>NC_054380.1:65578099-66178099 GCF_017654675.1 Xenopus laevis
AAAAAAAAAAAACATTCGAGAAATTGCTACAATATTAGGAGTGGTACATCCTGAGAATGGAAAAAAAAGCAACACAAAAAGACCTGGATGTCCACGGAAGACAACAGTGGTGGATGATCGCAGAATAATTTCTATGGTCAAGACAAACCCATTCACTACAGCCAAACAAGTGAAAAACACTCTCCAGGAGGTAGGCGTATCGATATCCAAGTCTACCATAAAGAGAAGACTGCATTAAAGTAAATACAGAGGGTGCACTGCTTGGTGCAAACCACTCATAAGCCTCAAGAATAGAAAGGCTAGATTGGACTTTGCTAAAAAAAAAAACCTCTAAAGCCAGCGCAGTTCTGGAAAAACATTCTTTGGACAGATAAAACCAAAATCAACCAGAATGATAGTACAAAAATGGTTTTAAAATTTCTATCTTTTGAGCTTCTTGTCGCTCGACTGATTTTCCCAGCTTGAATCGCTAAACCCCCGCATGATCAGCTCCCAGCGTGACCCGGAATGAGAAGAAGGGAGATTCTGTGAAGTGGCGAGACAGCGCACGAGCAGCGTAATACGAGCAGGCCGATGGCGTTACAGAACCTGAGCGATACCGACACATATCATCACAGTGAAGTATGGTTACCAACACGCTCTGGAGTGGGACGGATTAACATTACGTGAATACACACCAAGAATCCTGTAAGTAGAACCTTAGCAGGGACCCGGTGTATATGTTCACAGGAGCGCATATTGTTCTCTTTTCTTTTTGTTTCTCCTGAGGTGAAATGTATTGAGAAACTGGTGCGCTAGAAAGGAGGAACGCTAATCCATTGCCTGCTTCTGATACAACGCCCTGTGAAATATCTACAGGAGATTACAGATTAATTATAACCATCTAAAGGTTTAAAATATCAAATTGGTGGGATAAGGTTTATTACAGAAAGCGCATACAAAACTTTCTTTCTGATTTACTCTACCAGAATGATGGCAATAAAAAGTATGGAGAAGGCGTGGAACAGCTCATGATCCAAAGCATACCACATCAACTATAAAACATGGCTAAGGCAGTGTGAGGGCTTGGGTGTTTATGGCTGCCAGTGGCAATGCGACACTAGTGTATCTAATGTATCGATGATGTGACACAGGACAGAAGCAGCCAAATTAATTCTGAGGTGTTCGGAGACACACGGTCTGCTCAAATCCAGCTAAATGCAGTCAAATTGATTGGGAGGCGTTTCATAATAACCCAAAACATACAGCCAAAGCAACCCAGCAGTTTATTAAAGCAAAGAAGTGGAATATTCTTGAATGGCCAAGTCAGTCACCTGATCTGAACCCAACATAGCATGCATTTCACTTGCTGAAGACTAAACTTCCGACAGAAAAGCCAATAAACAAACAGAAACTGAAAGCCGCTGCAGTAAAGGCCTGGCAGAGCATTAAAAAGGAGGCAACTCAGAATCTAGTGATGTTCATGAAAGACATTAGGCTGTCAATGCCAGCAAAGGGTTTTCAACCAAGTATTAGAAATGAACATTTTATTTTAAGTTTTTTAATTTGTCTAATTACTTTTGAGCCCATGAAATTACGTGATTGTGTTTAAAAAAACTAAAAGCTTTAGTTCCTCACATTTTTATGCAATCTTTTTGTTCAACCCACTGAATTAAAGCTGAAAGTTTGCAGTTCAACTGCATCTGAGTTGTTTCATTTAAAATTCATTGTGGCAATGTGAAGATACAAAATTAGAAAAAAGTTGTCTCTGTCCAAAGATTTATGGGCCTAACTGCAGTTCAGTGTAAAAATAAAAACTGGTTAAATAGATAGGCTGTGCAAAATAGGTTAGGGCCTATCTGTATTCCTTTAAAATTCTTCTCATACACTCCAGCTAAAACTTTTTTAATCCCAATGCCCAACTTTGTGTGCATTAAATAAAAACCTTCACATACCCACTGGCAACAATCTTTTCACTCACTTATCAGACCTCTTTTTCTCCTAGTAGGGTCACTGCTTATACTTACAACTCACAGAATTTTCTCACCTAGGTAAGGAATGCAGTAGGTGTCTTGGGTGGTGGTTAGCAATAATCTCAAGAAAATTGATAAATATGCGTTTGATATAACTATAATGCAGATAATTTATTGTCATGATTTGTCATGCTTGATTTGACACTTAGGAATATGTATCACTAATACTAATATATTTTGTTTTTTATATTGTCATCATTTTTCCTAACGGTAAATATCACAGAAATTCATAACTTGCTGGTGACTTATTATTATGTTGATATTCATGAGTCCACCATCAGGAGAATACTGAACAGCAATGGTGTGTATGGCAGGGTAGCTTCCCAAAAATATTTCTGACAGTCTACAGTTTTCTAAATATCATGTGGACACACCAAAAGGATACTGGAAGAATGTTTTGTGGGCAGATGAAGGCAAAATACAGTGGTGTGAAAAACTATTTGCCCCCTTCCTGATTTCTTATTCTTTTGCATGTTTGTCACACTTAAATGTTTCTGCTCATCAAAAACCGTTAACTATTAGTCAAAGATAACATAATTGAACACAAAATGCAGTTTTTAAATGAAGGTTTACGTTATTAAGGGAGAAAAAAACTCCAAATCTACATGGGCCTGTGTGAAAAAGTGATTGCCCCCCTTGTTAAAAAATAACTTAACTGTGGTTTATCACACCTGAGTTCAATTTCAAAGGTTATAAAGCCATTTCTAAAGCTTTGGGACTCCAGCCAACCACAGTGAGAGCCATTATCCACAAATGGCAAAAACATGGAACAGTGGTGAACCTTCCCAGGAGTGGCCGGCCGACCAAAATTACCCCAAGAGCGCAGAGACAACTCATCCGAGAGGCCACAAAAGACCCCAGGACAACATCTAAAGAACTGCAGGCCTCACTTGCCTCAATTAAGGTCAGTGTTCACGACTCCACCATAAGAAAGAGACTGGGCAAAAACGGCCTGCATGGCAGATTTCCAAGGCGCAAACCACTTTTAATCAAAAAGAACATTAAGGCTCGTCTCAATTTTGCTAAAAAACATCTCAATGATTGCCAAGACTTTTGGGAAAATACCTTGTGGACCGACGAGACAAAAGTTGAACTTTTTGGAAGGTGCGCGTCCCATTACATCTGGCGTAAAAGTAACACAGCATTTCAGAAAAAGAACATCATACCAACAGTAAAATATGGTGGTTGTAGTGTGATGGTCTGGGGTTGTTTTGCTGCTTCAGGACCTGGAAGACTTGCTGTGATAGATGGAACCATGAATTCTACTGTCTACCAAAAAATCCTGAAGGAGAATGTCCGGCCATCTGTTCGTCAACTCAAGCTGAAGCGATCTTGGGTGCTGCAGCAGGACAATGACCCAAAACACACCAGCAAATCCACCTCTGAATGGCTGAAGAAAAACAAAATGAAGACTTTGGAGTGGCCTAGTCAAAGTCCTGACCTGAATCCTATTGAGATGTTGTGGCATGACCTTAAAAAGGCGGTTCATGCTAGAAAACCTTCAAATAAAGCTGAATTACAACAATTCTGCAAAGATGAGTGGGCCAAAATTCCTCCAGAGCGCTGTAAAAGACTCGTTGCAAGTTATCGCAAACGCTTGATTGCAGTTATTGCTGCTAAGGGTGGCCCAACCAGTTATTAGGTTCAGGGGGCAATTACTTTTTCACACAGGTTTGGATTTCTTTTCTCCCTAAATAATAAAAACCCTCATTTAAAAACTGCATTTTGTGTTTACTTGTGTTATCTTTGACTAATAGTTAAATGTGTTTGATGATCAGAAACATTTTGTGTGACAAACATGCAAAAGAATAAGAAATCAGGAAGGGGGCAAATAGTTTTTCACACCACTGTATAACCTTTTGGCTTAAATAAGGAGTCTTACATTTGGAGAAAGAAAAACACTACAGTCCAGCATAAGAACGTTATCCCATCTGTGAAACATTATGATGGGCTTGTTCTGGTTTGGGCCTGTTTTGCTGCATCTGGGCCTTGATGGCTTGACATTGTTGATGGAACAATGAATTCTTGATGTCTATGAAGATGATTATCATTTATCCAGGTCATGATATACAGTATCTAGTAGAAAAGTAGAAAAGTTAAAGGCTACTGGACTGGACAGGGCGTTTTCTTGAAAATGTTTCACCACTTATTCGAGTGGCTGCTTCAGTTCAACTGAATAATTAGGGAATCTCCCATCATTTAAACCCTTGAGGTTAGTAAAGTCACAAACATCCAATCCCAATTTTTCCATTTAACTTCAGTAAGATGTTGGCAGAAACTCACAGATGTGTGGAAGCATGATCCAGTCACAATGGTACCATGATTTTCATTGAGACGGGTGTTATTCTTTCAATGTACATAACTGTGAAGCTGCTGGGGTAAGGATGTCATATCGGCATTGTATGTTTTTGACAAACTGTGTCACAGGCCACCTCCTCTGTTCAGGGATGGTTTTTCCACTTTGCCATAAATGGCCTCTTTCACACCTCCTTCAAACCATCTGTCTTCTCTATCCAAAATGTGCATATTGATGTTTTCAAAGCAGTGTCCCTTTTCTTTGTGATGTAGATAAACTGCTGAGTCTAGTCCTGAGGAGTTGGCCCTTCTATGTTGGGCCATTCTCTTAGAGTGGTTGTTTGTCTCCCCAATGTATAGATCTGAGCACTCCTCACTCTTTTGAGGACAGTAATGTGCACATCTCGTATGAGTATTATGTGTCAAGACATAACTTTGGGAATTTATTTCCACTAAAAATAAATCTTGACCCACAGTTTGCCAGATCTCTCAGACATTTTTTCCCTTATTCAAGCTATACATTGGTTAGCATAAGGTCCCTTTAAATTAATCTTGTCACAGAGTCATTAAGTTTCTTGAGTATTAAGGTGTTGCATTTATACATGCTACACATTTTGCCTAAATGCATTTTATTGGTCAGTCTTTAAGCGTTTAAAGAGCAATGCCTAAACTTCTAGTGTTACATGAAGATTCATTAGATGTAATATGTTTCAGGGAAACACTTGGCTGAATGCATATTGATACAGAGAGATGCTGGTGTCAGGAGGTAACCGACACCACTTTGTAATTGAAATTTGTGTTGCTCTCTTGCAATATATTTCAAAATATTCTTTGCAAATCACATTTCACTGTGAAACTGAGAAAATTACAGGAAAATCTAAAACCTCTTAGCCTCCCACATTCTCCACTGTTGGATTATGATTTTTGATTGGCTCATTATATAATAATGCACTTTGCTGTCTTATTTTTGTAAGAATGTTCAAATGCAACCTGCTTTGGCTATTTGGCTTTTCTTCGGGGTCTAACATGGAATCAGGACAAAAAAACAATAAGCTAGATAATAATATTAAATAATATTAAAGCTGAAAAAAAAGTAGGGTAGAAATACTGCAATACTGTTTTGGGGTTCTTTGTCACCCCAATATTAGCATCCTCTATGCTGCTGTCAGTTACCTGAATTTAGGGAATGACAAATAAATGTGATATTAATTGCAGTTTCCTTAGTAGACCATGAATGGAGCATTAGAATTAGAGTCAGGTAATTTGGCCCATTTGTTGCAAACAGATGTTAGCTCGGGAGACAGTTCTAGAAAGTTGCATCTAAACTTTTGTAGTGGGGAGGGCATCAGTTTTGGCCTTAAAACAATATTAGTATGGGATTCCATATTGGAACTTTTGGATGAAATAAACCTTTTTTGTTTTTTTGTATATATAGATATAGATATATACATATATACATATATACATATATACATATATACATATATACATATAATTGCCAAATTCAGATAAGTTCTCTTTAATCCAATTGTTCCTTAAAGTTGTATAATGATAGTGCTGGGTTAATTTGTTTAGTTCGGTATATGATATAAGCCACACACACCCATGCACCAGATTTTAATTGCAACACATGGATGAGCTGCATTTTTTGTTTTTGTGTGTGTGTGTATATATATATATATATATATATATATATATATATATATATATATATATATATATATATATATATATATATATATATATATATATATATATATATATATATATATATATATATATATATATATATATATATATAAAATAAAACTTTACTGTAGTATATTTGTGTTTTTCCCCACAAATTTGAATTTAATTTTTACTGCACACTCTATTTACGCCACTGAATGCCTTCAATATATAATATATATATATATATATATATATATATATATATATATATATATATATATATATATATATATATATATATATATATATAAAATAAAACTTTACTGTAGTATATTTGTGTTTTTCCCCACAAATTTGAATTTAATTTTTACTGCACACTCTATTTACGCCACTGAATGCCTTCAATATATAATATATATATATATATATATATATATATATATATATATATATATATATATATATATATATATATATATATATATATATATATATATACAAGTAGTGACAGCTTGTAGGGGTGGGCCAATTTAACCCGTTTCGTTCGACAAAAATCCGCCAAAAGGTATTAATCTATGGGCGACAACATTTTTTTTGACGCGTGACCATTTTGCCATTTATATATAAAATTAATATGCGTACTTTCCAGCCCCATTCGAATAAAACTAGGAGATTACCATGGCAACCCGCCGACTAAACTAACTAGAAAGAGATCTAAATTAAGGATGGAACGCAAGTTCAGTTAGGGCTGGAACGCAAGCCAGAGAAATCCGGAACAGTATCCCTGGCAACGAAACAGGCACAACTGATTTTAAGGAGACATAGGGGAAGTACGTTAAGCCTCTGAAGAAGCCTATTGGTTAAACGCGTAAGGCGGAAGTGACGTACGTGGTAAACAGGAGCACCACGAGGAGAAGGAGACGCCGGCAAATCTCTTTTCCACTCTAGAACATCGCGGAACCTGTAAAAAAGACTCTACGCTTACACATGACTTTTAACTCATGTAACATGTGAGTGCAAATTTAAATTTTTTTAATATTTTTAAATAAAACGATATTACACTACGATCGTTTTATACCCCTATGTTGGAGCCTGAACATCAATCAGTGAAGGACACTGACCATCAGGAGAGTGGACTTGGGTACAAATATTCCACGCAATAAACCTACTAACATCTTGTAAGTAGACATTTTAGATAAAGTCGGTGAAGGTGTCCCCCCCCCTTTTCTGGTAAAAGCACACTAGTGTTAAGCGTATATGACACCTAGAGGGATGTAAATACAGGAACACACTTCACCTTCTGAAACACTGGGTGACTCAGGAGAAATCAAAAATACTACACAATATGTTCTTTTCTGTTTGTTTTTAATCTCTCCGTTTGCTTTAGGTGCTGGTCCATAAAACATTGGTCTTGTTTTTATATAAATAAAGTCTGATTTGACCCATGCTGCTTTCTAAATGATCCACAAGCCTGTAATATTACTGTTTGAATATGTACATTGTAGATGGTTATCTGTGCTAGTAATTCTAACATTTTCCTTCAATTTGTGCTTTTCTGTTAATAAGGTTTACTATCAAGTCATTTTTCCATTGCCAGCCATAATGATTTTAACCTTGTGTACTGGCTTGATCGAGTTGGGGAAGTCAGATTCTTAACTGAAATGCGAATGAAGGAAACATTGCTAATGCTGCCTCTGTATATCTAATGAGTACTGTGTAATAAACCATAACCTCTTTAGCATTTCCGAGGAAAATGGCATGATTATTTTGGATGGCTAGCCCTTTGTGTATGGCTCATTACCATCTGGCATAATGCGTATTGATATAACCAGTAATTGTCAACTCATATTTGACATGCTGCCTCTAATAAATGTGATGTGCTTGACTGCAGTCTTTTAATGGTTCTAAGACAAACTATAATTAAAGAAGATATTTTTGAGTTATCAGGCATAAATCAGAACGAGCAAATACTTGCATATTAGTAGAGATGTTACTATCCCTCCAGGATGAGTTATGTATTCAGGTTTGCCATCTCTATGTACAATGAAAGATTTCTTCCGGCACACACACTTTTTTCTGCACTGTGTTTCACACTCTGCAGCAATTTGGATATTTTTATAATAGCTAAAAAGAATATGCAACACTTGGCATACTGGCAAAGATGAGAACCACTGGTGCTTAACCAGCTGCTAAGAGGATGCCTTGAGAGCAAACAGACACAGGAGAAACTTTTATGCCAGACAGGCAGATAGCCAAGAAAACTTCTTACAACTTTCTTAAACCATAAATGTTGAACTGGTTTTCAGTGACTAGCTTAATTTAGCTTTTTTTCCTATGTAGTTGTTTTATGAAATTTGTTTTATACATAACATTTTGTGCAGTCAAGGTTAGGGTCAAAAGGTCAAAGGTTAGGGTGCAGGCAGTAATGGGGCTCTGGATCTACCTGGGGTGCCCACAAATGCATGCCTGCACATCTTGCATGTTTTTTGTTATCTGTGTGAGGTCCCCATTACCTTATATGTTCTGTGTGCATTATAGGTTAACTCTGTTTTCCTATATTCACAGTCCATGGACAAAACATTGCTGCTGTGGATTTTTGTATTTATACATTGGTCTAGGAGCAGCCATACTGCTTGACTCCGCTGAGCTAAGGAATTTATTTCTTAATAGGATACATAGTTATAGTGCTGCTAATCATCAGCCAAAGATGGAGCAGTTGATTAATGAATTGAATTAATAGGTTTAATTCCACTAGATAAATCAAACATTTTTCAGACCCCCAGTAATAATCCTTATCAGGGAAATGTCCTGTGTGAGCACTAACCAGTGTTTAAATATATTTCTGTCTTTATAAGTAAATTAAAAAGGCTAGCGATAAACACAAATCTTACATTTTTCTTAAATGTACATACACAGGCCGACCACAAACATTCATAAGGGGATTTTGTAGGGATTTTCTTTAACCTGATTGGTAAGAGAAGGTATGATGATTCTCTGCACAAATTTATGTGAGATTAGTGCCATGTTTTTGTATCACTTTGTATCAGTGCTGGAATTTTCTAGCCGTTCATTAAAAGCTTATTAAGTGAACTAATGGTATAGTCACAGTTCTGTCTGAATAGCTGGGTCATGGAGGTGGAGCTGATCTCCTCTGGATATTGATGTTTCCCTTCAAGTGAGGAAATGAGCCGTTGCTTGAATTAGCTGCTCCTTTCAAAGCTTAGCACCAGGGATTCCCATTTTTATAGGTATCTGCACCAGCAAGACAGAAAGCAGAGTCTAAAGTAACAGTACACAGGGCTCACATTGGTATTCCGCATTGATAGCCTGCCTTCTTTCGCCCCGAGCAACTCTCTCTCTAATGTTGATCAGCTGTCGATCTGGTATAGCTAACTGATATGAATAACCTCTCTGAGAACTCACTTGGAATTGGCAACACATGCCACCATAGTATTGTATCTATCTCTCGCCCTTGAATTTTGCTTAATACTACAATTACGATATTTCCCACGGCCATTGGGCATATGATATATCTTTTGTCCACTCTACTAACGTTAAGAGCTGAATCGTCAGATGTGCAGGAAAAAACAAAAATAATTCTTTAGCTGTATCTAGTAATTCAGCATTAACATTACGATGTGGCATCTTCAAAGGTGCCTGAACAAATTTTCAGTCCTGTGCAATCGACTAGACATCTGACATCCAAGGCTTTTTACTGGTATCGGTCACCTTGTCTCCCACAGCATATGCACCGTTTTTTATTCGTAAGCCTCTAGTCATTCAAGATGTTTGCCCTATAATCAATATAATCAAATAAAAGTGAAATGCATTAAAAACATTGAAGGTTATGTTTTCTCTGTCAGACAACACACTGTTAATGGAAAGGCAGACAGTAAAAGTAGAGCTGTCATGATAAATAAACAGCATAACAGTTAAACACGTGTTTTTATTTTTGTACCAATTTTGTGGATATTTAGTCATTGTCAGCCTTCAAACAAAACACTTGCTTTGCATTGCTCATTTTATCTGGTTTAAATAAAGCCTTTTTTGATTTGAACTCATTCAGTTGGCTTTATTTGAAAAAATATCTGTACATTTTTTTTACACACACATACAGTACCTGATTCCACTGATTGAATGGAAGCTGTGTTACTCCTAAGGACCATTTCCCAAGCCCCTTATGCTTCCAGTGTAATGCAACCACTGCATTTACACTGTAAAAATGTTGTACTCTAGGGTTTGAAGTCCATCTCTTTTTCTATAGTGGTGGTGCACAGATTATCAGGAAAGCAGAAGGACTTCAAATCCCAGAATCTATCACTTCATAATAAAACAAGGAGGGAGGAGTTACATGCCTCTCTGAGCTAAAGGGGGCAAGGAACTGGTCCCTACAGCACAAACAAACTATCATGGTTCCCTTTACATCTACATGGATTCTAGAAGTAAATCTAAATTTGAAGGTCCAGATAGAAGAACTCTTTGTGAGCTCAATGCAGTGTTCAAATTTTAATTTCGGAAACTAGCTGTAGCTGTAAGGGAGAGAGCATTTTCAAGTGGATTTGTTGCAGTTTGGACACAAATATGCTGAAAATTTATGGCATTGAAAGCTGTAATTTCTGGCGTTCGGCATCAAAATGACTTCTTTGTCTAATTCTTTAGGCACAAGTACACTTCACCTATTCACACAGGCTGCTGCTGTGAATGGCAATAGATCCAGTGTTTCTCTGCTACTACCGTATATACTCGAGTATAAGCCGACCCGAGTATAAGCCGAGGTACCTAATTTTACCTACGAAAACTGGGAAAACTTATTGACTCTAGTATAAGCCTAGACACAACTACAGCCCTGTCTCCCAGCAGCGCACATTCTGCCAAAGCGACCCCCCAGCGATCAACCGGACTTCTTTGCAAAGTTGATGGTGACAGAGAATTGCCAAACGGATTACTGTGTGCATTGTCCCACTACCATGTGCAGAGGGTGCTGTTTGATATTGCCATCACTGTTAATCTTTTGTATAACCAACAGAGGGCGCTGTGTGATATTGCAGTCACTGTTATTCTTTCATATAACCAACAGAGGGCGCTGTGTGATATTGCAGTCACTGTTATTCTTTCATATAACCAACAGAGGGTGCTGTGTGATATTGCAGTCACTGTTATTCTTTCATATAACCAACAGATGGCGCTGTGTGATATTGCAGTCACTGTTATTCTTTCATATAACCAACAGATGGCGCTGTGTGATATTGCAGTCACTGTTATTCTTTCATATAACCAACAGAGGGCGCACTGTTATTCTTTCATATAACCAACAGAGGGTGCTGTGTGATATTGCAGTCAGTTATTCTTTAATATAACCAACAGAGGGCGCTGTGTGATATTGCAGTCACTGTTATTCTTTCATATAACCAACAGATGGCGCTGTGTGATATTGCAGTCACTGTTATTCTTTCATATAACCAACAGATGGCGCTGTGTGATATTGCAGTCACTGTTATTCTTTCATATAACCAACAGAGGGCGCACTGTTATTCTTTCATATAACCAACAGAGGGTGCTGTGTGATATTGCAGTCACTGTTATTCTTTAATATAACCAACAGAGGGCGCTGTGTGATATTGCAGTCACTGTTATTCTTTCATATAACCAACAGATGGCGCTGTGTGATATTGCAGTCACTGTTATTCTTTCATATAACCAACAGATGGCGCTGTGTGATATTGCAGTCACTGTTATTCTTTCATATAACCAACAGAGGGCGCTGTGTGATATTGCAGTCACTGTTATTCTTTCATATAACCAACAGAGGGCGCTGTGTGATATTGCAGTCACTGTTATTCTTTAATATAACCAACAGAGGGCACTGTGTGATATTGCAGTCACTGTTATTCTTTCATATAACCAACAGATGGCGCTGTGTGATATTGCAGTCACTGTTATTCTTTCATATAACCAACAGATGGCGCTGTGTGATATTGCAGTCACTGTTATTCTTTCATATAACCAACAGAGGGCGCACTGTTATTCTTTCATATAACCAACAGAGGGCGCTGTGTGATATTGCAGTCACTGTTATTCTTTAATATAACCAACAGAGGGCGCTGTGTGATATTGCAGTCACTGTTATTCTTTCATATAACCAACAGAGGGTGCTGTGTGATATTGCAGTCACTGTTATTCTTTAATATAACCAACAGAGGGCACTGTGTGATATTGCAGTCACTGTTATTCTTTCATATAACCAACAGATGGCGCTGTGTGATATTGCAGTCACTGTTATTCTTTCATATAACCAACAGATGGCGCTGTGTGATATTGCAGTCACTGTTATTCTTTCATATAACCAACAGAGGGCGCACTGTTATTCTTTCATATAACCAACAGAGGGTGCTGTGTGATATTGCAGTCACTGTTATTCTTTAATATAACCAACAGAGGGCGCTGTGTGATATTGCAGTCACTGTTATTCTTTCATATAACCAACAGATGGCGCTGTGTGATATTGCAGTCACTGTTATTCTTTCATATAACCAACAGATGGCGCTGTGTGATATTGCAGTCACTGTTATTCTTTCATATAACCAACAGAGGGCGCACTGTTATTCTTTCATATAACCAACAGAGGGTGCTGTGTGATATTGCAGTCACTGTTATTCTTTAATATAACCAACAGAGGGCGCTGTGTGATATTGCAGTCACTGTTATTCTTTCATATAACCAACAGATGGCGCTGTGTGATATTGCAGTCACTTTTATTCTTTCATATAACCAACAGATGGCGCTGTGTGATATTGCAGTCACTGTTATTCTTTCATATAACCAACAGAGGGCGCTGTGTGATATTGCAGTCACTGTTATTCTTTCATATAACCAACAGAGGGCGCTGTGTGATATTGCAGTCTGTTATTCTTTCATATAACCAACAGAGGGCGCTGTGTGATATTGCAGTCACTGTTATTCTTTAATATAACCAACAGAGGGCACTGTGTGATATTGCAGTCACTGTTATTCTTTCATATAACCAACAGATGGCGCTGTGTGATATTGCAGTCACTGTTATTCTTTCATATAACCAACAGATGGCGCTGTGTGATATTGCAGTCACTGTATTCTTTCATATAACCAACAGAGGGCGCACTGTTATTCTTTCATATAACCAACAGAGGGTGCTGTGTGATATTGCAGTCACTGTTATTCTTTAATATAACCAACAGAGGGCGCTGTGTGATATTGCAGTCACTGTTATTCTTTCATATAACCAACAGATGGCGCTGTGTGATATTGCAGTCACTGTTATTCTTTCATAAAACCAACAGATGGCGCTGTGTGATATTGCAGTCACTGTTATTCTTTCATATAACCAACAGAGGGCGCACTGTTATTCTTTCATATAACCAACAGAGGGTGCTGTGTGATATTGCAATCACTGTTATTCTTTAATATAACCAACAGAGGGCGCTGTGTGATATTGCAGTCACTGTTATTCTTTCATATAACCAACAGATGGCGCTGTGTGATATTGCAGTCACTGTTATTCTTTCATATAACCAACAGATGGCGCTGTGTGATATTGCAGTCACTGTTATTCTTTCATATAACCAACAGAGGGCGCACTGTTATTCTTTCAAATAACCAACAGAGGGCATTGTGGGATATTGCAGTCTCTCCCCAAGTGAACTGTTGGTATAGGAATGATTAAAAGTGACTGCAATCTCAGCTACTCGGGTCGGGTACCGCTGACCCGAGTATAAGCCGAGGTAGACTTTTTCAGCACATTTTGGATGCTGAAAAACTCGGCTTATATGCACATTTCATCTGAACAGAAGTCGGCATTGGTGCTAAAAACACACAAGCGCAAGGACTAGCTTTATTAGAAAAAGTACCTTTAATGCGGTTGTGCTTAATAGATCAACCCTGGTGTTGGCTGAGCTTATATTTATGTGTTGTGGATATTTTTCCCAGAACCTATTACATCACAATGGAACAAGGTGATAGTGGGGTTGAATGTTAGACTAATTGGCGGTGAGAAATGTTAATCTACAAGTCATTTATAAACACTGGGCACATTTATACCAATTAGATGATTGCTTTCAGTGTTCTACCTGCAGCTGGTTGAAAAAATCTGATCACTAATTGGTTATCTTTCAGGGTAGAACTACACAAGCAGTTTTCATCATATTTTGTTGGTCAGATTGCAACCGCACACAACCACACAAGCTTTTGTATTATGCTACAAAATCTAATGCCCTTGGACTAGAACTCCACGACGCGTCTGGAGCCGACTCGTTGCTATGCGACAAAACGCATGCGACGTGCCGAAAGGAAGTGTCGGATAAATGTAGTTCTTACCTGCGATTTCTCCTTCACTTCCTGTTTCTTTAGAACATCCGACAAGTCGCATACGTTTTGTCGCATAGCGACGTGTCTGCTCCAGAATGTATAATGTAAAGTCGGAACAGATAAGTTGGATGGAGTCTTTAGTTCATGCATTTAAATCCGATAGTCAATATATTTCAATGAGGAAAAAAATCTTTCCAACACCATCCATTTTTATCTTGTCAGATGAAGATGCAGCATGCAACGTTCACATCCTACAGTCGTGTTGTGTCGAATGGAAAATTTTACATGTAGATTACACATCCGATTTTTGTATCAGTCCCATTATATTTTAACCCACACGACAACATTCGATCGCTCATGGAGTTCTACCCTCAAACTGTGGAATCATGTCTGATAGTTTTTATGCACCTTTTTTTTCCTTAATGGAGAAGGAAAAGTTAAAACTGAGTAAGCTTCATCTGAAAGCTTTATATAAATGCACTAGTAAACCCTTAAAGTGATGCAGCTCTAAGTCTCTATCAAAAGAAACACTGCATTCCTTTCCTTCTATTGTGTATACATAGGCTTCTGTATCAGACTTCCTTCTTACAGCTTAAACCTCCAGGGCTTGGGCTTTGGCATGCTCAGTTTGCTCCTCTCCCCCTCCCTGCCCAGAGCTATTAGCAGCAGGGAGAGACTCGTGCAGGAAGTGGTCACACCAAGCTGATATGGCAGCTGCTATCCTGAACAAATAGAGAGCTTCTAGAGTTGTTTACTCAGGTATGGTACAGCATTTACATTCCAATATAGCATTCCAGCTTGCACTATTTTGTCTAATCTACTGACAATAAACTGCCTCGCTATCTTCCCTTCTACTTTAAGCCCAACTGAATGTGCTTGCATCATAAAGGGGGGTATATTTTTCACTCATATAATTTTATAGGTTGAGTAAGAGCTGATTCTTCATCATAGAACATTGCTTTCTGGTCATGTGAACACTGAAATACTTCTCAGTTATGCCTGTCCACAATTATAGTGTAAAATGTTACACCTAATAGGAACTTTAATAGTCTTTATGTAAAAGGGGGTTTAATCCAGTTGAAAGTAGTTAATCCAGTTCTGTCTACCTTATTTTTAATATTGGTTTAAGATTTTGGCCACCTTATTTACTTTTTTTTTTAAAAAACTATTTTGCTTGTAATGTGCATTAGGAACCCAGCAGTGAGCAGTCCAGATCATGTCTTCCACTCGTAGAATACTTGTAGAATAACTAAAATTGCCCACTATGGCTTACCTTTTCAGAATCATGATGAGAATTAGGTGAGCTTTGACTGCTACAAAAAAGGTTTCCAAAAATAATATAAAGTTTAATATGTCTGCTGTAGAAGTCTCAAAGTAAGGGCATTCTTAGATGCACATAGTAATGTATGTTTATATATTTTCTTCATAATAGACAAAGGCTCATGTTCATCTATATATCGCAACATATATATATCGCAACATATATACTTATTCTAGAAGACTATTCATATGTAACCTTATAAAATCCAAATATTCTCCATTATACAATATTGTTTTGTATTTTCAGATGACCTTGCTGCAGTCATTCCTGTTTTGTAGTTTAAGCCATTGTTTTAGAAACTTTTTAACTAAGTTGTTATACTAATTAAGTAATTGTGCTAATGCAGTACTTTTGTGATTAATTGCTCTATTAAAGGATAGGTGTTTATGATAAGAATTCACAACTACTCTACTCATAACTCATCAATTAAAAGTTAAATTCCCCTTGTTATCCATAAGACAGACGCTGGGTGTAAATTAATATGGTACTTTGAGATTTTAAACTTACAACGGTGTTAAAATTTGCTTCCATTTTGTTTATGCTATTAAAACTGAAAATTAAAGAATCTTTTGCAAAATGGCTTACTTTTTGCTGTGCACTCACCTCTGCCAAGCCAGGTGTTTTTGGCTCTGGACACGAGCCGAAACGTTGATTACTGGAATTATGACAAAATAAACTTAATTTTTTATTGAAGAAATCCCAGGAGTGTGCTACTATTTTCGTTTCGTATATATATATATATATATATATATATATATATATATATATATATATATATATATATATATATATATCTCATTATTAACATGTATTTATATAGCGCCAACATATTGCGTAGCACTGTACATTGAAGTAGAGTTTTGCCAGCAGGAATTCCGCTGGCCTACGCATCACTAATATATATGCATGACACTGTAATAGCTTTGCTCATGGAGGTTTTGTTGTACCGAAGTATGAGTTTGGTGATTTTCTGCTTTCCATTTTAATATACATTGAATTGTAGCCCAAGCCATGAAATACCTGTAAACCAGATAGTTTTCTTTTGGGAAAATACTCATAATACAAGAATGCAGGCTTGTGGGTAGCAAATGTCAACACATATGCTCTCTGACATTAGGGGGCTTGTCACATCCAAATATTTTTTTAAATGTTCATATTGTTGTCTTCTCCTCCCCCTCCCTTTCACCTGTTCTTGGAAAACAAAATTTCTGAGTAGGTTCAAACACAGGTGTGGGGTCTTGCATCTATGAAATTAGACCCATACAGAAGGTCTCTGTCTGTAAACCAATAACATCATATCTACTTTTAAGGTTGAAACTAAAATTTAAATGGGACCTGTCACTCAGACATAAAAAGCTGTATAATAAAAGTCATTTTCAAATTAATCATTAAAATTCTTAGCTGTGAATCATATATTACCTGCCCTTCCTCTATCATACCTCCCAACTGTTCCATTTTCTGTGGGACAGTCCCAATTTTGACAGCTCAGTCCCAGGTTTCTTGCTGAAATGTCCAGACTTTCTCTTTGATCTGTTGCGCTCGAGAGAAAGATACACAGTTTCTGAAACTTAATTAAAATAAGAGGTATTCTGGCAGAGAGCCCAGAACAGCTAGCAGCTGCATTTTGAATTTTTGTAACAATTTAAGATAAGCAAAGAAACCATTGTAACTCGTTAAGATAAGCAGGTCTCTTGGGAGAACTGAGACTAGCAGTTTAAAGGGCAATGCACTTTGATTAGCAAAACTGTTATTACACATAAAACATTGCACTAAAACTCCCAGAGATGAGTTTTAACTTTTCATAACCTGACATATTTTGTAAAATGGAATGGTAATTATGGGGTGTGGTAAAAAAAAAATTGCCACGCTGCGCTTGCCACAGGTTTATGTCCCTCTTTCCGTTTTTTTATTTGTCGGGAGGTATGCTCTATGCCTTAGGCATAGAGGCGGGACAGGCAATTACTTTCACTTTCAATTCAGCACTTCCTAGGTATCCCTGTACTCCACATATTGCCCCTCCCTCTTCACCATCTAATTGTGTAGCCAATGCATGAGCATAGGCATCAGATGCCCCATTCTGGCACATGAACAGGAATTTGGCGTGATGCAAAGCTTGCCTTAGAGTGTTGCTGTGATTGTGAATTCTAAGACTAAAAGAAACAAGATTTAAATAGTATATATAGTGTAAGTGAAGTTTGTTTTGCTTGACTAACATCCTATTATAGGATTTGGAATTATTTCTTCTTTGGGTGATAGGTAGGGTTGCCACCTGGCTGGTATTTTACCGGCCTGGCCGGTAAAAATTATGAATGATACCAATGTTATTAATAGGGAAAAAAGATAAATATATAGGAAGGCCAGGCCAGGTGACAACCTTAGTGATAGGTCCCCTTTAACATTAAAGGGGTTCTTCACCTTTGAGATAACTTTTAGTATGATGTAGAGATTCATATTCTGAGACAATTTGCAATTTGTTTTAAAGGAACAGTAACACCAAAAAATGAAAGTACTTTAAAGTAATGAAAATATCATGTAGTGTTGCCCTGCACTGGTAAAACTGATCTGTTTGCTTCAGAAACACTACTATAGTTCATATTAACAAGCTGGTGTGGAGCAATGGCGGAAATTGAAAAACGGCTATATGGCACAGGTTAACCAATGGATAACAGATAACACCATTGGACAGACAGAGCTTATTTGCTATCTGTAAACTGAGCCTTTTCTCCTTTGAATGGCTGCCCCCATTGCTACACTGCAGCTTATTTATATAAACAATAGTAGTGTTTCTTAAGCAAACACATCAGTTTTACCAGTGCAGGGCAACACTGCATTATATTTTCATTACTTTAGAAAATTTTCTTTTTTGATATTACTGTTCCTTTAATTTTTTTATTATTGAAGGTTTTTGAGTTATTTATCTTTTTACTCAGCTCTTCAATTTGCATCTTAAGCAATCTGTAAACTAGGGTCCAAATGACCCTAGCAACCATGCATTGGTTTGAAAATGAGACTGGAATATGAATAGGAGAGGGGCTGAATAGAAGGATCAGTAATAAAAAGTAATAATAGCAATACATTTGTAGCCTTACTTAGCATTTGTTTTTTTAGAAGGGAGTCCGTGATGCCCATTTGAAAGCTGCAAAGAGGCAGAAAAAAAAGGCAAATTACTATAAAACTATAAAAAATAAGTAATGAAAACCAATTGAAAAAATTGCTTACAATTGGTTGTTCTATAACATAATAAAAGTTACATAAAGGGGTGGTTCACCTTTTGAATAACTTTTAGTATATTGTAGAATGACCAATTCTAAGCAACTTTTCAATTGGTCTTCATTATTTATTTTTAAAGTTTTTTAAATTATTTGCCGTTTTCTTCTGTCTCTTTTCAGCTTTCAAATGGGGGTCTGACCCCATCTAAAAACAAGTGTTCTGTAAGGCTACAATTTTAGTTATTAATACTTTTTATTTCTATTCAGTCATTCTACTATTTATATTTCAGTCTCTTATTCAAATGAATGCATGGTTACTAGGGTAATTTGTACCCTTACAACCAGATGGCTGAAATTGCAAACTGGAGAACTGCTGAATAAAAAGCTAAATAAATAAAAACATGAATACTAAAAGTTAACTTAAAGGTAAACAACCCCTTTAAAGGAGAACCACCTCTTTAAGTGCATTTAAAAATGTTAGTCAGAATTTTTTTTTTAATGTGCATAGGTTTAGAATCTTGAGAATATTATACAGTATGTATTCTTTATGTTTTAATAATGCTGCTTGGCGATCTAGTAAATTAGGACTGTAGTAGCAATCAAGAACAAGGAATGCTATTAAAGAGCTGTAATTAATTTTTAATTTTTTTTTCAGGCAAAGAAACCTAGCTGAAATTACAGAACTGATCCACACCGCTTTCCTAGTGCACCGTGGCATTGTAAATATTAACGAATTGAAGACATGCGATGGCCCCATTAAGGACATGCAGTTCGGGAACAAAATGGCAATTCTTAGCGGGGACTTTCTCCTTGCAAATGCATGCACAGGATTAGCCGATTTACAGAATGCAAAGGTAAAAGGTGTATGGAATTGAGATTTTTTCTGATAACTATTTTCGGCTATTACAAAATGTAATTGAAACATCACTTATTATATTCCCCACAAATGCTCCACTAGGGAAAAAGAAAAAGTTTGATCATTTTTCTGACTCTTTATATGGAAAAAAAAGCCAAACCTATCACCTAATTAGGTAATTTTTACCACTCTTCTAAACTAACAAGAAAAATTACGTTTTGACCTAAATAATCCCAAAAGGTTTGTTTTGTGATGTTTTTAGCTAGACAAAGTTTCATGGCCAATTAGTCGCTGAGGTTTTAAGGTTCATGTCTATCATCATCACTCCACAAAAATATCAAATGTCAAATGAGAGGGATCTGTGATTAGGATGGGGTAAGGGCATTAATGTTACCAGCAGTAAGGGACCTGGATAGACGTATGTCCTCCGACTCACCTGCTATTTGCCCCTGGAGTTAGATTGTACCTGTACACTACTCCACAGTCCCCTAATATTAGTGTTTACATAATAAAATATAATGTCATTATTTGGTGGGCCAGTTGCTTGCCTTCAATAAGCTAACTTGCTCAGTGAGACAATCAAACATCTGTTTTGGAACAGTAGTATTTTAAAGACCTTTTGGGGGGGATTTATGTTACCTCTTTGCAAAGTATGTGATCTATTCTCTCTCTCCAACAGTCTTGGCATGCTGATTCTGTGTAATTGAATCATTAATTGATGCTTTTGCAGTATTCAAAATAATAGCTTGTTCAAAATAATAGCAGTGTGGAGTTCAATTAGTGAGGTCATTTATTCTGTGAAAAAACAGGTGTCCATTACAGCCCTTATTTAAGGGAAACTATCGCAAAAATGAAAAATTAATATAAGCGTCATCATGCTGTCATATGAAACTTTCTACATACAACCAATTAAAAATTCAGTACCGTTTCTGAAATAATCAAGTTTATGTTCAAAATCCCTCTCTCAGCATCTGTTTCTCTTCATTCTGTCTTCATGCAGGAGTTGGGTGTCAGATATTAATTGACAGTTATATCTTATAGACAGATGTATTAGAGCTCACTCAAATAACTGATTCTGATAACTGATTCTAGTACAAACAAAATCTAACTAAATAACTGTCTTTTGCACAAATCATGCATGTAGAGAGACAGGATGTCTGGTGATTTTAATAGAGTGAGCTCTTAATACATCTTCTAGGCAAAAGGAGGCCCCTATAACATACAGTCATATGAAAAAGTTTGGGAATCCCTCTCAGCCTGTATAATAATTTACTCCACTTTCAACAAAAAAGATAACAGTGGTATATCTTTAATTTCCCAGGAACATCTGAGTACTGGGGTGTTTTCTGAACAAAGATTTGTAGTGAAGCAGTATTCAGTTGTATGGTATTAAATCAAATATGAAAAACAAGCTGTGCAAAAATTTGGGTACCCTTTTAATTGTGCTAATTTAAATGCATGTAACTGTTCAACTGATTATTGGCAACACCAAATTGGTTGGATTAGCTCATTAAGACTTGAACTTCATAGGCAGGTGTTTCCAATCATGAGAAAAGGTATTTACGGTAGCCAATTGCAAGTTGTGTTTCTGTTTTACTCTCCTCTGAAGAGTGACAGCATGGGATGCTCAAAGCAACTCTCACAAGATCTGAAAGCAAATATTGTTCAGTATCATGGTTTAGGGCAGGCATGTCCAAAGTGCGGCCCGTTTTCAAATTTACACCGGCCCTCAGCCTCCATCATGAAATTAATAATAATGAGGCCCCCAGCACAGTATGATCAGGAATCCCATAGCATTAATATTTGGGCACATTCGTGAAATGATCTGCCACTTGGTCTATACTGCTGCCTGTGTGCTGAAGGTGTTAGCAATAGACACGTACTGGCACGTAGAGACCCTGTGTTCTTTAGGGCTGAAGGTGTCAATAGATGTACTGACGTGCCAGTACAGTAAACTAAAGAAGTATGGCGTCACTACGTTCCAGTACATGTCTATTGCTAACACCTTCAGCACACAGGCAGCAGTATAGACCAAGTGGCAGATCATTTCACTAATGTGCCCAAATATTACGGCTATGTGATTCCTGTAATTTAATGTTAATGGTTCAAAGAATGTCGGGCTGAATGGTCGGCCCCCACACATTTTCAACTCACCAAATCTGGCCCTCGTTGCAAAACGTTTGGGCACCCCTGGTTTAGGGGAAGGCTGCAAAAAGCTATCTCAGAGGTTTAAACTGTCAGTTTTAATTGTAAGGAATGTAGTCAGGAAATGGATGGCCACAGGCACAGTTGCTGTAAAACCCAGGACTGGCATCTGTATGGCAGGGTGATGAAAAAGAAGCCCTTTTTGCACTCATGCCACAAACAGAGTCACTTGTTGTATGCAAAAGCTCATTTAGACAGGCCACAGTCATTTTCGAACAAAGTGCTTTGGACTAATGAGACAAAAACTGAGTTATTTGGTCATAACAAAAAGCTCTTTGAATGGCAGAAGAAGAACACTGCATTCCAAGAAAAACACCTGCTACCTACTGTCAGATTTGGTGGAGGTTCCATCATGTTGTGGGGCTGTGTGGCTAGTTCAGAGACTGGGGCCCTTGTTAAAGACGAGGGTCGGAAGAAATCAACCCAATATCAACAAATTCTTCAGGATAATGTTCAAGCATCAGTTGAAGTTACGCAGGGGTTGGATATTCCAATGAGACAATGACCCTAATCACACTTCGAAATCTACAAAGGCATTTATGCAGAGGGAGAAGTACAATATTCTGGAATGACCATCACAGTCCCCCGACTTGAATATCCTCAAAAATCCATGGGATGATTTGAAGCAGGCTGTCCATGTTCTGCAGCCATCAAATTTAACCGAACGGGAGAGATTTTGTATGGGCGAATGGTCAAAAATACTTCCATCCAGAAACTCATCAAAGGCTACAGGAGGCGCCTAAAGGCTGTTACATTTGCAAAAGGAGGCTCAACTAAGTATTGATGTAATATCTCTGTTGGGATGCCCAAATTTATGCACCTGTCTAATTTTGTTATGATGCATATTGCATATTTTCTGTTAATCCAATAAACTTTGTCACTGCTGAAATACTACTGTTTCCATAAGGCATGTTATATATTAAAAGGAAGTTGCTACTTTGAAAGCTCAGCCAATGATAAACAAAACAAATAAGTAAGAGGGGTTACCAAACTTTTTTTAGGTGGCATGAAAAAATCCAGTTTTCAATTATTGTATAATGTCACTGTACTTACTGTTTAATTTTTTCGTCTCAAAGCTAAGAAGACAATATCTGCCACTATTGCTGTTTTTAAGATCATTGCATCCCATGGCTGTTACACACCTGCTTCACTTGTCATCACTGGTGTGAATAGGCCAGCTGAGAATACTGAAACCTAATTTCTCGCTTTTAATTGCAGTGAAACATTGGTGCTAAACAGTGATCCCTTATTGCATTAACAATAGGCAGAGGTAAGGCAATTGCAACCAACCAGCTAGTCCCAGTTGTGAAGCAGTTATGTTGAATATACACAGACATACATATTTAATGATTGTTTTGGATAAGTGATATTTTATTATGTTTGCTGTGCAGTTTGTGGAATTTACAGTTCCCCCAGCTCTGAAAAGATCACAATCTAATTTTCTTGTCTAAGGAAGTACGATACAATCCATATTCCCCTTAGTGCCCGTGAATGGCATAAATAAATAGATTTTGAATGTAAGCAAATGCTTTGCAGGTTGTTAAAAATGATTCTTCTGGTCACTACTAGGTTTAGTTGTTTATATAGTTGTTGTTATTGCTTGGCATAATCGCATGGCACAATGTAAATGCAAAACTTACTTTTCTGTGTAGTTAATCTCTGGACACTTGAGTTCAAAGTAGTGTTTTATGGGGTTACATTACTAATAAACGTGTGCTCACTGCTGCAGTCCTTTTTTGTAGTACTCTTGGGACTGACTATTAGCTGTGGATATTCAGAACCATAATGAAAGGCAAAGCTATTTTATAATTGCCACTGGTAAAATTAGCAAAGTCAATTACTTTCCCTGAGGCTTTTTACTGTAGATATTAGAAGGATAAAAATAATTGCTTTAGGTAGCACTTTGATTTTTAAATAACACAAATAACATGTTCATAATTCTGCTAATTACACTGTTCTCTGCACACTTTTGTATGTTAAACATTTAGCCCAAATGTTTTTTTTTAAGTTAATATCCTTTTGAAGTTAATAGACTAATGGGATCTTCACATTTTCTACCATTTTATCCCAGGATTATGCCATTTAAATGTATGTGGAAATTGGCAGTATAAACAACAGTGGAGGTGTTTTGCAGGAAAGCTCTAAACGGGGTGTTTTGCAGACTAGCTGTGATTAACACATTAATGGCCACTTGACCAAAAAAATTAGCTGCTTGGTGACGAAGAACAATGGCTCCGCTGCACTCCGCTTGTGGTTTTTAGGCAGCCAGAGAGAAGCGGGTCTGCGTTTTTCTACATCTATAGGCTTAGCTTCCGCCTGAGTGCAGCTACACAGAGAGAAGCGGAGATCGATATAAGAATGTAAAAGTGCTGCAAAATATGTTGGTGTATATAAATAATGGGAGATAATTATAAGTACAGTAAAGTACCCACTTCATTTTCCCTATTAGCAGAGGCACTAAGCAGAAATTCTTTATGCTTGACCTACATTCAGCATAATTGTAGCGGTTGGTATAAGAAATATGGTGTTTTTAGTTATATAGCACAATCTTCTCGTGCAGCACAGGCATAGTTTACACATACAGGTATGGGATCCATTATCTGGAAACCCCTTATCCAGAAATCTCCAAATTACAGAATAGCTGTCTGCCATAGATTCCTTATAATCCAAACTTTTAAAAATATTTACTTTTTCTCTTTAATAGTAAAACCGTATCTTGCACTTGATCCAGACTGAGATCCAAGTAATACTTATCTAGAGCAAAACCAGCCTATTGGGTTTATTTAATGTTTATATGATTTTCTAGTAGACTAAGGTATGAAGACCCAAATTACGGAAATATCTGTTATCCGAAAACCCCAGGCCCGAGCATTCTGGATAACAGATCACATACCTGTACAAACATTTCATTAGAATAAATGCCCTACTCATGAGAGCTTTTCACAATGTGTTCCAGAAAAGACCCTTCATTTTATTCAAAGATGGATAACCAATCTAACATGCATGCACTTTCATATTTATTCGGAAGGCTGCTAATTTGATCAAATTAATTTTTAGAATTATTACCCATCATATGCATAGCACCAACACATTCTAAGCCTGTTGAGTTTACAAACCATTCCTACCCAAAGAAGGAACCAGATGAGCCAGAGTAAACCAACACGAGCAAAAATAAATAATGTAAGTCCCTTATATATAGTGGGGATGCACCAAATCTCAATGTGGCCAAAGCGCTAGAGATGGGTACTAATGTGTGTGCTCTACTAACAAGTGAGTCTCAAGAGAAAGGGTCGGCTAATACTTATTTTGTTAGTAATCCAGGAGAATAGAAATGAACTTCTGTTTTTAGGATGATTTCAGTATAAAAAATATAGTTAAAAAACGGTAGGACCCCAACTGTTTGTTATTTTAAGTTAGTTGTTTACTGTTTTCTGCGGATTACATTAGAGACTCACAATAGTGTGAATTTTGAAAAGGCAAGTACTAACTATGGACAGTGAAGTCTGCAATTACAAGGAAAACTTATAATTCAGTTAGTACTTTGACCAATCTTCCTTGTGGGCTTTAGAATATGATGGCTAACAAATTTTACTTTTGTGAATCTAACCATGAAACATTAGGAGGGCTGTCCAGGACTCTGACATCCTACTAATATTGCCATAGCCTTTTCTTTACATGCAACACTGATAATAAATCACAGCATGATTGTGTCCTCTTCTGTAAATCTTCTGTCAGCATGGCATTGGGAACAACAATGTTTGTTTGTTTTTATTTTTAGACAGTTGCTTACATGCTTCCACCTTCCTGTTAAGTCTTTGTTATTATAGAATAGACAATGCAATGTTGCATGCTGCTATTTCATTATGTACTTAATCAGAAGCTCTCGTGGATAATAAAGTTAATTCTTTCTCAACAGCCTGCAGCTGTTGTAACTGCATTGTCTTGCTTACGCTTATGGCTGGGCTCACTGTGCATATTCTTGGCAGGGCCAGTGGCACAGCCTTTCCACTGAATGGGCACCCAGGCTCTAATAAATATCCTGAGAAGGAAAGCTCTCTACATACCCCATATTTAATTCTCATTTTAAGGAACTAAATGGAAGAACAAACCTACCTAGCAATGTGAAATACTTTCCCCCACTTCTTGCTAGCAATCTTGCTAGCTCCCAATGAATTCCCAACATGCAAATCAAATGTTTCAACCTCCAATAAAATTACATAGTATTATTGGAGAAAGCCACTTCACTGCCAGAAGAAATTGACCATTGAAATTGAGGCATTGTGACAACAGTACCCTTTCCAGAAAGAAGTAGGAGATTCTTACCAAGCATAATGGAAACACAAACCATGAACACACCATTGCTTTTGTACTATAGGACCTTTTATTTATTATTCATTATAATAACCAGCATTAGACATTTATCAGGAATGAAGTGTGAGGCTGGTGCTGCAGTGCAAGCTGGTGTTTTGTCAATGCCGCCTGTCAGCTTCTAAGTAGCAGTTATATTGACTCAGCTAAACAGAATGTATGGAAAATTTAAAACCACTTGAAGACATCATCAAAGGCAATTTAATGCTGTCCAACTTCAGCTGATTTCATCCACAAATCAATTTGTTGTTATTTATTGCAATAAGGAGGCTGATTTAAGTATCTGTCATAGCAAATGCGAGTTTTCACTTTATGGATTGTTTACAGCTAACAGAATTGCCTTTTCTGTAGCTTCTGCTCAGATGTTATTCCCAGAATGCTGTGTATTTTATTTGAAGCCTTAAAATATTTAGACCAAACACTCCCACCAATTCTGTTTGCATATGACTCAAGACCTATTGTTTAAATTACCCGTTTGTAAGCCGTGAACCATAATAAAAACAATAAAGGTTAAATTATAGAGCAGTTACAAACATTGTTAAAGTTTTGTAATAACTTAAAGATGCTGTAAAATATAAGACTGTAGTAAATAATCATTCTAAAGTATAGTTAAAACAGAAAACCTTACCAAATGTAACATGTTTAACTAAATACAATATTTCCATAGGAAAAAAAATAAAGGTCAAAACTCCATTTGCCTGCTTCTTTAGTAAATAACAGGTGTGGGATCTGTTATCAAGAATCCCGTTATCCAGAATGCTCCAAATTATAAAAAGGATGTCTCCTTTTATCCAAATAATCCAAATTTTTAAAAATGATTTCCTTTTTCTCTGTAATAATAAAACAGTAGCTTGTACTTGATCCAAACTAAGCTATAATTAATCCTTATTGGAAGCAAAAACCAATCTATTGGATTTATTTAATGTTTACATAATTTTCTAGTGGACTTAAGGTATGAAGATCCAAATTACATAAAGATATGATTTCCGGAAAACCCCAGGTCCCAAGCATTCCGGATAACAGGTCGCATGTACGACCTGTACTGTACTTTTCAGATCAAAGTTTTAAACTTTGGGAGTAGACACATGGCACAGCACTGAAAATTGCACAGTTTGTATCCTTAGATGTGTTCTATGTAGCAATCATTCCCTTCCCTTGATGAAAATGTAATTTTCAGAGATAACCTTCCAACATAACCGTTTTCAGAGAACTAATCTGATTGTTATATGTGCCCCTTAAGGAAGGAGGGTTACTGTGTGGTTAGTTCAAAGTTGCCTTGTTGTATCAGTACATGGAAAGGAGAAATGGGTCTTGCTCCAAATGGCCGTGGATAGTAGAAGTGATTCATGGGCATGACCTCCTCTTATATGCACTGAATAAAATACATAATAAAAATAATATAATAAAATATAATTATGAAGTTATATACAGCTTAAGCCACTGGCATTCCGCATACTGTGATAATTGCCATTATAATTCCGTTTTTATGTTAGAAAATGAGTGTATCCTTCTGGTGATTGCTTGTAGGAGCAACAGAATCTGTGCTGTCTCCGGTTTCAGTAGATGAGGAACAGAAGCTGCATATCCTCAGCTAAATGCATTGTTAAAAGTTCATTCTATCACTTTGACATTTAGAGCAGGACTCGGTGTCTTTGTTCCCTCCTCTTCATATTACCAGTACCAGTCTCAGGATTTAAATTGCTACCCAAACCAGGATTTTATTTGAGTGAATTTGCTTTTAGTCCATGAGCGATTGATCTGTATGATGGGTATACACTGTCAGAGTATTCTTGGGATACTTGTATAAACCGTTATTCAATCTGATTCATGGCATTTAGTTTCAGCTCAGCCACTTGAAGACCAATAGTTGCTAGGATTTGGGAAAATGATCTTATCTCATACTTTATGGGGGAAACAGAGAATAAAAGACCCTTATTTTACTTCTTTTCCCCATAACTCAACACATCTGGTAACACTGTAGGTACAGCGTCTTTATGTTTCAGCTGGAATCCTGTGACAGCAATATTTCCAGTGTATCCTGTTACATGTATTTGGGGATAGAATAGGATCAGCTACACAGCAGATCAACATGATTAAGAAAAGGAATTTCTAATTTTCTTATGCGGCATCAGCAAACAGAGCAAATTAGTCTGTGGTTTGGTGCTGTGCATTACTTTCAGTCATTGACTCCCAATGAATTGTAGGGCCCACTCAGCAGATAATGTGTTAATGAAAATAATCAAAAAAATCTAGAAGTGAATAAATGTAACACAATAGGTTTTTAGGAAGTTTTATTATCAAATAAAGGCGGACTGCAATACTGAAAAGTATAGGGGTTGTTTAGGGCTACATCCTTCAGATTGATGTCTTCAATTACGAGAAAGATAAAGACTGAAACAAAATACCTTAATTCAATCAGAACTAGGCACAGTTATAGGAAGCAAAGACTGAGGATCAGATATCCTCAGAAGTGCTCACATAGGAAATTAAACATTTAGGAATGAAAAACTTTGAAAGCAGCTCAAGGGATAGCCTGGAGATATACTGGCATATTGAAATTACGGGCAACCGCAGATATTTTTAATTGATTTATTTTGTGTTTATCTGTCATGAAAGCATATTTAAAGAAACATTTATACACAATACATTGTACTTTTATTATGTAGGGGATATGGTTGCTTTCACTTACTGATGTTATCAGTGGGCCAGTGGGGGTATTTATAATTGTGATGGAAGATGTTTTTTTTGGTTGGACAAATTTTTTGTTGTTGTTAATTTGTATATCCCTGTAAGAAGTCTGTTATAAGATATATGTAAATTGAGTTGTTTAAAGGATATAATCAGAATGAGGATTTCATCTTCCATAAGAATGGTCATTCATTTTGTCTAATGTTCTAATCATCATAAAGTATAGATGCTGCGTATTAAAATCTACACGCTGTAGATTTCCTGTGTCTAGCAGCCTTCTGTATACAGTGCAAGGATGTCCGCTTTCCGTATATGGCAAGTGTTGGTTGGGGCTATCACAATGATTAAAAACTTGAACTTATAGGCTATTGAAATTGCATAACTTGTAGAACTTACAGGAACTAGAGGTTCAGCATAGATGTGTTAAATTTCGTTCTTGTATTCAGTTACATGATTGATGACTTCAACACTAGTGATGGCCTATTGGGAATTTAATTGCTGCAACATAGAAGACAACCTCTATTTAAATCAAAATGTGTTGATTTCTTTATGAAGCACTGCTCATTATGTGTCATTAACAGTGACTGGGAACTAATGGGCTTGTAAGGTTTTAGCCCTTGTTGTATTTGTTTGTATATGGCATATGTTACTGTTCTGTTTTCTGTCATTATGGCGACACAGGGACTATGCTCTAATTTAATTATTTCCAGATTTTAAGGCTTGAAACACATTGATAATTGAACATTCTTTAATTTACACTTCTGAAACAAGAGTGAAAGAGAAGGTTTATCTGAGGCACAGCTGTAAGGCCAGGTCATATCTAAACCTTTAATGTGTCAGGAAATTACTAAACACACGGAGGATTATTTATTAGAGGTCAAATTAGTGGTTTTTAGAGGTTTTGGAAACCATTACTAAACTTGCAAACTCACCACGATTGCAACTACGATTGTCATTGAATTTATCAAAAGTTCAGATTATAAAAAGTATGAACAAAAAAGTGCTGAATGATCTGAACAAATACCTCTAAAACCTCAAAAATTTTGAGTTTTTACTGACAATTTGTAAAAAAAATTAAAAAAACCTCAAAAAGATGTATTCGAGCGCACTCAAATAACTGATTCCAGTACAAACAAAATCAAACAAAAATAACTGCCTTTTGCATAAATTCTGCATATAGAGAGACCGGATGTCTGGTGATTTTAATAGAGTGAGCTCTAATACATCTTCTAGGCAAAAGGAGCCCCCCTATTAAGATATATTGGATCATTCATCTAACACCCAACTCCTGAATGAAGACATAATGAGGAGAAACAGATGCTGGGAGAGGAATAGTGAAGATAAACTTGATTATTTGAAGTTTAAAATGTGTGCACAAAAAAAATTTTTTGCTCTTGATTCCATGAAGGAATTAGAGAGGGAGCGTTGTTTTTTCCAAATTTGACATTGCATTTTAAACCTAATTTAAACTGCCACCAGTGATTATTTTTAATCTTTCAAGGCTCCCTCTTGTCTGGCATGATGGTCATGTATTCTAGAAATGTGATATAAATCCTGCATTCAGAAAAGGTGTACAGACTTAGCCTGATTTTATATTTATTATTTTTTTATTTCCTGTTATTTATATTGCGCCTACACATTTCAGAAATTATACATTTTTCACTCCGTCCCTGCCCAGTGGAGTTTACAATTTAAGGTCCCTATTGCATTCAAACACACTATGATTAAATGATAATTAAACCCTAAAAACAAATGTAATGAATATGAATACCATATTTTATATATTGAACCTACTGAACCAGCCCCAAAGGCTCAGCATCTCTATAGTAGTAATTTTCAAGGCCTAGGCGTTTCCCATCTTATTTTATAAGGAGTATCTGTGACATGCACATGCTCCGTGTGCTCCAGTTCGCAATATGACATAGAATATGAAAGCTAACAGAAAAATAAAGCAGGTAGTCTTTGATCAAATTAAAAAAAAAATTATTACCGAAACAGATTCTCCAAGTCCAGTCTCAGAAGTAACAAGGGTATATGGTTGGGGTAAGGTCAAGATAGGCCAAAGGAGAATTGTAATATGTGCCTTAACCAGTCAGGACTTTGCCCCACTCACCAAGTCTGACATCATTCATTGAGAGGAAACAACATGGAGCTTAGAGGGCTGATGGTAGAATGGATGACTTTAGTTCAAGGCATCTGGATGTAAGAAGAAATTCCATGTGATCTTACTATTCTTACTTATGTGAATTTAGTGATTGAAGCTGCCTTGGTCCTTGCTGACGATCCACTTTCTTGACTGCAAAGAGAGCATTGTGGATAACAGATGCGGCTTTTTGAAGAATTTTCTTTGTAATCTACACTTTGTATCTAAATTTGATTTAGTTCAAGTAATCATGATTGTCAAAAGTTTTCTGCAGAAGAAGAAATCATTAAAGCATTCATCATTTAGTGACTTCAGATTCTTTTAAATCTATAATTTTTACATCTATTTAAGCGACTCCAAAAAAAAAAAAATCCCGTCATCATGGGTTTCCTTATTTACAAATACAAGAGGTCCTCCGCACTCAACAAAGGATGAGTTCAGCGCTATGGGCGCTCAGCCAGATAGAAGTAAGAGGCTTGTATTCTTCATCAAAAATGTGGTTTATTGTAAAGCTCTGATGAAGTGCCGGTAGTCATAGGCACGAAATGTGTAGGCTGATTTGCACGGTTACTTGCCAACTTTTGTCACATTGTTTGCTACAATAAAGCCACATTTTTGATGAGCGCGCATAGTGCTGAACCCATCCTTTGTTGTCCATATATTGTAATATATTTAAGCTGGCCAACTATGTCAAAGTCATCCCATATCTGGCCAGTCCTACACTCACTCTTAATATACACTATAGCTAGAAGCTGCAGGGACTGGCATGCTCTTTTTTTTTTTTTTTTTTTTTTTAAGAGCAATATCAAAGAAAGCCATTTGGGGAAAGTTTATGGTCTTCTTATATCCCAGCCTTACAAAATGAAATGTGGATGTGTATTTCTGAGGAAGTGTTCTTTCCACAAATAGCCTTTTTTGTCCTGATCACCAATGATCATTGCATAATTCTTTGTATTTGACCAATTTTCATGGTCTGCATGTTTTTTCAATCTTCATATGCTCACCAGTGTCATTTTTAAGGTTCTGTGAATTGAAATGTTCTGCAACTTTAGGTTTCCCATTATTTTTGGCTGGTATACCCCTGACAAAACTGTGAGGCATCTGACTTGTATATTTTTAAGCAGATCGTACTTGCTTGTGTCTGGTAAATTATTATTTTTTTTATATATCTCATATTCACGTTTGTTTTAAGCAATTTTTCGGACAATAATTTGTAATAGAAAATGTATTTTAAGTCAACAAATAATTTCAGGTCAGGTGAAGTAACTTTAACGGAACTTGGCTTTGCTTCCTGATGCATCATTTACATTTAGAATAGTAGCTTTTAACTATAAACCGGCTTTAGTGCTGGTATGTTGGTATGACCCCCAAAACTTTGCTGCACCTAATTGTGTTATAGAACACCAATCAGAATCTGTATATTCATAATGTATAAAACAGTTGGGATGGGATGAATTGAGGTCACTTTTGCTGAAGAATTATTAATCTCATGTATTGGCGAAAGGTGTAAAATAACACTAACATTTTTTAGGGAGGGGGTAAGTCATTCCTAAATCATTTCTTGATGGTGTAGAGTAATATATACTGTACCTGCCTCTGGTATTTTTATGTACATTTATGGCTTTGTGAAACTAATGTTTTATAGAACAATGAAGGGTTGTAATATGTTATCATTGAGAGCACAGAAGGCAGCAAATGATCTTCAGATGGCTTTTTTCTCCCTGCAGCATATAATACCTCTTATATTCATTCTAAAACAGATGGAGTTGCCTGGAGGAATTCTGACTACTACATTCAGCATTTATTTAAATATTGCCTTCTCTACTTCCATGTGAACAGACAGTAATGGTTTGTCTGTCATCTTTTATTTGCCCACAATAGCTTTTTATACATAAATGATGTGTGCCTTGATTTGCCCACTTTTTTACTGTTGGTGTCAAATCTTATCAAGGTTATGAAAAAGATGGCTACCACTAACCTAATTTTCATAGTCACGCTGACTTTATTTACTATTTAAAAGAGAAGCTTACTATTAGATGGCAGATGAATGTAAACTAAGAAGCTTTGGAAATGAATTATATTTGTAAGGTTTTTTTTTTTAATTTTGACTTTTCACTTGCTTGCACTTCTTTTCTACTTAAATGGTGGCGATGGTAAATTGTTGTGAGGCTAGATGTGCATTATTTTTGTGTTCCTTTTTACATTTCCTGTTCCCAAACATAAACAACCTTCATATCTTTTATAGGAAGTGAATCACATAAAACTGTTGTTTGTGTATGCCTCACACTGTAGAAGCCAGGCACCTAAACATTTCAGGTTAGCAATGCTAACCGTGTATACCTTTAGAGGCTTTATAATAGAACTGTAACAGTAACACAGCCATTTATTAAGGATTCCCAACTTCTGTGTATTACCGATACAGAGCAGGGCCATGGGAGCCATTGTTTGCCTAAGGTGTGTGAGATGTGTTGGAGGCAGTGTGTTAAATTTACCAAATAAGGTAAATGTTTACAATAATTCAACTTAAACAGAAGATATATGTGAGGTCTAGTGTATGGATCCAAACAAGATATTTTTATTTAGACCATAGTAAAATGAAAGCCACCAAGGCTTAACGCCTTCTGATAGCAATGCTTTGGCTTGCTGCTACATCAAAGCAAATGTGCTTTTTTATAGTTGCAATGACCTAAGTGTTAACATTGTAGCTGAAAATTAAGTCGATGCTCCAACAAAAAAATGTATCACTTGGGGAAATCCATTTTCGATTTACTAGTAAACATAATTGTCCGACTCAAAATTCCATGGGCAAGTTTAGCATCTCGAATTAACAAATCAGATGAGTGTTAGTGCTTAGTACCACTGCTGAGCTGCTTTACACCACATTGAAATGAAAATGTACAACTGTATAAAACGGTCCAATAAATTCTCACTGATTGATATGTGTTTTTTTCTAACAATGTCCCAATTTATGAAACACTGAGAGGAAAGTGATTCATAAATGAAGGGGTTCAATCTATAATATATTCCCCTAAATGATGCTATTTGTATAACTCATATATAAAAAAAAAGTGGTTGCTAAAATGATTTATTGCTTTATTTTAGGTTGTGGAGATCATATCTAGTACCATAGGTGACATGGTAAAAGGAATATACTATGAAAATTCTTATATGCCAGAGGTAAGACTACTTATATTATATCACTGTATAAGATATAAAACACTTCCTATTAATACTAAAAGTCTTAACAGCAGCAGTATAATTGATTTCTGAAGACTGTATAAATGTGTCCAGTCCTTAAGAGGGATATAAATGAGCTGGAGAGAGTGCAGAGACGTGCAGCTAAACTGGTTGGAGGGATGGAAGACTTCAATTATGAGCGTATACTGTCAAGGTAGGGGTTGTTTTCTCTGGAAAAAAGGCGCTTGCGAGGGAACATATTACACTTTACAAGTACATTATAGACAAATAGCAGGGGACCTTTTTACCCATAGAGAGGATCACTGTACCAGAGGCCACCCCTTCAGACTAGAAGGAAAGATCTTTCATTTGAAGCAACTTAGGTGGTTCTTTACAGTGAGGACAGTGAGGTTGTGGAATGCACTGCTAGGTGATGATGTGATGTCTGATTCTGTTAATGGCTTGAGGAGTAGCTTGGATGATTTCTTGGATAGATGAAAATTCCCTTCCCAGACTTCCCTTCGCCACCTCAGACCAGGCGAAGTGCAATAGAGTAGATAGGAGTTCCTCAAAAAAAAAGTCCCAAAAAACGCTGCTGTCTTTTACCTTTTACAGGGTGATGGGCTGAAAAAGATCGTAAATTTGTTTTTGGGCTCCCTCCTTCCCCCCTACATTTCCTAACATATGGCACCTAAACTATACAGTGGGCACATGGGTAAGGCAATATAACACTATATTTTATTTTAAGCTTCCCTGGCCTTGTGTAGTGTAATGTAGTTACTGCAACATATACGTCCATTTTACTTTAACTACACGCCATATGCTAATTAGGCATCACTAGGCTAACTTCGAACTGCCTATCGTATTATCACTAGCGCAAATTTGCAAGCGTTTGGAACCCTGGACGCAACTTCGGATTTTCGTGAATTAGCTTTGTCCTGGCGAATCTACGCCTGGCAAAGTGTTGCGATGTCAGCGAAGCTGGCGCAATTTCGGAGGTAAGTAAATTTGCCCCATAATATCAGTCTATTGTGATACTAAATTCTATAGTTAGTATAGATATGGGTATTATTATTATTAACATGAATTTATATAGCGCTAACATATTGCGTAGCACTGTAAAGTAAATGTGGTTATACAACTAAATCACATGAATTATATACATAGAACATATGGAGTTACATACATCACAATCAATACCGGTACAAAAAGGTGAGGAAGGCCTACCAAACGCAACACCTCTAGGCATACACTCTAAAGAAATGTGGTACTGTATTTGGTGTTGCGTTTGGTAGTTAAGCAGAGTGAGGGTAGGCTTCTCGAAAGAAGTGCGTTTTAAGAGATTTCTTGAAAGCAGAAAGGTTGGGAGAAAGTCAGACAGACCGTGGGAGAGAGTTCCAATGGAGGGGTGCAACCCTTGCAAAGTCTTGAATGCGAGCATGTGAGGAGGTAATGAGAGAAGAGTTGAGCCGCAGGTCAGTAGAGGAGCGTAGTAAGCGGTTGGGTGAGTATATAGAGATGAGTTCAGAGATGTAGGGTGGGGCAGAGTTAATTAATTTGAATTTGATTCTGAAAGGTAACGGAAGCCAGTGCAGGGATTGACAGAATGGCGAGGCAGAGGAGGAGCGGTTGCTGAGGTGTATGAGCCTCGCAGCAGTGTTCGTTAGGAACTGGAGAGGTGAAGGCCAATTAAAAGAGAGTTACAGTAGTTTAGACGTGATATGATGAGAGAGTGAATAAGAATTTTGGCAGCTTCTTGGGTGATAAATGATCGTATTTTGGATATTTTCCATAGGTGGAAGTGACATGATTTAATAAGTGACTGGATATGAAGAGTGAATGACAGAGCAGAATCTAGGATAACCCCAAGGCACTGGGCTTGGGGAGAGGGGTTGATAGTGGAATTATTAACTATGATGGATACTTCCGGGATGTTACTGGTGTTAGTTGGAGGAAAGAGAACCATTTCAGTTTTAGAGAGGTTAAAATTAAGGTAGCGTTGCGACATCCAGGTAGAGATAGCGGACAGGCAGGAGGAGACGCGAGTTAGGAGTTCTGGGTTGAGATCAGGAGATGAGAGATAGATCTGAGTATCGTCAGCATAGAGGTGGTAGTGGAAACCATACGAGTTGATTAATTTGCCGAGGGAGGAAGTATAGATGGAGAATAGTAATGGTCCCAGGACCCTTGAGGAACTCCAACAGAAAGAGGTAGGGGAGAAGATGCTACTCCATTGTAGGTGACACTAAAGGAACGATTGGTGATGTAAGAAGAGAACCAGGACAGGGCTGTGTCACGAAGGCCAAGTGAATGGAGGGACTGGAGGAGGAGAGGGTGATCTACAGTGTCAAACGCGTCTGAGAGATCAAGCAGTATTAGTAGTGAGAAATGATTGTTGGCTTTAGCGGTTAAAAGGTTATATATAATTTATGTGAAAGTAGGGAGGGGTGTGTGTATGGGTGCTGGGTTTTCATTTGGAGGGGTTGAACTTGATGGACTTTGTCTTTTTTCAATTGATTTGACTATGTAACTATGTGTCTGCCTTTACTGCGTATACACAGACATATACCCTACAAACTGTCACAAAGGGAGAGTTTGTGGCCACACACAGCCATTTGCCAAAGTCTGCAACTTTGTCTACTGCCAAGTATGAATTGAGCCAAAAAAACAAACACACCATCAGTTGCAAAAAGATCAAAAACAGCCATGCACCATCAGTTTCCAGAGTGCAGTTAAATCAACTGCAAGACAGAAAGAAAGTGCCATACAGTATACTGTGTCATTTACCAGAGAGACAAAAGCAGCCACACTCCATCAGTTGGCATTTAGACAAAATCAGCTGCATGTAGTGAACTGTCCGATAGGTTGAGAAGATTAATGTAACAATTGCAGTCATTCAGTCTACAATGGAAAAAAACATCAGAGAAGCAGATTAATGAATTTATAAAACCAAAAATGTCTTCCTTAAGGTGCTTTCCTAGAAGATCTCTGTAAAGCTTTTAACTGTGTAGAAAATGAAAACACAAGCACAGAATTTTGAATTATTATTATAAACATATTTGTATATTCTGCAGCGCTGTACCATAAATGGGTGAATTCATTGTCCATGTAGATTACATACAAAAACGACCAATAACCAGGTAAACTGGACCCTGTCTAAAAGCCAATATAAACTAAACACTTAAAACATATTTTTGTGGCATGAACACTGTACAATTGAAGGCTACATTCACAAAACATCAAGGGGCCGATTCACTAACTTTGAGTGAAGGATTCGAAGGTAAAAACTTCGAATTTCTCCATAGGCTTGGCTAACTTTTTTTTGATCGAAGGATATTCCTTCGATCGTTGGATTAAAATCCTTCGAATCGTTCGATTCGAAGGATTTTATCGTTTATCGTTATCGTTCGATCGAAGGAGTTATCCTGAGCACTAACACCCTACAGAGAGTCATTTGATGACTCATGGCAGGTGAACACGTTCTGCTAAATTGATTGCATTTGATAAATGTTTAAATTTGTTAACTGACAGCCAGGAAGGTTTGGACATATGGGGAAAATATCAGACTGCTGAAAATGTATCAGTTCAGTATTTGGTAAATTGGCCTCTTTAGTATTTTCATTTCACAAATAGGATACAAGCGAAATCATTTTATATTTATGATTGTATAACTAGCAACTGTTTTGAAACACGTTACCATTTTTTTTTTCTCCAACCAAACATTTTTGATCAGATACTCTACTTATTGGCCAAGCACTGTATCCAGCTATATCCGTTCATCCTAATGAATTGAATGAATCTGTAACCAACTGAGGCTTTTGTTAGAAACACCCCGAATGGCATATATGTTACCAGTTATACAGAGAATGTATCTGAGACACTTTTACAAATGTAGCAATTTCTTTTCCCAACACTTGAACTTTAGTCACATAATATTGGTTGGGTACTGCATTACACAAAAATTACTTCATTTACCCCAATCATCATATTGCCTTGTGCCTAATAGAGTATGAAATCCAATAATGAGGTCTTATTATGACTGTCTCATAGGAAGTGATGAGATGCTGTAATAAATGTCTGTGTGTAAAGCTTTTCTGGTACAATCGCTGTTAATGGCCTGGCAAGGGAAGATTAAAATTGTTTAATGCCTGACCGTGAAAAGAATCACTAGGTATTTTATGCAATACAAAACCATTATATGAAATAGGTGCACTGAACAAATAGTAGGTAGGTTATTTCCTCTCTTTCTATGTACAGGTATGGGACAAATTATGGAAAGGTCATCTCCCATAGACTCCATTATAATCAAATAATCCAAATTTTTAAAAATGATTTCCTTTTTTTTTTTCTTCTAATAATAAAACAGTACCTTGTACTTGATCCACACTTTACCTTATTGGAAGCAAAACCATCTTATTGGGTTTATTTAATGTTTACATGATTTTCTAGTAGTCTTAAAATTACGAAAAGACCCGTTATCGGGAAAACCCCAGGTCCCGAGCATTCTGGATAATAGGTCCCATACCTGTATTACAAAAATATTCTTAAGCAACAAGATAAGTGGAGGACAAGGAAAATAAATGCAAACTAACTTATCAGAGGATTGTGTTATATATGGATGGGAAGGATTCATTTTTATTGTCATCTTGTTCTTTTGTTTTCTTGTTTTGGTTTGCAGTTGTCATTTATTATCTTAAAAGGATACTAATTTATTACCATACATTTAAAATGATCCTTTATTGGATGATAGAACTGTAAAAGATGGCCACATGTTCCACTGTAAAGATGGTAATGGGTACTATCATTAAAAATGTTTTTATTCTGCTTTTTATACATTTTGCAGCATTTAACAGAATTACAGACTTTAATCCCATCACTTCCTTCGTCAATCGAATTGTACTGTAACAGTCACATTATCTAGTACTAGGGCTAGTTTCATCAGGAGACATTTAAGGCAAGGGCACATGGAGAATTGGCTCTGCTGCTCTCAGCCTGCATTTTTTTTAATAACGGGTTTGTTTCTCCTTTAAGCCACATAATAAACCGATGCACTTGGTGGATACCAATACACACACACAGACCTTGAGCTGGTCAGAATACTAAACATTGTACCTTAATGCTCATTAAAGGGGTTGTTCATCTTTAAAGGGATACTGACGCTAAAAAAATACTTTTTAAAATATGAAAGTAAATTAATGTTGATTGATGTATTTGTAAATAATTTTTACTTGATATTCCTAAACCTGACTGTTTTGCCAACCTGAATGTCCTATCTCAGCCTGTCAGTTAAAGTTTCTAATGCTAATGGACTTCTGCTGCACAAATATGGCAGCCCCCCTCATAGATGAGCACGGGGAGTCATATGGGTAATGTAAAAGCTTTGAGCAAATACTTTATGGCAAAAAGTTGCAAACAAAGCCAATACTATGATAGATGTAAAAATGGTTTAATTTCTGGTGTCTGTATCTCTTTCAATCAACTTTTGGTATGATGAAGAGATATATTATGAGACAATTTGCAATTGGTTTTCATTATTTGTTTTTGTGTTCTTTAGCTTTTTATTCAACAGCTCTCCTATTTGCAATTTCAGCAATCTAGTTACTAGGGTCCAAATTACCCTAGCTACCATTCATTGATTTGAATAAGAGACTGGAATATAAATAGGAGAGTGCTGAATAGAAAGCTGAAAAGTTGAATAGAATTTGCCATTCTACAAAATACTAAAAGTTAATGAACCACCCCTTTAGCATGGCTCTAAGAAACTAAAGGGAAATGCAATCATTTTTGATGAATCAATGTTACTTTTGAGAAGGGAAAGGAAGATTACTAAAAGCAAGAAAGCTTTAAGTTTTGCATAATGTCACATGTTTAGAACACTGTTTCTCAATCTGAAGATCCTCTGGACTCTTTGCTCCCATTGCACGGCAGTTGCTTTTACATCATAGTAAAAACCTGTCATTGCATTGCAGTTGTTTTGGTACAACTATTTATTGGAGAACATGATATTAATAAAAGATGTGGTTTGCCAATAATTACGCTATCTTATGATATTATTTCTTACAGGCTTTTATATATGTTTTTTTTCATTCCCAACTGCTGCAAAGTTTGGTTGAGTTTATCCCCAATCACATGATACCACAATAGGCATCCTTCAGGAGTCTCTTGTAAGAGAATTATAATATTATAGAAGTGCCGCATTTCACTCAAAACACTTTATATTAAGGCAGTTTTAAAGCATGTTAGACCTTTATAATGAATTCTAGTTATATTAGCCTGGCTTCCTCACCAGTACTTGGGAGTAGGAGGTTCAAACTTTGTAATTCAGATATTGATATCTCATCCTATTCTGTTTGAAATTCCAAAGCCACCATTGTAGAACTTCCCTTACCTTTGCTGAATTAATAGCCTGTTTGTGCCTGGTGTATTTTGATATGATGCATAGTTGCTACAAAAGATATAGTTTCTTTTCAAATCAGTCTCATATTTTCTGAACCCTCCTCTGCCCTGTAACTTTGCACCCTTTGGCACGTGGTCAAGTTAGAAAGATTAGAGTCTGCTGAAGGAATTTGATTTAGTTTCTGGTTCTGATTTCTAGAAAGATGATACTTTCTGAATAAGATGAGCTTAAGTTTCATTCATTTCTTAGGATATCATGTGTAGCATTTTCTGTGCAGTGCTTTGGTACAATATAACTTGTTTAGTGTAGTCTAATAGAAATGTGGTTGTTCTTAAATCAAACCATGCTAAAAACTTTAATATGTAGATTATTTGAGCCTAAGTTAGCTGCCAGTAATTTAAGACATGGTGGCACAGAGGAACCCATTACTGCCTTACAGTGCTGGGTTTCTGGGTTTGATATTAAAAGGGCACTATCTGCATGGGATTTATATCCATGTTTGCTTGTGTTTCTTCTGAGAGCTCTGGTTTTCTAAAACTGAACAAAAAAATGTACTGGTTAGTTAATTGGCTTTTGTAAAATATACGGTTGTATATAAAAGTTTGTGAGCCCCTTAAACTTTTTATATGAATGTGACCAAAAATATTCTCTAATTTTCAAACAAGTTCTCAAAATACATAAGGAAACATAGTTAAACAAATGAAACAAAAATTATTATATTTGGTCATATATTGAAAAGGAATTATCCAATAACATATCTGCCTGGGGCAAAAGTAAATGAATTGTGCTGTCAGTATTTGGTGTGACCCCCTTGTGCAACAGTAACTGCAACTAAATGTTTGAGGTAGCTTTTGATAAGTCCTGCCCATCACGGAGGAATTTTAACCCATTCTTTCATATAGCACAGCTTCAGCTTTTGGGTGTTGGTGGGTTTCCTCACATGAACAGCTTGTTAAGACTTTCCACAACATTTCATTTAAGCCAAAAAGTTATATCCTTATTTGTCCATATGATCTTTAGCAAACTGTAGACAGTCAGCAATATTTTGGGAAAAGAGCAGTGACTTTTCAAAGTAACATAGTTAAATTGGGTTGAAAAAAATCAAATTCTATACACCCATATCTATAATAACTATAGAATTTAGTATCACAATAGCCTTTGATATTATGTCTGTCCAAGAAATCATCCAAGCCACTCTTAAAGGTGTTAACAGAATCAGCCATCACAACATCACTCGGCAGTGCATTCCACAACCTCACTGTAAAGAACCACCTACGTTGCTTCAAATTAAAGTTATTTTCTTCTACTCTGAAGGGGTGGCCTCTCATATCAATTTTATCTTGCCTTATAGCTTTTTTTGCATGATTTATTGGCCTCCTTGTACCTTATAAATGTTTCGGCTGTCCCAGCTAAGTTGAAAGCCTTAAAAGCACGCCTTTTCTTACCCACCAACACCAACACTTCTATTGAACCAAAAAGGTTTTGCTATCCAATGACATTCCTTGCTTACAAGGGGAATATACTGACATGTATATTTATTAAGCAAAATAGTCTTTGAAGTCTATTTCAAAGACTTCCCATTTTTGTTCTGTGTTTAACCCTTGTTTGTTCTGCATTTTCCACTTAATATGTTGCAGAGATGCCCTTATACTGTCAAAGTTTGCAAATTTAGTGTTTTAGTTACTCCCTTGCTCCCATTGTTTCTGCAACAGAATCTCAAAGGAGACCATGTTATGATCACTATTCCCTAAATGCTCACCCACAAAAACGCTACAGATGAGTTCAGTATTATTAGTTATTACAAGGTCCAAAAGAGAATTATTCCTAGTAGGTTCTTGAACCAGCTGGAATAAAAAGTTGTCATTCAGCATTTACAAACCTACTAGCTTTTTCTGTCTTGGCAACCCCATTACCCCAGTCAATTTCTGGATAATGGAAGTCACCCATAGCAACAACTTGGCCCAGCTGTGAAGCCGCTTGTATCTGCAAGAGTAGCTGGGCTTCATACTCGACACTTATACAAGGTGGTTTATAGCAAACACCAATGATAATTCTCTTTGTAACATTTTGCCCAGTCAAAATCTCTACCCAGAGGGATTCTACACCCTCACCAGTGCCAGCAATGGTTATTTCTTTAGTGCATGGCTTTAATTCAGGCTTTACATACAAACACACTCCTCCACCCTTTTTAATCCCTCTGTCCCTCCTAAAAAGGGTGTAACCATTTAAATTGACAGTCCAGTCATATGTTTCATCCCACCAGGTCTCAGTGATGCCAATAATATCATAATTTTTAGAGCATGCAATTAATTCTAGGTCTCCCATTTTGCCTGACCAACTCCGTGCATTTGCCAGCATTTTGCATTTTCACCTTGCTACCCTGCCGTACACACTATTGCTGTTCAGTGTTCTCCTGATGGTGGACTCATGAGCACCAACATTCGTCAATGTAAGATAGACCTTCAGTTGCTTAGAAGTTACCCTGGGTTCCTTTATAACCTCTCTGACTACCACTTCTGGGTAGGGTAACAACTGTCCTGAATTTCCTCCATTAGTACACAATCTGTCTCACTGTTGCAGTCAAGACTCTTTACCATATACAGAGATATGATATTTATGTATATAGATGGTATAGCTATATATACCAGGCTTTAAAACTACTCAGGCTAATAATGACTTTGTATAATACTTATTATTGATAGTGAAAACATACTGTATATTGATACATATGCAAGAATAGGTATGTTACCTCTCCGTAAGGTTATGAGAAATACTTTGGGGGTTCCTTATAATGTTGTTTGTGGAGTACAGGCTTTGCAGCCCAAGCTGTTGTGTGATAGGTAACAAATCAAATCAGTGTGACACCTTCATCAAAGCTGAGGTGAAATAATGATACATTCACTCTTTCACTCAAAATGTTTATTTTGGCTAAAACAAAGGAAAAATAAATTGTATAGCAGGCTTTTAAATAAAGCATGTGACTTAGACAAGCATCCATATTCACTGTAGGAAAATAGGTGCATCTACAGAATCTGCTTTATGTGTAGATAGTAAAACATTATTTGTCAACCACAAAAATGTGTACAGCAGTGCTTCTACTATTTTGAAATTATGCATAAAGCGATTTACATTGTTTTTCAGAACACCTTTACGGATGTTAATGGCATATCTAACTGGATAGAGAATATTTTCCTCTCTCATGGTTCGCTACTGGCAAAGAGTTGTCAATCTGCAATGCTATTGGCACATCATGATTCAGAGCTTCAGTCAAGGGCTTTCCAATACGGAAAACATATGTCTATCAGTTACAAGGTCTGTATTTGGGTTAAAGGATTCCACTCCTTTGGCCTCTTATTCTCTTGCTTATCTGTTTCTTTTTTGTATGCATTCTGTGTTTCCGATGTATGTATGCCTTGAATTTACAGCTTTGTGGAAAGTGTTGGTGCTTTTTAAAAACTAAAAAATATTAGGGCAATTTGTTAGAAGAATTATTATATGAGCATGCACAAATTTTGAAGTTGTTTTTAATAAATATGAATGTGACTCATTATGTTAACCAATCCACACTTTTTGATGATTTTAATATTTTGTGGGTGAATACAAAAACAGGTCAAAATATTTCACAGCGATTGTGAGGGCATGCCTACCAGAATCACAGTCTGATTCTGTAAATGTAGTTCAGGAAAATGTAATGCAATGATCAGCACAGGATGCTCCAAGTCCAGCAAGGGTCTTTTTGTTGGGCTCCTTGCCTCCAATAGTGCATCTGCTGGATTGTCCAGCTGCCCCCTGTAGAGCAAATTACATGCATGGCCTGCTGGCAACTATTCCTCAGTGGTGTATTTAAACCAGCAGCAACATGTCTAAAACCAGTGGCATAACTCTTTGTACCCAGGTGTGTTTTCTCTATACTACCTATGCTATCTAGTTTACAGTGTCAGCAGTTCTATTTTTTTTTTTTTTTGCCTGAAGACACTCCCTAATGCAAGTTTGGCTTCAAATGTGGCCCCAGTGCAAGTCAATGAGTGTCAGCGTGTTTATGCCTTGTAAAGTACTTTGTACATTTGTTGTGCTATAGAAATAAATAAATATACAATACAAATTTGCCCTGTGTGCCATTGCTATTGCAGAACTCTCTACTGCCCCCTGTGATATTTATTTTAGATATTCTGTAGAACTGCCTAAACAAACCTAAACCCTTCAACCTGTTCAGCTGTTGCTGTTTTACTACACAACACAAAACTACAATTTTACAACATTTCTTTGAGTAAAAAAGTGTCTATGAATCCATTTCCCAGTTTTGGCCGAAAAGTTGCAGCCTACATGTGTTTCACATTCTCGTGTCATTCCCTATAAATAGAATTAAATAGAATAGAAATGTACAAATTTTACTATTAATTTATGATACGGTGTAGGCAGTAGTACTTATGGCAATTTGCAGTTAGGATTATTTGGCCTTGAGGCTATAATAAACCACTGATGTCCGACCCTGATTCTGCAAGACACTTAGGGGCAGATTTATTACGGTTCGAATGGTAAGAGTAAATTTTCAAATTTTTTTTTTTTTTTTTTTTGTCAAAACTCACAAATTCTAATTTTAAACCACCAACTCGAATTTGAATTCTAATGTGAGATTTATCATACCTTGACCCTAGAAACCGTTTGAATATTTGAATGTTCATGTACAAGTCAATGGCATTTGTTGAACCTTTTAAAGATGTGAATTGCCTTCCTGACATTCAAGGTTTTTTTTCAGAGGAAAACTCCATTTGATTCATATCCGATTAGAATTTTCTGATCTTTCTTAATCAATTGAATGTTAGACGTTTGAGTGTTTTCTTAAATAACCTCCCATTCAAGTTGTGAGTACATTCCAATTTATTAGGGTAAAAAAATAAATAAATCTGCCTCTAATTTCCTGGTGTACCAGCATACCTAGTATGCCTATAATTTCTGTTTTTCCACAGGACAAAATTACTAAATAAATAATTTCCATTACTTAATATATTTTTTATTTATTTTTTATTTTTTTTGGATTGAAATATGTAATTTTTTTTGTAGATCTCATGCTTAGAATTTTTTGGTTATTGTGTCTTAATTAACATACAGTAACACTTATTAGCAGCATGAATAGAAAAATAAGCAAGTAAAATGAAAATATAAATTCAAAGCCCCAAAATCAATCTGTTTTTGACTGAGAGGGTCAGTTTGGTGACCTGATATCCACATGCATGCAGTCTCAGGCGAATAAATCCGAACACCCTGCGAACTATAACATCGAGACCAACAAAAAAGTTGCTTAGAATTGGTTATTCTAAAAACAAATATAAAAGTTAGCTTCCCCAAGCTGTAATATAGCAACTTGCACCGTTTACAGCTCTATCTCGTGGATAAGGGCACAATCTACAACACAGACCTTCAACAGGGTAAATTAAAAAAAATGTAACCGCTTGTCTACAACAGAACATAGTATCTGTGACACTAGCTGTCAATGACATGTGTGTTTTAGGTTCCTACATGCTATGCTATGGGAAAAGCACTTTATCTAGCAACACATGATACCAAGGAATGCTGTCATGGCCAGCAATAATAGAGTTAAAACAAAAGTTCATATGTATCTATAAATCTGTTTCACCTTGTGGGATTTAGTTGAATTGCAGTGATTTTAAGTTCAAGTGAAACTGTTTGTCCCAATTATTGTTGTTAAAGGTAATGGAGCAGAGCAGATTCTCATTTCATAATTTATGAGTGATTTTATGTAGAGGAGCACTCTAGTGATGTTTTCCCTAATGTTTTCACACTCTGCCCAGGAGCAACTTCAACTCCTCCATGTGTCCGCTACGGGTGTTTGTGTTCTATTGCCAATACAAAATGTGAAACCTAAGCAGGTGCTTTGGATCCTGTGGAATAACTCAAAAACAAAACTCAAATTTATCCCAACAGAATGGAATTGGTTTGTGACCAAGATGCAGTATTTGTCTACAGTTAAATCCGTCCCTATAATTATGATTTATGCAATTTTGCTTAGTATACACTAGACAATCCAGTTTAAATATAATTGCAAGTATTTTATTAAATGGAAAGCTACACCTCCACTCGGTGGATGCACTGTTAGATGTAAATAACGGGGTATGTGTTGGAAAGTTTGTCTAGTTGCCATAATTACAAACTGATCCAGGGACTTGTTGCAGGTGGGGCTGCAGCTGAATATCTCTAGATTTGTCTAAATGGAATGCACACATTTTGGCCAAATCTGAATAAAAATGTCACATGTAAGGTAATGTTTAGTATGTTAAAGAATGTCCACTACTTAGCAACTATATATATTTTTATATATATATATATATATATATATATATATATATATATATATATATATATATATATATATATATATATATATATATATATATATATACACACACACACACAGATGCAGCCACTTGGATTTGTGTGTTAAATGCGTCATGACTCAGGATTAATTGAAGAAACTGTGTTATCTAAAGTCATCTTAACTCATTTAATGCTATTAACCTTTTCATTAGCATACCAAAGCACCATTGTTCACAATGGTGAACGCTTTAATTAGATGGGATGCTGTGATGCAATTTTCTGTATTAAATGGGAAAAGTGGGATATCTGAGTTTAGTTATTCTGTGTCAAACACACACACAAACCAAAGTGGCTTCATCTGTATATATATATATATATATATATATATATATATATATATATATATATATATATATATATATATATATATATATATATATATATATATATATATATATAAAGCATCCCCTAACCAGTGCACTCTTAACCCGATGGCCAACCGCCTGGGTGCAGGTCAAAAAGGAAATGTAATCAATACAAAAAAGCCGCACTCCTAGGTCTTCTTTAAATAAAAAATGAAAAATGTATTGATTCAACGTTTCGGCAACAACACACGTGCCGTCTTCAGGAAGGTGAACAATACAAAATGCTGCTCGTGCTTTTAAAGGGGTTAAAATGGCGCCAATTTACCATGGGTGACGTCATCATTGAGTGTCAAACATGTCAGAGATACAATCAGTGTAAAAAACTAAAGAAATCAGGCTCCATTGACACCATAGGAGCGAAAGTGTTAAACTAACACCATTCATCAAGGTGTTCAGTGAATAGTGGCGACATAAACATGTGTCTAGTGATTCCATCAACAGTGAGCGCCAATAACAATATCAGTGCCTCGGTGTGATTAAATGCAAGGAAAACATACAGCTTTCAGGAAACGTTGCCCAATTATCCCAGCAAATATACAGGAAGGTACACTTACCCCAGCAGGATCAGAAGAGGAGGATGCGATCGCTCTTGTTGCCCCTTGTCAGCACTGTGCGCACCAGACATTAGCTGCCCGTGTCATTCCCTCATTAGCGCATCAAAAGCCGGCCTCTCACCTCAACGTGCTATTCCCCTGCTCGTGCGTGTATTAGGCTCAGCCCCCATCACCAAGGGAACCGGACGCTAAACAGCTGGGCAAGGTACTATTGGAGACTGAGGAGGGACTCGAAATTCAGCGGCATCCTGCTGCATGCAGTGTCAGTTAGCATAGATCCCTCTGGCAACACGTAGACGGGTCTCGCCTCCCGTCTTCACATGCGTCAAATGGAACTATCACCCAATTACTTCAGGTTATTCAACCTTATTAAATCTTCTCCTTGTACCTGCCTCAGTAATGTCACGATACCCGCAGTGGCACGGAGGTCCGGGCTGTCCAAGTCTGTCTGTCACCAGGGAATGTGAACAGCCCCAGAGTGCACAGTGTAACGTGGGCTATTTCCCTTCAATCCACTCTTAGACCCTGCCTGGGGTTCCCATGCACCTGGAAAAAACAGCAAAAACAGGGGAAAAGAAGGGGAAAAACATGTTATATATATTTACAAACACACACATCAAAGACAGGGGGATGTATGTCCAATCCATTATGTAACTATCATCAGGACAGAAAGGAAGAATTCTTGTCACAGGGCAACAATGTTTCAAAGTCTGCTTGTTCGTGTCAGCATATGATCCAAAGCCCAAAGTCACTCACGAATATCAGCCAATCCAACTAGGGGTGTCTACGTAAATAATAGGTCACCCCTCCGGAGGAGTCACCCTCCACGACAGTCTGTATACCCTTCAGAAAAGGGGTAATGTACAAAAGGCATACACAAGTCCATACTGATCTCCAGTCCAAGTTATCCCATTAGTAAAATGGTGACATGGGTAATGTCTCATTGAGCCCTTTCGGAGCTAAGGTGTCCAGCTTGAAGATCCATTGTGACTCCCTTTGCACTAACATTATTTCCCTATTTCCTCCCCTGCGTGGAACAGGCACATGATCAATGATCATGTGCCGAAACTGTGGTAGAGAATGTTTGAATTTAAGCCAGTGTCGTGCTACTGGTTGATCCGCTTTCCCGGATGCAAGAGCCATGCGTAATGCGCTTCTGTGATTGTTCATCCTCTCTCTGTACACTTACCCAGGATGCTTTATTGAACCCTGACTTGAGTACAAAGAGGGTCCCTCCTGATTTGTTTTTTTCAACACAATGGACTGAAGTTAGTGGTGAGATGAATAAAGCCTTGCAAAACCGGTGGGAGATTATACAGGCAGATCAAAACTTACCTTTTGCCAATTAAGCACCACTATTGGCCTACAAGAGAGGACGGAATTTGGGAGATCTTTTAGTGACTAAAGATGTATTTGAACCCGCAAAAACAGGGACTACCTGGTTGGATAGACCACTTAATATAAGGATATCCTTATATGTCTCAAAAGGTGTGGCCCAATTAGTAGGGACAAACTTCAAACCCCTATTTAATAATCTGCTCTCACCCATCGTCAAAATGTGGCTAGAAAGGTTCACCACTATATCTTCCTCCTCCCTCTGCGCGGGGGTTTGTCGCTTGTTTTTCTTCCCTCCCCTCCTAAGGGTGCCCCTCCTTCTCCTGGATCTACAGGTAGCTGGGGGTTGCTGTCTAAAAAAGGCCGGGTGGAAGTAGACTGATTCCCTTGGTCTGAATCAGTGGATTCTCCAGAGCTATCAACTGTAATAAGGGAGAAAGGTTTGTATCTGCGGGTGGTACCCCTTGTTTTATACTCCGGAAGTCCCAATAACCACTTCTCACATCACAGGACTGGGGCTAAATTGGACATTAGATATAGGTTGACATGTACCTCTGATCACGTGGTTTACATAGCTTGGTGCCCTTGTGGACTTTACTACGTGGGCAAAGCTGGGACCACGTACAGAGAGAGAATGAACAATCACAGAAGCGCATTACGCATGGCTCTTGCATCCGGGAAAGCGGATCAACCAGTAGCACGACACTGGCTTAAATTCAAACATTCTCTACCACAGTTTCGGCACATGATCATTGATCATGTGCCTGTTCCACGCAGGGGAGGAAATAGGGAAATAATGTTAGTGCAAAGGGAGTCACAATGGATCTTCAAGCTGGACACCTTAGCTCCGAAAGGGCTCAATGAGACATTACCCATGTCACCATTTTACTAATGGGATAACTTGGACTGGAGATCAGTATGGACTTGTGTATGCCTTTTGTACATTACCCCTTTTCTGAAGGGTATACAGACTGTCGTGGAGGGTGACTCCTCCGGAGGGGTGACCTATTATTTACGTAGACACCCCTAGTTGGATTGGCTGATATTCGTGAGTGACTTTGGGCTTTGGATCATATGCTGACACGAACAAGCAGACTTTGAAACATTGTTGCCCTGTGACAAGAATTCTTCCTTTCTGTCCTGATGATAGTTACATAATGGATTGGACATACATCCCCCTGTCTTTGATGTGTGTGTTTGTAAATATATATAACATGTTTTTCCCCTTCTTTTCCCCTGTTTTTGCTGTTTTTTCCAGGTGCATGGGAACCCCAGGCAGGGTCTAAGAGTGGATTGAAGGGAAATAGCCCATGTTACACTGTGCACTCTGGGGCTGTTCACATTCCCTGGTGACAGACAGACTTGGACAGCCCGGACCTCCGTGCCACTGCGGGTATCGTGACATTACTGAGGCAGGTACAAGGAGAAGATTTAATAAGGTTGAATAACCTGAAGTAATTGGGTGATAGTTCCATTTGACGCATGTGAAGACGGGAGGCGAGACCCGTCTACGTGTTGCCAGAGGGATCTATGCTAACTGACACTGCATGCAGCAGGATGCCGCTGAATTTCGAGTCCCTCCTCAGTCTCCAATAGTACCTTGCCCAGCTGTTTAGCGTCCGGTTCCCTTGGTGATGGGGGCTGAGCCTAATACACGCACGAGCAGGGGAATAGCACGTTGAGGTGAGAGGCCGGCTTTTGATGCGCTAATGAGGGAATGACACGGGCAGCTAATGTCTGGTGCGCACAGTGCTGACAAGGGGCAACAAGAGCGATCGCATCCTCCTCTTTTGATCCTGCTGGGGTAAGTGTACCTTCCTGTATACTTGCTGGGATAATTGGGCAACGTATCCTGAAAGCTGTATGTTTTCCTTGCATTTAATCACACCGAGGCACTGATATTGTTATTGGCGCTCACTGTTGATGGAATCACTAGACACATGTTTATGTCGCCACTATTGTATTGATTGTATCTCTGACATGTTTGACACTCAATGATGACGTCACCCATGGTAAATTGGCGCCATTTTAACCCCTTTAAAAGCACGAGCACCATTTTGTATTGTTCACCTTCCTGAAGACGGCACGTGTGTTGTTGCCGAAACGTTGAATCAATAAATTTTTCATTTTTTATTTAAAGAAGACCTAGGAGTGCGGCTTTTTTGTATTGATTATATATATATATATATATATATATATATATATATATATATATATATATATATATATATATACATCCATAGCAAAAAACCGCACTACCAGGTCTTTATCCAAGTGAAAAGAAAATTTATTAAATATACGACGTTTCGGCCCTGTTGCTCGAGCCTTCTTCAGGTGGGTTACACAGTGAAAATAACACTCCAATTTAAACCTAAAATGGCGCCAAACAAACAATCAAGCTCACAATGATGACGTCATCCCCCTCAAGTGAAGGTGTATATATACTTAGCAGTGTCCAGCCGCCGCTCTCTATGGTGTGTGTACCAAGTGCTTGTGCGCTGTCCATGCGGCGAGTGCTTAAAATGTTACAATAAGGTGCTCATTTATTAGTGCTTCTAAACGCCCAAAACACATCCTCATACGCGATGTAACACCAGGGACCGTGCTTACCAAAGAAGGGATCCGAAGCAGCGTTGCTCTTGTACGTTCATGATATCACCTGTGTAGGTAGGAGACATGTTCCAATGGTATGACGTTATACCTAACCGACCTTCTTAACGCACCTCGCCCTTTAGCAGACTTACCCCTCCTTGCCGATCCATGTATCGGTCATGACTCCGATCTTTACCAATAGGCCACGCCCCCTAGAGACCGCGGGTGTGTTTGAAAAAACCGATACCTTTCCTTTCACACTGAGCCTCCTTGTTAGCCGGCTTCCGTGCAGCGCAACTCTTGGACTAGGGATGTAGCGACTCGTCACAGTCCCCTTCCATGTCGCTGCGCTGTTTTGTGAGCCATCATATCTCAAACCACACCAAGGTATAACGGGAGCTAGAGGTATAAGGTATAACCCAGGTCTCCTGGACGTGTACCAACCTATATATCAGAGCTAGGAGGGAACTGTGTAACTTTGGGCTGTTTCTACTGATTCCTCAGGTTAAACGTCTGGAAACAGTCTTCCCTATCCCAGGCCTTACCTTCAAAGAGACGCTGCCTCTCTCCCTTCCCTGGTTTTTCGGTGCAATACGACAGTGGTCATGGATTCGTAGTGTGTGGTCCTGGTGCTGTGAAAACTAAAAACAATAGAAGCAACAAAGGTTAACAACCTATTATGGGTTAAAATCACCCAGCCATAACATTACAAAATCTACGTGTCCTTATTTTTTGCAATAAATACGTAAACAGTCCATCTTCCATCCTCCTTCCCATTCTGATTCGTGCCAATTTCAATGTGAGCAGGTAAGCCATAGTGTTGCCATTTAAGTACCCTTTGCACAGGTGACTAAGTTCTGGTCCGGATATCGGTAAGTTTCCCTCTTTGGCCTACTCTAGACACTGGATAATACAGGGGGGTAGGCTCTGATCCGTCTACACGTAAAAATGTCCTAGTCATAGGAATCTCCCCGAGGAGAGATAACAGAGTAACTATAGATGTAACAATTATCGAATCCGAGAAGTCCAAATTGGCCAATCCAGGTAAGTTATATGTAGAGAAACAAAATGATACCTATGTGCCCTATCAAATGGGCAGCTTCATTAACAGTCTGATCCTCCAGTCTCCAGTGGGAGTCCAACACCAAAAAGCGGCTAGGTGAGAGCCGCATATCAAGCAACAGAAAAATGCAAAAATTACAAAAATATATAAAAAATGAATACTGAAAAAGGAAAAAAGAGGAAATTTTTTATCCACAGTGCAAAGATGAAAAAATGGAAAAATGAAAAAATGAACCAATGAGAAATTCCACAGAAGGCGACAGGGATCACAGTGTCTCTGAATATAGGACACCAAGGGAGGGAATATTTCCCTAAGATAATACGTCAAATTCTAGTCAATTAATAGAAATGAGACATGGGCAGAGTCTCGTTCAGCCCCTTGGGGGTAAGGGTGTCCAATGTAAAGATCCACATGCTCTCTCGCTTTAATAGTAGGGCCTCTCTGTCCCCCCCTCTTCTTGGAGCTGGTACATGCTCTATATTCATGTGTCTAAATTGTGGGAGTGAGTGTCCCATTTTAAGCCAGTGTCTAGGTACTGGCTGATCGGTTTTCCCTGTAGCTAGGGCACTTCTTATAGCACTACGATGATTATTCATGCGCTCCCGATATGTGGTTGAGGCTTTGCCCACATAGTGCAAACCACATGGGCACCATGCCATGTATACCACATGATCGGAAGTACAGGAAACTCTATGTTGTATTTATATCTGAAACCCGTCCGTGGGTGTACAAAATGTGTGCCCTGTAGCATCCCCCCACATGTCAGGCAATTTGAGCATTTGTAGCATCCGGGTTTTAGTGGTTGATTCAGCCAAGTCCTGCCCACCTTCGGGCTAGTAGATAGATTTTTTACTATCAGCATGTCGCCCAAATTGCGACCTCTTCTGTACCCACATATAGGTTTTTGTTTGCCATAGAACGGGAGATCCCTATCCGTGTTTATAATTTCCCATCTGCCGCCTAGTGCCCTCTTAATTTGTGGGGTAACTTCGGACCACTCTGTTGTAAAAATAGGATCCGGTCCTTTTTTGGGCAAATTACTGGTTGTCTGTAGCAAATCATCTTGGTTCCGGAGGCGTGCTCGTTCCAATTGATCCCTGATCAAGGTATCTGAGTATCCTCGCATGGCAAACTGTTTAGTTAATGTCAAAAGCTGTTCTTCAGCCGTTTCTCTGTTGGAATTATTCCTAATGATCCTCAGGCATTGGGAGTACAGGACCCCTCGGGACATATGAGGTGGGTGGTGGGAGTGGGCATGAATTAAGCTGTTTCTATCTGTCGACTTCCTGTATAGAGTGGTACACATTTTGCCATCCTCCACATAGATACTCACGTCAAGATAGTGTATTATTTGTTTGTCGTATGTCATCGTCAGCCTAATGGGGGAATCAATCTCATTTAGCGTTCTATGGAAATCGATGAGCTCCCTCTCCGTGCCTTTCCATAGCAGTAAGCGATCGTCAATATAACGTTTGTAGAAGGAAACATGAGCGCCCCCTCTAGGGAGTAGGTGCTGTTCTTCATAGGCCTGCATGAAGAGGTTGGCGAATGAGGGAGCAACATTCGATCCCATAGCAGTACCTGAGATCTGTAAGAAAAAGGCATCGTTAAACTCAAAGTAGTTGTGAGTGAGGACCAGGTCCAACAATTCTATCAGAAACTCAATGGGAGGTGGACCTTGGTGATGTCTTATTAAGGCTTCCCTGCACACCGCCACCCCACTTTGATGAGGAATGACCATGTACAAGCTGGAGACGTCCATCGTCACTAAGAAGTAATCTGTCTCTGGGACACTCACTTCTCTGAGTAAGGTGAGTAAGTGGGTGGTGTCTTTGACATAAGAGCTCATTTTTTGTACAATGGGTTGTAAAAATGAATCAAGATATTGAGCCACAGGTTGAAACAGGGAATCAATAGCTGAGATAATTGGACGCCCGGGGGGTGTCGTTAAAGACTTGTGGATTTTTGGTAAAGAATAAATAAACGGTGTTCGAGGATACTCAGTGGACAGGAAATTACTGGTAGATGTATCTATCCATCCCGCCTCTAGTCCTATCTGTATTAAACCATCCAATTTATTTTTATACATCTTCGTCGGATCTCCCCTTAAGGGGGTATACGTGTTCACCTCGGATAGTTGCGAGCTTAATTCCTGGATGTAATAAGATTTGTCAAGAAGTACAATTGCCCCTCCCTTGTCTGCCTGTCTTATAATGAGCTCTCGATCTGTTTTAAGGGTTTTCAGGGCTTCTCTTTCCATATTTGTCAAATTAGGAAACATCTTCTTATGCTTTTGGTGTATTTCCCCCGAGTCTTTAGTCAATAAATGGGTAAAAATGTTGATAGAGGGGGCCGTATTTGGGGGATCAAAAGTGCTTTTGCCCTTAAAGTGAGGAGAGTCAGTGCTTTGTTTGTCTTTATAGAAATCACGCAACTTTAGTTGTCTTTTAAATTTATGTATATCCTTATATACTTCAAAAGGATTGGGGGGGTTTGTGGGAACAAATTTTAAACCCCTATTTAACAATCTCCTCTCCCCCTGAGTCAATGTATGCTGTGACAAGTTAACAATTATGTCTTCCTCTTCCCCCTTCTCGGGGGTTTGCCTGTGGTGTTTCCTGCCTCCCCTCCTGGTTTTCTTGTTGTCCCTCCCCTCTCTGTCTCTGTAGTCGTGTCTGTGGGCGCTGGACCTTCCCCTAAAAAAGACTGTGTAGGAATAGTCTGGATACCTAAGTCAGAGTCCGTCGATTCCCCTGAGCTGTCGACTGTGTTCAGTGTTGTGGGCTTATATTTACGAATCTTTCGCCTTCTGTTATCGTCCGTCAGCCCCAGTAACCACCTATAGACTCTCTTATGTTTGTAATCTTCTTTAACTGTTGCCAATTTCCTCTCTTTAAAGGATACAAGTTCCTGTTTGTACTTGGTTACATTCGTCTCTATATTTTTTAACCAGTCAACCGACTTATCTTGTGTTATTTGTAACAGGTGGTGTGTTTCGAAATCAGTAATATCACTCTGAGTGTGCTTCAGATCTTTTCCCACAAATTCAATTACTAATAATAGTAAGTCTAGTGAGCATTTGTTCATGGTGGTGTTTTTACACCATCTGCTGCAAAATTCCACATTAGATCGTCCCAAAGTGGGGACGTTCCTCACTCTAAATCCCCTGGGGATGGTTTTCTCTCGATAGTAATTAGACAGGTACGTACCATGTAATAAAAGATCTACCTCCCTCTTTTTTAGATTCAACAAATTATGATACAAATCCCGAGGGGTCCTACCCGGTATATTCGCCTGCTGCAATTCACCAAAGAGGATCCTCTCTGCGTCCTCTGGAGAGAAAGTATGTTCACCTGTAGTATCCACTTGTGTGGCTGTGCAACTCTCATCCATAGTCTGCCCAGGAAAAGAAAGAACTGGAATAGTGAAAATTATAAACACGGATAGGGATCTCCCGTTCTATGGCAAACAAAAACCTATATGTGGGTACAGAAGAGGTCACAATTTGGGCGACATGCTGATAGTAAAAAATCTATCTACTAGCCCGAAGGTGGGCAGGACTTGGCTGAATCAACCACTAAAACCCGGATGCTACAAATGCTCAAATTGCCTGACATGTGGGGGGATGCTACAGGGCACACATTTTGTACACCCACGGACGGGTTTCAGATATAAAATACAACATAGAGTTTCCTGTACTTCCGATCATGTGGTATACATGGCATGGTGCCCATGTGGTTTGCACTATGTGGGCAAAGCCTCAACCACATATCGGGAGCGCATGAATAATCATCGTAGTGCTATAAGAAGTGCCCTAGCTACAGGGAAAACCGATCAGCCAGTACCTAGACACTGGCTTAAAATGGGACACTCACTCCCACAATTTAGACACATGATTATAGAGCATGTACCAGCTCCAAGAAGAGGGGGGGACAGAGAGGCCCTACTATTAAAGCGAGAGAGCATGTGGATCTTTACATTGGACACCCTTACCCCCAAGGGGCTGAACGAGACTCTGCCCATGTCTCATTTCTATTAATTGACTAGAATTTGACGTATTATCTTAGGGAAATATTCCCTCCCTTGGTGTCCTATATTCAGAGACACTGTGATCCCTGTCGCCTTCTGTGGAATTTCTCATTGGTTCATTTTTTCATTTTTCCATTTTTTCATCTTTGCACTGTGGATAAAAATTTCCTCTTTTTCCTTTTTCAGTATTCATTTTTTATATATTTTTGTAATTTTTGCATTTTTCTGTTGCTTGATATGCGGCTCTCACCTAGCCGCTTTTTGGTGTTGGACTCCCACTGGAGACTGGAGGATCAGACTGTTAATGAAGCTGCCCATTTGATAGGGCACATAGGTATCATTTTGTTTCTCTACATATAACTTACCTGGATTGGCCAATTTGGACTTCTCGGATTCGATAATTGTTACATCTATAGTTACTCTGTTATCTCTCCTCTGGGAGATTCCTATGACTAGGACATTTTTACGTGTATACGGATCAGAGCCTACCCCCTGTATTATCCAGTGTCTAGAGTAGGCCAAAGAGGGAAACTTACCGATATCCGGACCAGAACTTAGTCACCTGTGCAAAGGGTACTTAAATGGCAACACTATGGCTTACCTGCTCACATTGAAATTGGCACGAATCAGACTGGGAAGGAGGATGGAAGATGGACTGTTTACGTATTTATTGCAAAAAATAAGGACACGTAGATTTTGTAATGTTATGGCTGGGTGATTTTAACCCATAATAGGTTGTTAACCTTTGTTGCTTCTATTGTTTTTAGTTTTCACAGCACCAGGACCACACACTACGAATCCATGACCACTGTCGTATTGCACCGAAAAACCAGGGAAGGGAGAGAGGCAGCGTCTCTTTGAAGGTAAGGCCTGGGATAGGGAAGACTGTTTCCAGACGTTTAACCTGAGGAATCAGTAGAAACAGCCCAAAGTTACACAGTTCCCTCCTAGCTCTGATATATAGGTTGGTACACGTCCAGGAGACCTGGGTTATACCTTATACCTCTAGCTCCCGTTATACCTTGGTGTGGTTTGAGATATGATGGCTCACAAAACAGCGCAGCGACATGGAAGGGGACTGTGACGAGTCGCTACATCCCTAGTCCAAGAGTTGCGCTGCACGGAAGCCGGCTAACAAGGAGGCTCAGTGTGAAAGGAAAGGTATCGTTTTTTTCAAACACACCCGCGGTCTCTAGGGGGCGTGGCCTATTGGTAAAGATCGGAGTCATGACCGATACATGGATCGGCAAGGAGGGGTAAGTCTGCTAAAGGGCGAGGTGCGTTAAGAAGGTCGGTTAGGTATAACGTCATACCATTGGAACATGTCTCCTACCTACACAGGCGATATCATGAACGTACAAGAGCAACGCTGCTTCGGATCCCTTCTTTGGTAAGCACGGTCCCTGGTGTTACATCACGTATGAGGATGTGTTTTGGGCGTTTAGAAGCACTAATAAATGAGCACCTTATTGTAACATTTTAAGCACTCGCCGCATGGACAGCGCACAAGCACTTGGTACACACACCATAGAGAGCGGCGGCTGGACACTGCTAAGTATATATACACCTTCACTTGAGGGGGGATGACGTCATCATTGTGAGCTTGATTGTTTGTTTGGCGCCATTTTAGGTTTAAATTGGAGTGTTATTTTCACTGTGTAACCCACCTGAAGAAGGCTCGAGCAACAGGGCCGAAACGTCGTATATTTAATAAATTTTCTTTTCACTTGGATAAAGACCTGGTAGTGCGGTTTTTTGCTATGGATGTGTATTATTTTTAAACCAGCACCCAGGCAGTTGCAATCTGCAGGAAGAGTGCTCCAGTTTACTTCAAGTATATATATATATATATATATATATATATATATATATATATATATATATATATATATATATATATATATATAATAAACAAAATGTTCAGACACTTATGGCACGATAAAAAAGGTTTTACCAAACACTTTTGCAATGTTTCGAGGCTCACGCCTCTTTGACAAGCATCATAATCTCAATATCTAAGGACATCATATCCCATTTAAAGGCAAAATAAATCAGGGACACACACCCCCAGGTATTGGGAACATACCAATCCAAGGTTCAACAAAAGGTTTAACCAATAAAGGTTACATTATTCTATCCGTACATCATGTATCTTGCAACATTATAATGATAAACATTTTCAATGAAAAACATTTTTAGTGATAAACATTTTGTATGGTGCGTCATACTAAATTAAAGGAAAACTTTACCCGCAAAATGAACACTTAAGCAACAGTTTACATCATATTAAGTGGCATATTAAAGAATCTTACCAAACTGGTCTATATATTTAAGTAAATATTGCCCTTTTACATCTCTTGCCTTGAACCACCATTTTGTGATGGTCTACATGCTGTCTCAGAGATCAACTGGATTGCAATGTAATTATCCTACCGCACACCTGTAGTTCACCAATCCTGCAAGCTGGTGGTGCGTTCCTTCCGTTGACCCGGCCGGGTCCCTTAGCAACCAATGTGTAAAAGAAACGGATCCGCACACACACCGATTAGTGCAGTTGGGGATTATCCCCTTTTATTCAGCCACCAAACATCAACGTTTCGGGGGGGAACACCCACCCTTCATCAGGAAGGGTGGGTGTTCCCCCCCCCCCGAAACGTTGATGTTTGGTGGCTGAATAAAACGGGATAATCCCCAACTGCACTAATCGGTGTGTGTGCGGATCCGTTTCTTTTACACTCAGAGATCAACTGACCACAAATACTACAACTCTATCTGTAACAGGAAGAAGTGTGGAAGCAAAAGACAGAACTCTGTCTGTTAATTGGCTCATGTGACCTAAGAAGTATAGTTTGTTTGGTATGTTTGTGTGCACAGTGAATCGTACGATCCCAGAGGGCGGCCCTTATTTTTTAAAATGGCAATTTTCTATTTATGATTACCCAATGGCACATACTTCTAGAAAAGTATATTATTATGAAAATGGCTTGGTTACATGAAGCAGGGTTTTACATATGAGCTGTTTTATGCTATATATTTTTATAGAGACCTACATTGTTTGGGGGTATAGTTTTCCTTTAATAGTCCCAACTACTCCCCTAAGTATTAACACTATTTCTTAATACCCGTAATCAAATAAAGGCATACAGGTCATACTCCCTGTTAAGTCCTTTAGGCTGCAATGTCTGTAGTGTGTGAATCCCACATTTTTCCCTCCCTTGAAGTTGTAAGAGTCTGTTGCCCCCCCCCCCCTTGTGGCTAACATTCTCTGTGGACTACTACGTGCAGTCCCCAAGTCAGCCTGTACCAATCTATCCCTCAAGTTACGGGGACATTTATAGAATAAAAGTGGGGGTTCACAGAAGCTCTGAAACATCTGTAAGAGAGACCAATGTTTATGAGTAATTCGATGTATCTTACAAGCACTCTGATGGTACGTGTGCACAAACGGTATATAGACTTTTTTCTGTGATCCCTGTTCTCTCGTATAGTTGAAACCCGGTCCTTCACTCATGTCAACTCGTGTCAATTCATGATCAAGCATTCTAGGGGGATACCCTCTCTGTACAAACTTAGATGTCATCTTTTCTAAGCGGGTGGTTAATCTCTGGTACTATCCGCTTTACCCGTAATAATTGTGACCTGGGAAGAGAGAAAACAATAGCCATTGGATGTACACTGTCAACAATTTATTGCGGTCTGTGGGTTTGACAAAGAGATCCGTATGTAAAGAGTTTTCCTTACAGTATACACACATCTCCAAACACGTGACTGACTCGTCACTATATGTTAACGTGAATTTAATCGTAGAAATACAGTTATCTAGATGTTCTTTAAACTCCATTAGAGATCCAGCATCACCCCTCCAAATTACCAACAAATTGTCTATATAACTCCACCATTTTATACAACACTTCCTGAATAGGTCATGTGTATAAACATATTCATCCTCAAATTGGTTCATACATATGTTGGCATAGGTAGGGTTGACATTGGATCCCATCAAAAGATCAATGGTATTTTATCTGAAAAAATTAATATAGGGAACGGCACCAGACAGGGATGCCCCCTATCTCCCATATTATTTGTTCTATGTATTGAAACCCTACTCATTGCAATTAGAGAAGAAGAAGACATAAAGGGAGTTAAAATCAGGGGAACCCACCATAAAGTAGCAGCATTTGCTGATGATTTATTACTTTATGTATCCCAACCTGAAATAACAATACCAAACATTATGAAAATATTAGAGAGATATAGAACATTCTCAAATTTTAAAATTAATTATAAAAAATCTGAAATATTAAATTTAAATTTGAAAAAGGAAGAGGTAGAACAATTGGAAAAAAATTTTTTGTTAAAATGGTCAAACAAGGAAATTAAATATTTGGGAATCCAGATTACATCTCAAGTAAACCAGTTATATATTAGAAATTATGTACCATTGTTCCAAACAATAGAAAGAGAACTGGATAGATGTAAAAACATTAACATATCATGGTTTGGAAGAATGAATATTATTAAAATGATGATTCTCCCACAGATATTGTATATATTTCAGCCCTTACCGATATACATACCAAAGGGATTCTTTTCGAGAATAAAAAGTATTATGATGAGATATGTCTGGAAAGATAAACCACCAAGGGTATCCTATGCGAATCTGATTGGGAAAAAAAAAGGAGGAGTGAGCTTCCCATGTCTCCATACCTATTATGAAGCAGTACACATATCAAGGGTACTGAACTGGGCTGTAGAAGATGATTCATCACCATGGTTTAATGCTGAAAGAGGAGAGGAAGGCATATTATTAGGAGCTGCCTTTGGATTAAATACAATACAAGACGCAAAAATAGATAAAAAAGAGCTTACAGTTGCTCCAACTCTAAAGATTTGGGGAAGGAAAAATAGAAAATTAAATATAATTACGTACCCATCGATGATGAGCCCAATGTGCGATAACCCCATCTTCGTTCCAGGGCAAGAAGATAGATTACTGAAAAAATGGGAAGAAAAGGAAGGTAAAATATTGAGAATAAAAGACTTCATAGAGAAAGATGGGATAATCACAATAGGAAAGTTGACAGCAAAGTATGGATACCACCCTAGAATGGATTGGGTATTAAATCAGATAAGACACTTTATCCGCTCCTTAGGATTGGAGGATATTATAAGACCCCTAACATGGTTTGAGAAACTTATAGATAGAGGAGATAGAATACAACATAGCCTCTCGAGGACTTACAGGGAGCTAATTAAAGGATCACTAAGCGAACCGTGTTTTTTTAAAAAATGGGAAGAGGAATTAAATATATCCTTATCAGATCAAGAGTGGAACCATATTTGTAAAGCTAACATAGAGATATCAAAGGATACAAAATTGCAAGAATTTAGTTATAAGTTGATATCCAGATGGTATTACACACCAACTAAACTTCATAATATGTATGGAATGCCCGAGGTATGTTGGAGATGTGAAAAAGAGAAAGGAACATATACCCATCTATGGTTTGAATGTGAGGTGATCAGGCCATTTTGGAAATATGTCCTATCTGTAACAGATAAAATGGGAACCTATATATCAGATACAGACATAACACAAATTATATTGCTTTACGACTATAAAAAGAAGAAAACTATTACAGATTCAGTAATTAAATTTATAATAGGTGTGGCAAGGAACATGATACCACATAAATGGAAAACAAAATTACCAATAAATAAATTATCATGGATTAAGGAAATTGAAGAAATAAGAGGTATAGAAGAAATAATAGAAAAAAAAAGAGGTAAAATGAATAAACACCATAAATTATGGAAACAATGGTGTGATTTCCTAGAGAATGAAGGACAATTAAGAAGGGGGGTGACAGTATTAATTTCTTTATTAAAAAAAAAAAAAAAATTTTTTTTCCCTTTGTTTATTTTTCTTTTTTATGTATTTGTGCATACAGATAAATGTATTTAATGAGCTGTGACGACCATACAATGAGAAAAAATTTATTGCTGTATTGTTCTGTTATATGTTGTACTCTTTGTTTTAACAAAAAAAAAACTGAATAAATAAATTAAATATAAAAAAAAAGACATTGGATCCCATCATAGTCCCTTGCAACTGAAGGAAAAAGGTGTCCTGAAACAAAAAATTTTTTTTTTTGTAATACCAATGCTAGAAGTTCCATAAAGAGACTGACCTGCAAGATGTCATACTGTGAACCTTTTAATATGGTGCTTACAGATGTTATTCCGAAATCATGGAGTATGGAGGTGTATAAACTACACACATCGAAAGCTGCTAATAAGACCCTAACATCACCCAAATCCAGATTTTGTATGGACATTTGGACTTTTTTGTTTATTATATAATTTATCCATGGTTGTGGACTAGGTCACAGACAGGGACAGTGCTTCACTCCAGGAGGCACCCCCCCCCCCCACAGTTTAATAACCACTGCTGTAATGTGTAGATTTTCTAATACAAGACATTTATATATTTATCCTTTAGCTAAGTTCAGACCTCCAGCCATTCATTAATGGAAAATACAGTGATTCATCGTTCAGCCTGAATTCTGCTCCAGTGGTTCTTCACCAGGAATTTATAGGAAGAGAAGCCTGGATGGATCAGATCAAAGAGGTAAACAATTGCAATCTTTAATTTTTTATATATTTCCATAGTGCAGTTCAGATAGCAATGATAAACATTGATTATATTGCCGGGCCAGTGGTCCCTTTGTTTGTCAGTAAACTACCCCTGTTGTTTCTCCAGCTCAGTTTCCCTACTATAACAGATGTAGGGCTGCTGGCAATTACAAGCAATGCAGCAAATCTTTGACTTACAGCCTTAAGTTTACTTGATGTAATTAAATTTAAAATTTACTTTGTTTTTTTTTAGACATATTATGTCTGACCAGCCTTATATTCTACCCATTTAAAGAAGTCTTAAGGGCTCAACACACTACACTGACTTAAAGTTCTGTGCCTTTTAAACAGAAGACCATTTATCTTGAGTCTTGTTAGACTATAACTTAGGTACACATTAATTATAAAGTATTGCAGGACTGACACTGCTCTCCACTTGGTGCAGAGAGCAGCAGCTTCCTGGCAATCCTACATGAACATTAAAGGGGACCCGTCACCCAAAGAAATTATTCAAAATCCTATTTTATCACATTAGTCAAGCAAAATGAACTTTAATTACACTATATAAATTATTTGAATCTTGTTTCCTTCAGTCTGGGATTTCAAAATTATAGCAAGCAGGCAGGAGCCATTTTATGGACACTGTTATTAAGACAAGCCTTGCGTCATCTCAGAATCTTGTTTGTGCACCAGAATGGGGGACCCAATGTCCATTTCCATGTCCTGGCTACACAATTAAATGGTTAAGAGAACGGGGGAATGTGTGGAGAGCAGTGACATCTAGTAAGTGCTGAATGGAAAGTGAAAGTAATTGTCTGCCCCGCCTCTATGCCATTGGCATAGAGGAGGGGCAGACAATATTTGATTGACAGCAGAGATTTTTAAATGAGCTTACAGCAGCTATGAATGCTTTAATAAAAAATAGAAATTGGATTTAATGTTTAATTTGAAAAGGACTTTTATTATACAGATTTTTGTGTCTGAGTGACAGGTCCACTTTAAGGGGTGCAGTCTTGCTCCTCTTACCGCATTTGCATGTGGGGGTTATGCAAATGGCCTTATCAACTAATTCCCCCTCACCATTTTGCGCTTGGTTGCATTATTTGTTTTTCGAAAAGGCTTTGCTTTCAGTGCTGACAAAGAAGAAAGGAACATGAAGTTTGGCAGTCAGTACAGGTATGGAACCTGTTATCCAGAATGTTCTCGACCTGTGGCTTTCCAGATAAAGGATCTTTCCATAATTTGGATCTTCACACCTTAAGTATTCTAGATAATCATGTAAATATTAAATAAACCCAGTAGGCTGGTTCTGCTTCCAATAAGAATTAATTACAATGTACAGTTTTATTATTACATTAGAAAAAGGAAATAATTGTTCAAAATTTTGAATATTTCAATGAAATGGAGTCTATGGAAGATGGCCTTTTTGTAATTCTGAGCACTCTGGAGAATGGGTTTCTGGGTAACGGCTCCCATACCTGTACTAACAAATAAATACCGTATATATTCGAGTATAAGCCGAGTTTTTCAGCATCCAAAATGTGCTGAAAAAGTCTACCTCGGCTTATACTCGAGTCAGTGGGCAGTAGCAATATCACACAGCGCCATCTGTTGGTTATATGAAAGAATAACAGTGACTGCAATATCACAGCACCCTCTGTTGGTTATATGAAAGAATAACAGTGACTGCAATATCACACAGTGCCCTCTGTTGGTTATATGAAAGAATAACAGTGACTGCAATATAACAGTGCGCCCTCTGTTGGTTATATGAAAGAATAACAGTGACTGCAATATCACACAGCGCCATCTGTGGTTATATGAAAGAATAACAGTGCGCCCTCTGTTGGTTATATGAAAGATTAACAGTGACTGCAATATCACACAGCGCCCTCTGTTGGTTATACGAAAGAATAACAGTGACTGCAATATCACACAGCGCCCTCTGTTGGTTATATGAAAGAATAACAGTGACTGCAATATCACAGCGCCATCTGTTGGTTATATGAAAGAATAACAGTGCGCCCTCTGTTGCTTATATGAAAGAATAACGGTGACTGCAATATCACACAGCGTCAGCTGTTGGTTATATGAAAGAATAATAGTGTGCCCTCTGTTGGTTATATGAAAGAATAACAGTGACTGCAATATCACACAGCGCCCTCTGCACATGGTAGTGGGACAGTGGGACAATGCACACAGTAATCTGTTTGTAATTCTCTGTCACCATCAACTTTGCAAAGAAGTCCGGTTGATCGCTGGGGGGGGTCGCTTTGGCGGAATGTGCGCTGCTGGGAGACAGGGCTGTAGTTGTTTCTAGGCTTTTTCCCAGTTTTCGTAGGTAAAATTAGGTACTTCGGCTTATACTCGGTCAGCTTATACTCGTGTATATGCGGTAATTTGAAACTTTTCCTGGCAATGCCAGGTATATAGGATAGGTGCTGCAAGTAGTACATTCATGAAGCTTATTTGCAAACTCTGAGTAGTGCAGCAACCCATAACAATAAGCTTTGAGCAGTCTACGACAAGTTAGAATTTGAAAGATTCTGTTTCTTATTGCACTGGTTCAGACTTTCCCCTATTCAAGGCCAAGGTTATTTTGTTAAGAGTAAAATTAGACATGTAAAAGAAAACTCCTGCTAGACACAATTATTTTATTTTTGTACGTAATAAATTCTTACAGTAGTTACCTATGAATCCAACAAGGCTCCCAGGTTTGCCAGTAGTGCTCCTGGGATCTCATTAGCAAATAAACATGAAAGAGCAAACGTTAGGAGTTTTCTATTACAAAATGATCTTCTATTTTCGTACAGCATGATGATTGTGGAGATCTCTCTCTCTCTCTCTCTCTCTCTCTCTCTCTCTCTCTCTCTCGACTAAAAAGCTCTGTATTCCATTTATACTTAGCATTCTAATATAAGAAAAAATGTGCACATCTCTTGTAAACATTGGGGCATGCTTATCCTAATGTGATTGAGTTTCAGGACCCCCCTGTACCATCATATAGGAGACCTTGTAATATTCGGAATATGCTAGTGAAAGCAGATGTAAACTGGAGATTGTGAGTTATCATCATGTTTGATAAAGTTGATACAGCTGCAGCTTGCAGTTAGATTTACCTTATTTTGAGATGAGTGGTATTTGCTTAGTTGCACCTAAACAGAGTATAAAGCTAGTCATACATTGATCTGCTCATTTGATGAGGTTGACAATGCAGTCCCTAGGATCAAGGCTCACATCACAGTTCAGATGCAGTCTTCAATCTGACAGAAAAATTAAACTATGCCCAATTTGATATCTGGCAGATTGTTTGTCAGATATCAATTGTTCAGGTCCAAAAATATTGGAGTCTTGGTGTCTGCACTAATTATACTTTACGTGCATAACATGTACTTGGCAACCTGCTTTCCTTACCATAGGTCAAGAACCTGCAGTTATTGAAGAACAATAAATAGTGCTAAGATTTGAATCAATAAATCCCTTGTTCGGCCTGAGTTTGATGAATAGATTTTATGCTGAATATACTTTTTGCCTACTTTTTTAATCAAGCAAATTTTGTTATTTTTTGAGCTAGAACAGGAAAAAAAGAAGTTGGTCCTTGCAAGGTAGATGATAAGATTACTAGATCTCAGACAACCTCCCTGGACTCCTAACAAAATTGGCAAAACAGAGGATGAAAGTAGGTGGAAGAAGGATGGTATCTAATTATCTACCTTGCAAAGATCAAACATGGAGTACCTTCAGTAACTTTTTATTTAGCTATTGTGGTTAACACAAAAGCACAAAGTATGCTTAGCACAAGCTCTATTAAAAGTACTCATGTTGAACTAAGGAGCTTCCTTTGCACATTTGTAAATGGTAACCTATTTAGGTCAAAGATTTTCAAATTTTATAGGTACATTGACGATTGCATAAGCATCTGGGATGGTCATGAGGAGTCGCTACAAGCCTTTATTGTAACTGGACTGCTAAGGGTATAGGACAGGGGTCAGCAACCTTTACTATCAAAAGAGCCATTTTGCCCCCTCTTCCACTAAAGAAAAATAGTCTGGAGCCGCAGAACATAACACAGCTTATAAACTTTAAAACGTTTTAACCTTATTTTAATTTTAACTGTTACAACAAACAGAAGTGCAGTGCAGTGTGTATGCGTAGGCCTACTTTGAAATAAATTAAACACTGAATAGCCCTATTAAATGCTAGTGTTCTCATCTGTTTAATGTGACTTCTGTTTCTGAAGCTCCATGCTGATCTTCCCTCTCTTGTCTTGAGTGTGTGACCGCAGTAAGGACCATGATGAATCTTCTTGCTGCGGCTCGGTCTTGCCTGTCACTCCTGGGACGTCTATACAGCCCTATCACCTGCTGGCGGCTTCCTGAGTGTGCGACCGCGGTAAGCTAACCATTAGCTTAACGTGGTCGCACACTCAAGAAGCCACCAGCAAGTGCGAGGGCTGTATAGATGACGTGACAGGCAAAGCCGCAAGACCGAGCCGCAGCAAGCAGGATGAAGAGCCGCATGAGGCTCCGGAGCCGCAGGTTGCCTACCCCTGGTATAGGATTAACATATGAAACTAACCCTGAGCAAATTTCCTTTTTTAGACATTGTGTTAAAGGCAGTGGATGGAGGTATTGAAACCACTTTGTTCAGTAAACAAGGAACACCACCCTTCTGCCTGCAGATAGTGGGCACTCAACAGTGATAATGAGGGACATACCCATAGGCCAGTTTTTGCACCTTAGGCATTGATGCTTAATTTGGGATGCATTTCAAGAACAGGCTATGCTCGTGTGGGACATAGATAGAAAAGGACTACAGGATTTGTGATGTGAAGAGAGCTTATAAACAGGTGTTCTAGCCTATACGGACTATTTTTGCAAGGCCAACGTGAAAAGAAAAAATATTTTTAGTGGAACGGAACACAAGCCGAGATATTTTACTACTTATGGAAGAGGGGTATATACAATTAGGAGAAATGTACAGAAATATTCCAGTGTTCTTTTACAAGTCCTCATTTTGAAAGGCATGTTGGATAATACCCTGTCTTTTGTGTTAAAGAGGGTAGAATCTGGCCTCTTGGCTGTCTCCGATAATATATATAACTGAGAAAAACAAAGGTAACCATAGATGGATGCGATATAGGGGCACTTCTCCGAGTAGCAGATGGAGATGTAAATCGTGCAAATGAGTTTTAGAAGACCTATGCTGGGGATAGTTATGAGACCCAGCAGTATTTCAACTGTAAAATTCCAGGCGTCATTTACTCCTCCTCTGTCAGTGATTGATAGGGGGAATAGAAAATACGATATTTCAAATCATTTTTGTAGCATCTTATGATGATCGTGCAATGGTAAGTTTTCAGATAATGGATAAACCCAAGTATCAAATCAGAAGGGGTGATTTTGAATTAAGATTATAAAGATATGAAGCCTATTGAATTTATCTTTTACAGATTACAGAGATTTATAGGAATTTAGATTGAGAAAAGGCCTGCTAGTATGTCTGGTTCTAACTTTAAGGGCTAAACTCCACGGGGGATTTTGATCAGATTTTGTAGGTCAGATTTTAGCTGAGCTTGTGTGCAACTGCATGCAACACCACGAGATCCTATGGGATCAGATAAAGTCAAATGCCGTATTTAAGTAAAAAAAAAAAAACCATTAGATTTTATCTCTTTATATGAAGACACTGCATACAACATTTGCATCAGACAGTCGTGCTATGTCAGCCTGTGGGTTCAGTAAATGAGTGCAGCCATTGTGCATTTAGAAACTAGTACTGATAGATACATTTGAACTAGCTTTTCACAAATATCAATTTACATTCTACATTACGCATATCTTATGCCATATAGGCTCCACAGAATCTCTCCAATATACCCAGGTGAATGTCCCCAGTGTCACCAATCCCCAGCAGATGCTTGCACATGGTCTGGACCTGCTCTAAAATCTTACATTAACAGCCAATATTCTTGATTTACCAATCCTCCTAGACCAGGGGTCAGCAACCTTTACTATCAAAAGAGCCATTTTGCCCCCTCTTCCATTAAAGAAAAATAGTCTGGAGCCGCAGAACATAACACAGCTTATAAACTTTAAAACGTTTTAACCTTATTTTAATTTTAACTGTTACAACAAACAGAAGTGCAGTGCAGTGTGTATGCGTAGGCCTACTTTGAAATAAATTAAACACTGAATAGCCCTATTAAATGCTAGTGTTCTCATCTGTTTAATGTGACTTCTGTTTCTGAAGCTCCATGCTGATCTTCCCTCTCTTGTCTTGAGTGTGTGACCGCAGTAAGGACCATGATGAATCATCTTGCTGCGGCTCGGTCTTGCCTGTCACTCCTGGGACGTCTATACAGCCCTATCACCTGCTGGCGGCTTCCTGAGTGTGCGACCGCGGTAAGCTAACCATTAGCTTAACGTGGTCGCACACTCAAGAAGCCACCAGCAAGTGCGAGGGCTGTATAGATGACGTGACAGGCAAAGCCGCAAGACCGAGCCGCAGCAAGCAGGATGAAGAGCCGCATGAGGCTCCGGAGCCGCAGGTTGCCTACCCCTGTCCTAGACCCTCAATTGACCCTGTTCAACCAGATGAATAATCTACCTTTAACTAAAGTTGAGGGAACACTACTATCCATACTGCTAGCCTATGCCAAAAAATGTATTACCATTAAATGGAAAGCCCAAAACCCCCAAAAATCATCATTCAGGAAAAAAAAAAAATCAGTGACTTAACTAGAGGGCCCATTTACTAACAATCGAATTGCAGTTTTACTCCTTGAATCGTGAAAAATTTCTTAAAAGCTCTAAAAATTCGAGATTTATTTAGTTTAAAAAACATGAAAACCTTGAATGCCAAACTTTGCAAAGTAACTATTGTGGTTTTACAGTGTGTGAGGTTAGTCATGGTTTCAAAAACCTCTAAAACCACTAAAATCCAACCGTTAATAAATAGGCCTGCACATGTTACCATCCCCCACAGCAAATTCATTTTAGGGCCTGCAAAATGTCCACGGGTGACTTGTTTTTCCAATATATATTAAAACTGCTAACTAAAGGGGTTGTTCAGCTTGAAGTTATCTTTTAGTTATTGTTATAAAGAGTAATATTCTAAGACAATTTGCAGTTAGTTTTCATATTTTATTATTTGTGTTTTTTTATTATATCACTTTTTGTTCAGCAAATCTCCAATTTTACATTTCAGCAGCTATCTGGTTCCTAGGGTCCAAATTACTTTAGCAACCAGGAAGTCATTTGAATGAGAGACTAGGAATAAGAGAGGCTATGAATAGAAAGATAAGTAATTAAATGTAACAATACAATTAACCACCCCTTTAAGTAGTGAATCATGGGGCCCCCTATTCCTCCTGGAAATTGCAGTGCTATGTATTATGATGACTAAAACCATATCTTCAATAAAACACTTTTTTTTTGGTTTGTTGAGGCTGCACACTGGGATTAATGGAAAGGTTAACAATAAATACTTTATTAATTACATTAAAAGAACTGGTCATTGTTTTGGTCTTTGCCTAAGACCTTTGTCAAGACCCTGTTCAGGTTAAGAAAGATATTGCTTAAATAAGTAAAATGTATGACACTCACCATAGGTGCACACCCCCAAGATCACATGACTGGGTGAAGCCCTGCACCAAGAGGAAAAATACAGAAAGTAGCAATTAGTGTGTAGAGAATACCCGTAACATTTTATCAAAAAGGTTGCAAGATAGGTTCCACCGAACAGGACATTGTTCAAAGGTGGTAAATGATCGGTAGCCATATATTTAAATGTAGGCAAATGGTGTCCCTTTTCCAAAAAATACTTGGCCACAGGTTTATTAGTTACCCCATCCCTGAAGGCAGTGCTGATGGCAGACCGATGTCCTTCCATTCTGAGCCGCAGTGTAAGGTCTGTTTTGCCTACATAGGATAGTCCACATGGGCATGTAATTAAGTACACCATGTGAGTTGTTGTGCAAGTAATGTGATTTCTTATTTGGAATCTCTTGCTAATATGGGAGTGATTGAATATTGTGGCGGGGGTCATATATCTACAAGAAGTGCAACTAGGACATCTAAAGGATCCACATTTAGCACCCCCTAACTAACAGCTTGTTTTTTTCTGGTAGCACTGAACTGGATCATTTTTATCCAATAGATCCTAAGGTTAGTGCCCCTTTTAAAGCAAACCATTGGGGGGCCCGTGACTACTTGGCACAGGCTGGTATCCGCTTCTATAATTTTTCATTGATCCTTGATGTCCTTCTCAAGTTTTGTTAGTGTAAGAATTATAGGTTGTAGTAAAAGCTAGTCTGGGTTCTTTTGTCATGGGGTGGTATTCTCAGCGCATCGAGCCTTGGTTATTTCAAGGGCACTGGACAACAAATTATCAGGGTACCCCCCTTCCTTAAAACACACCCACATTTCTTAAATTTTTTGTGCCGCCTGGTGAGGTAAAGAGTTGTTGCGGAGGACCCTACAAAATTGAGAGATAGGTAACGATTTTTTCATATTTTGCAGATGGCAACTTCTATAGTGCAACAGTATAAAAGTAAAACGCACTGGATTGTCAAGGCTGTTTAATTCTTTAACCATCTCCGTAAATTCAATTATGCTGCCCCTCCAGATAATGAACATATCATTGATGAATCAACAAAATAATTCGACTTATCATGACAGCGAGGTATTAAACATTGTTTTTCATACTGATGCATGAACAAATTGGGGTAGGCTGGAGCCATGGCCGTCCCCATCGCAGTCCTAGAGGTCTGCTGTTAATAGGTACTCTCATAATTTAAAGTTAAGGCCAAGTGTAACAACTCCAGGACAAACTCAATCGGTGGACCCACATATGTAGGTGACTCAACCAGGGAACACCGTACAGCTTCAATGCCTGCTGCATGTGGTATGATGGTGTAGAGACTAACCACATACTCACAAGGATACTAGGACACTTGTTTTATCGTGTCCAAAAAATTTGGTGTGTCCCTCAGGTAAGTAGGGCGTCCTGTACAGTGGGCTGTAGTATTTTATCTAAATACAGACCAATAGGGTGTATTATAAAGTCCCTCCCAGACACTATAGGACGGCCTGGTGGTTGGGTTAGGCTTTTGTGGACTTTAGGCAAAGTATATAGAATGGGACATTTAGGATGCTATTGTGTCAAAAGACCTTGCACTCACTTCCCCTTTTAATCAAAGCATCTATTTTCAATTTGAACACAGTCAATGGATCTCCCGTCAATGGTTTATAAACAGATATCATTAAGTTGCCGTTGTATTTCATCACGAAAATCATCCAAAAGTAACTTAATAGGGCCCCTTTCAGACTTCGTTAGATTATCTTTAAAAGCACCAGATGACATACCATTTAACCCTTCACGTTCCAATGCCTCTTTATATAACTTAATGGCAGGGTTATTAATCGGGGGGTGAAGGTGCTTTTAAGTTTCAAAGAGGGCACTGAATGGTCACTTTTAAAACTGTTTTTATAATAATCCTTAAGTGTAAGCAATCGACAAAATTTGTAACAATCAATTTCCCAATCAAAGGGGTCAAATTGGCATGTAGGTACAAATGACAAACTTCTTTGTAGCAAGTGTAGTTCAGCCGGAGTCAGCGTGTGGTTCGATAAGTTAAATATAGGTAAAGTTAATCTCTTCTGCCCCCGCCTTGTGGGGTACCTTTTCCGCGTCCTCTCCCTGTAGGAGGCCGATCCACTATCGGTGATGGTATTTCTAAAAAGGCAGCAGCAGTCGGTGCTAACTGATTCGTACTTGCAGCGTTTAATGGGAATGTATGGGAAGCTGCCTGTGATCCTTCATCTGCAGCTGAGTCACCAGAGCTGTTGTCGACAGAGTTCAACGGTTTAACTAATTTACGATGTGGCAGTCTCCTAAATCGAGAGTTATGATGTGAAGGTTGCCGGTCTCCCCCCAGCCATCTGTAGACACGAAAAGTGGTGTAATCTTCATTAAACCTGGGGAGCTTTTCACGTTTGAAGTGAAGTAAGTCCTGTCTATAAGTTTAAACTTGACTGGCGATGCGGGAAACCAGATCATTGTTGATTCCTCCTTTGAGTTGTTCTGCATGTTCTGATTCAAAGGAAGCAAGAGATTTCCTGACTTTATTTAAATCACCGGAGACCTCTTCTATGACTAAGATCATCAGGTCAAAGGAGCATCGGTTAAGTACACCGATCCATTTTTTAGTATAGTTATGGTTTGTTTTCCTGATCGTTGGTATGTTGTGAATTCTGAACCCTCGTGGTATCCGTTTGGCCCGGTAGTAGTCAGAGAGGAATTAGCCGTGCAGGTCAAGGTCAATTTCCTTCTTTTTGAGCCTTTCCCATTCTGTGCTGATATCTTTATCAATTAATTTAAAAGGGACATCAGTGTGACTCTGTTGCCAGAGAACACATCTGCTTCTGTAATATGCCACGTTTCTGCATAATCCGTGGATAAGCATACTCAATCCACATGATCTTCCATCTTGTAGGTGTAGTGGTCAATAAAAAAAGAAATGAAATCCAAAGTCAAAAAAATATCTAACAAGTGGGTGCTGAAAGAGCTACCTAGCCAAGGTAATTCATGTACAAAAGTCCACTGGTTCTAACGCACTCCATACACTGAAAAAAATGCCCCAGGTGCTACCGAACGTAGCTGTATTATCCAACAACACCGAAAAAATCGGTGCACACTGGGATTGGGGTTGTGCACTTATGGTGATTGTCATACATTTTACTTATTTAAGCAATGTCTTTCTTAAAATTAACCTGAACAGGGTCTTGACAAAGGTCTTAGGCAAAGACCGAAACGTTGACCAGTTCTTTTAATGTAATTAATAAAGTATTTATTTTTAACCTTTCCATTAATCCCAGTATGCACTGATTTTTTCAGTCATGTTGGATAATACAGCTACGTTCGGTAGCACCTGGGGCATTTTTTTCAGTGTATGGAGTGCGTTAGAACCAGTGGACTATATATTGTTATATATTGTTATATAAAGGCTAAAATAAAGTGTTTTTTTTCTGTTTATGTGATGGGCAGCTAGTGGATGCATGCAGAGCACAGACTTTGAGCCATGAACAAACAAGAGAGACATTTAATCACTTAGAGTATACACATAAGTGTAGAGACGGCTAAATTTAGTTTCAGCCACTGGGGTGAGCTGATGAGCTCCCATGAGGTTTCTGTTATCCCAGATAGGTTCAGAGTAATTGACTGCATAAGCATCTTGTCCTAGTGACTATCTGCCTTGAACAGAGCTCAGTAAAGATGAAGTTTGATGTTTTCCATTGTGAAATATCCCCTCCAGATACATTTAGTGGTTTATGCATTGCAGGTTTGCTGAAACAGAACATAGACTTGTTATGTAACATGCCACATTTGTAAATATCTGAGCTTAAAGCGGAAGTTTGCCTTATAGTGACCTATTGGCATGATAAAAACCAGGGGTATTGTAACACTACAATTAGTTCTATTTTTCATTTTTGTGATTTTTGATTTGACTTTATTCTTACAAAATTAGTTGAACCTGCTGTCTGGGTGCAAGGGCAGACAGCGATAAATCAGACTGCACTGCGGAATATGTTGGATCTTTATGAATACATGTTAATAGTTTTAATAAAAAAATGAGGATCACTTTAGTAATGAATCTACAGCACAATAAAAACATGTTTAAAGGTGAACTTGCCTTTTATTCAGCTGATTAGAATGATGTTGATATATATTCATTAATTAAAACCAAGTGTGTTTTTGTCTCCTAGGCTCAACTGAAAGAAAACTTGATTGACCGTGCAAAGGTGAGTAAAGTACTTTTGTGTTAAAGCTGCAATACTGGCTTTTGTTTTTCCTGTTAAACAGTAAATCTCAGCCTGTGAATAAACTCAGGCTGAAAACCAGCCCCTGTGCTTGAATTAGCCCTCTTCTGTGCCTGCACCCAGACCAACTGCAATGTCCCAGGTGCAGTCACGCGCCACCAGAATCTGCTCCGTGTTCCTGCTCCTGCCCGAATTTGTAGTTTTGGGTGCAGGCACAGAAGAGCGATGTTTAAAGTGATTCTTGCCCTGTGTTTAGCTGCTGGCTGAGAATCAGCCCAATGTGTCCTTAACCTGAAACTTCAACTTAAAAAAAAAAAAACAACTGAAACAGTATTTATTTGTAAACCAGAAGACAAACTAAAGTGATAAAAATGCTGGAATGAGAACAACCCCATTTACCTTTTACTACTAGACATCTCTCTGCAGCTCATATGATGCACCTTTAAGGTCAGACAGGTGTGTTACCCAAGCACACTGTGACCACCTATACCCAGCTGACAATCATGCAAGATCCTACCTGTATTTCTAGTCTACTTACATCTTTATATAGCCCGTTCTTATACCAAAAACCCTCAATTATTATTAATGATTGTTTTTTCCCTAGTCGAAAAGTCACTTGTACAAATTAAAAAAACACTCTGCGGAGTGGTGAATTGATTTTCTTGTAGAAGTCAGTAGGGGGTGCATTCTGTTTTAAATGGGCAAATTATCTGGTGTCTCAATATCAAGAATGCTCAAGTAACTGGCACACAGTGAGTTTTCAACCCAATCTGAAATTCAACAAAATGTGTTCCCAATCTAGTCTTTTTCTAGATTTGCGAGCAGTTTATGAACTCCTCCTAAATCCTCTTCCCCTTAAAACTTCCCCTGATCCAGGAATACTGGGCCCTGAGGATTCTGAATAAGGAGTTTCATGCGTATAATAACAAATAGCTGACAGTTGGTAGAGACACGTAAAAAAAATTAACTTTATTAACTGATTTTTTTTTTAGCACTAGAGAAAACAAAACAATAAGATCATTTCATTCCAACAGTTGAAAAAGCAGGCACAAAAGAAGCTAATTATAACTTCCATCAATAAATGAATTTATCCTACCATGTGACAAGTGTTAGCAATTGTTTAGGGCAGGAATTATTTTATTCATCTGGAAGCTCCCAGAATCCTTGGCCACCCGAGTGAAGATGCAGGAATATGTATATTATAACTACTGTGTGTTGGAAACGTTGTGTTGGAAATCAGGCTTTTATGCAGCATTAAAGTAGGTATAATTGGTAGGTTTCTCAGAGAGGTGAGAGTGACTGGATACTAGTTTTCATCACTCTTGCCTTCGATACAAAAGCAGGAGTTAATTTTAAATCTGTGTAATCTTCCTGCTTCACACTCCATAAAAGGGTTACAAGCAAATGGAAAACATGACTGGGGTGTTCTCCAGAAAGGCACCAGTAGTTATCATTAGTGCTCCCCCCCCAAGCTTTCAGCAGACAGACAAGGGCATGTTAATAATAATCATAAAGATTGCAGCCCATCGTGTCGGTCGCTGATCCATTTCGCAGCTTGGTTTTTTCAAGGTAAGCTTTAGGATGTGCTCCATTGTGAAAAACAGACTGTCAGCAAAAAGGAAAGCCAATAGGAAAGGTAGCGATTTAGCTCTGCGTCTACTGAATTAGACCATGAACTTCCCTGGGAAAAAAGCTGTCTCATGTTCTTTAACCATGATGCTATTTTACTCTATTAGCAGCCATCAGAATTTGGCATTTTTTGCAGGTAGTCTTTACTTGGCATGGAACAATAGCTGTAATATTCTGTCTATTGTCTTATCATGGCTGATAATTTAGCGTTTTTTGTTTGTGTTTCTCGACAGTTGCAAAAGGCAATCAAGGCTGGCAAAGGTGTGACTTCTGCTATTGACCTGTGTTGTTACCATGGAGACAAAGCTCTGGAAGCCCTGCAGTGTTTTCCTGACTCGGAGGCCAGATCTGCCTTGAAAAACATTATTTACGCTGTGACTAGATTTTCCTGACACTAAAGTGAATCTGAGACTCCTGCTTATGTTTTTACGTAAATCCTCTGGAACTCACTGCTTGGCCCATTGTGCCTTTTTCATCCTTTGCCATTCTCGCTCATCACAATCTACAGTGGGCATGAAACCTTTTTTTTTTTTTTTTTTTTTAATTGCTAAGGACAAAAATAGAATGTGAGGGGAAAAAAAAAGGTCAAACTGTTTTCTCTTGTCATGCCAGAAGCACACTTGAGGCTGCACCAGTAGAAATAATTAATGAGGTTTGCTTCTGTGACCTCAGCAAATGGCCAGGAAATAAGTCCTTATTGATTGGACATAGCCAGGAGTGGCGCCAGTGTGGTGGCCTGTGGTTTTCCTGCTCCTAGGAGGACATGAGGGGTGTGATTCTGCAGGTGTCAGTAGGAAATCTTTTCTCCGACATTGACAAAATCAAGAGTTTATTTTAATATAAACTCCACACATCAAGGACACTCCTAATTTATAAGAAACCTGAAAGCGAAAAAGTTCAGAACCATTATAAGTTCCAGCAATCAGATTTTAATAATCTCCACATTCAGGTCACTTTCACCCTGCATAAAACAAAATTGCTCTACATTTATTATATATAAATATATATGTATGTATTGCCCATGCCACAGATGTGTTCTCAGGACTGCGGTTTTAGTTAAATACCATCATGCCTGGAAACGTATATAAATAAAATGAAATGCCATTAATAAGAATGTAATCAATTGCAGCATTTTTACTTTATAGATGGAAATACAACATTTGATTACAATACCAGATAAAGCAGTATACACACAATTTCAGCTGAAAGCGGGTCCCCAAAGGCCGTTTACATTTTTGTATGTCTCTTTCTAATCATTTCAATTAGTATTGGTACCTTGAAGAAATAAAACTATACAATAATTGTTTTTTTCATTGCAATATGATTTTAGTAATGCCTCAGAATACAGAAAAGTCCTCCCTCCCCCCATTCACTGGAACTTTACGAAGATGTGTTTTCTTTTCTAACCTTAGTTTGTCAGATTAAACAACTCTCAAAACGCCAATGACAGATAGAATACAAGGTAATCACAAGCTGGAACTTGAGCCTGTCTCTGTTTTGTTCATTGGAGATGATTTTGTGGTTTGCATGCATGTAACCTGAGCCCATCGTTGACAAGAAGGCTGAGTTTACACAAATGATCTAGATTGAGACTCAGCTACCTTTCTTCCTTCTCTGGTGTAATTACAGCCCAATCCGGAGACAGCTAGCGCAGCAAACAGATTTCATTACATCGTTCACTCAAACACTTGAAGTAAAGTTCTTTCACTTTTGTGATCCTTTTTCATTTTTTATTTCTCTCACCTAGAAGGAGAACTTTGCCACAAACTTATCATGGCAGCTTGTTGAATTCCTCTGGCTGGGAAATGGTATACTGAACCTCATCTGTTTCTTTCATTCTATCTAAGAATTCCTGAAAGTGGATATGAAAAGGAAGTATTCCTGCAGACAAGCCAGTGCCCAGTCTGATATATTCTATTCAATTTCTCCATTAAGCTTTGTTCCACCACACTCAGACAAATGTTGTATTATCTCTTATTTTATAGTTCACAAAGTTATAGAAAAGGAATGTAGCATTTCTGCCTGTAGCCTTTATAAACAATAAATGGAAACTGCCATATTGCTTGTTTCAGCAGAAGCATCCATGTTAAACATTCAAAAAACTGTCTTATAGGCATGTAGTTCTCTTTGTAGAATGTTTTTGGCACAATAAGTATTAGACCCCACTCATTTTTAAATATATTTATGCAAATTAAGAGTGTTTGGTACATGCAATAATCTATGGCTTTTTTCCAACCTAATAAAGAATGTGCCCTAATTATAAATTGTTCATGTTCCACTATATGGATGCAGCGATTTGTAAAACTGGTGGTTTGCAGTTTTTCTACTTACCCCTTTAAATATCTCAGTGAGCCATGATTATGGTGGTTTGTTTTGGACGGCTACACAAGGTGATAGGCTGCAATATGATCATATGATTTGAAATCTAAAAGCTACTAGTTTATGGGGAAAATCTCCCCTCCTCTTGGCAAAAAAATCACCCCAAAATACCTGCTCCTTCAAATTCACTTCAGTCATTTTATAAGCTGCAGACCCTGATAATAGCCCTTAAATGCAGAAGAAGCATGCAAAATGTTTCCCATGTGTTCATTAAAATTAATACGGAGGGGCCGGTATTTTTGGGGGCTTTGTTGACTGCAGGAAAAAATTTCCTACACATTTCTACTCTCATCGCTGCCCCCTCCTTCTTGGGCCACATGGCTTCCTCCAGCTTCACATTCCTGTACCCAGTAAATAGAACACAAAAGAAAAGCACATTGTTTTTTGGTGGTAGGGAGCCTTTTGTGCACCACAGTACATATACAACACACAATTTGATACATTTTCACACGAATGGATAACGTGCAGTTTTTAGTCAGTTTCCATAAATTTCGTTTCTGTTCCAAGCTACCATATTGCAGTTCTAAGCTAAAGTTATTATTTATGATTTTAATAAACCTTTAAACAAAATATATTGCAATTTTTAAACATTAATCCATATTAATGTCTAAATAATCATATTGTGTTTTTTAAGTAGCTCTAAAGAATTCCAGGGAAAACCACCTTATTTGGAAAAAGATGGTATAAAAACCTCTCTCTCTGAATACTACCTCATCTGCATTCCCAAGAGCTGCGTTCGGATCAGATGTGTGCTGGGCACATTTGTTTTATGATACTAAAAATGGAAAATGTGTTTTGTTTGCAAACTTTTTGTTTCTTATTATTTTTCCTCCTTGCATAAGTGTTCAGTGACGTTTTCCGGTTGAATAACAACTGTGATTGGCCTCCAGCAGTAAATCATTAGTGGACATGTTTTCTGTATAGAAATTCCACAGTTTAGCCTTTATTCAGATTGTAAAAATAAAAATTGAAAACAAATATTCCATAAAAGAGCTAGTAGTACCTATATGATTGGTTGCCTTACTGCTGGTTCAGTTATCACACGGATGTTGCCAATACGTCAAGAATGAGACGTACTAGAGAGGCCAACCAACACTTCGAAGGAGCTACAGAGCCAAGTAGCTGAGACTAGACTACTCAGTCATATCTGCATTACACTGACCTGTTTGGGAGCAGGCCTGGGCTGGCAATCTGTAAGTTCTAGCAGATTTGAGGTGGGTTCGGCCATAAGTGCTTTTTAATGGGCCTGTACACAAGTTTGGCATTAATGTACTTGAAATTCCTGATACTATTTTGAATTTCAAAGTACAGGTATGGCATCTGTTTTCCAGAATGCTCTGGACTGGGGGCTTTCCAGATAAGGGGTCTTTCTGTAATATGGATCACCATTCCTTAAGTCTACTAAAAAATGTTTTAAACATTAAATAAACCAAAAAGGATTGTTTTGCCTCCAATAAAGATTAATTATATATTAGTTCGGAGTCTGACTGGGGTGTCTGGGGCCCACTGGGGCTGACAACTCTGTGCCCCCCACCCTTTCCTAAGTCTGGCTGCCCTCCATCCAATCATCACTCCACATGACTTTGTGATGGGTTACATTCAAACTCATCTGAGGCTGGGGCGCAGTGGCCATCGATTGGAAGGGAGCAGGCCTGGGTCTGCAGGGACCCCTACTGGGTTTTTACCAGTGTCCCACTGGTCCCGTCTGACCCTGTCAAGTTGAAGCAAGTTTAGAGCTTGTTAAGTTTATTGTTAGAGAGAAAAAGGAAATCACTTTTACATGTTTTAATTATTTAGTTTCAAGTCTATGGGAGATGGACTCCACGTGAGTCACAGCTTTCTTGATAATGAGTTTCTGTATAACAGATCATATAAAATAACATAACCCTTAAGTGAAGTATTGTAATGATAATGACCTTCTTTTCATCTGTAGGAAATGTCTTTTCAAAACAGGAGGAGGACATTAGGGAATGGTAAAATACAGGGGGAAACGGCAAAAGCATTATTTTCAGCAAGTTATAGTGAAGCTTTGGCAAAAGTTTATCTTTCAGAAGGAAAATGGTCCCAAACACAAAGTTTAAGATCAAAAAGGTGGATGTCCTTCAATGGGCAACATCCATTGGGTGTGGAAAGTAAACCATAACTCACCCCTAAGCCACCTTTGAGTTAACTTTAGTAACTTAAAGTAACTTTATGTAGAGAGTGATATTCTGAGACAATTTGCAATAAGTTTTAATTTTTGTATTTTGTGTATTATTTGAGGGTTTTTCTTTTTGCCAATTGCATTTGTCAATGGGCAACAATTTTTTTCACCCATTGAAGTCTGGGTGTCTTATTTGTGGCAAAACTTGGCGAAAGATTTCACTCATCACCATTCAGCATCTCTCTAGTTTGCAGTTTCAGCAATCTGGTTGCTAGGGTCAGAATTACCCTAGCAGCCATGCATTGATTTGAATAAGGGACTGGAAAATGTATAGAGAGGTCCTGAATAGTGAAAAGTACCAATAACTATACATTTGTAGCCTTAAAGGGTAGGGCATTTGTTTTTTTAGATGGGATTACTGACCCCCTTTTGAAAGCTGGAAAGAGTCAGAAGAAAAAGGCAAATAACCGTAACCAGTGTTTAATGGGGAACAGCACAAAGCATATGAATGTTAAAGTACTGAGTGCTCAGTTTAATTAACATTTTTTTTCCTTTTAGCTTAAATAGGCAACTTTACACTGCTAATATGAATTTGCAACTGTGCTGACCAGATGCCAGAAGGTTTTCTGTTTTTCTGATAATAGCACAATTATGCATTAATTTGTTTGGAAGTATTTAGTTTCCCTTTAAGTTGCTTTGTGTATGTCTGTTTCTTGCTGTGTGGAGGCAAATGTGCATGTGTCTTGCTGGGTACAGGTGGGTAATGCATTCCTCTCACTGGGTGATAATTAGGGTGTGAGTGGATGCATGCATATCACAGTGCCTGAAAGGGGTGCCAATGGCTTGCGAGCAAAATGTTGCTCACCAACTCATTGGATGTTACTCCCTATGGCCTTAAAGCAGGGGCTTATTTTTTAATTCCAGGTTTTGAGGCAAGTTCTGGTTGCATAAAAACCATGTGTACTGCCAAACAGAACCTCCTGTAGGCTGCCAGCCCACAAATGGGCCACCAATAGTCAATTACAGCCCATAATTGGCACGCCCAGGAACCTTTTTCACACTTGTGTTGCTCTCCAACTTTTTTTAACATTTGATTGTGGCTCACGGATAAAAAAGGTTGGGGATTCCTTCTCTAGTTCGTATATAGATTCATATATATTGTTCCAGTCTGCCAGGTTTCTCATTGATTTGTCTAGTAATGTAATCCGCAGACGTGTTGATCTCTAAAGCAGATTTTTGGTACAATACCCTCATAAGTGAAAGTGTTTTTGTAAGTTCATAAATTTAGTTTGCCATGTTTTGATTTCTTAAGCTACCTTTTTAGGGGATTAATTTGCTTCCATAGGCCTAATGGTAAAAAGAGGCCAGAGCTAAATAAATCACTACGGATGGGCAGGAAAGGCCTTGCTGCTTCACTATATAAAAAGACTGTAACCCCTTAAAAGGGATGTAAAGGCAAAAAAATAAAATCGCATTTTTACTTCTTTAATGAAAAATAAATCTATCTCCAATATACTTTAATTGAAAAATGTGTACCATTTTTATAAGAAACCTGACTGTATGCATTGAAATTCCTCCTGTATTTACTTGCTCTGACAGCTGTGGATAGGAAACTTCAGCGGGTCCCAGGGAAACAATCATACTTTCAAATAGCAAGGGAGAGCCCCCCCCACCTTACTTCCCTGACCTCGAGCAGCTTTGTTTGTTTCCCTGTAAAGCAGCCGGCTGTGTATAAATTTGTATCCGCAGACCCATTGCAGGCTGCTTATTCTGATTATTAATCAGTCTTGCTGTATCGGCTTCTATGGCAGATATTATATGTGCAGTTTTGATAATTTATGACGATCCCTAAGCTTAACCTCCCAACTGAAGCCCAGACCAAACTGAGCATGTGCATACCAAGTAACGATAGATTCAGTAGGTAAACCTATAACCACGGCTTCCGTCCAGTGAAGCAATATAATCAAACAATAAAGGTGGTGGTTAATAATAACATGAGAAAGAGCTCAGTTCGAAACATGTCGTGACACATTAAAGCACTTGAGTTTTGCAGTAAAGTTCTGCGTATTGGACCTATTATTAACCACCACCTTTATTGTTTGAGCATGTGCATATACTTGGTCTTGCAAAGATGTTTAACAAAGTTATAAGATGACAGCCCCCTGCGCCCAACTTTGAAAACATAAATCATTTGTTTAATTAGGCTTCTGGTGCAGTAAATTCATGTTTAGTATACAAAATACAGCATTTCTAGCATTATTCTATTTTACACTTTAGTTCCCCTGTAAGAGCTCTTACACAATTGTATTTTTTCTGTGTTTAAAGGCAGGTTTTAGCGCAAGTAAACACATTTGCTAATTGATTACATTATATTGCTGGCTGTACTCATGAGCATTCTGAGTTGCATTTTACTCTGAGTTGTGGTTCAGTGTGTTTGTTTAGACGCAGCATGCTGTATTTTCTTGTGCGTTCAGCTATCAATAGAATAGAGTGTTTGAAAATATGTGGTTTTTCATGCTCAGCAAGCATTTAAAAAATGCAGGTATATTTTTGTTGCCATTGCAACAAATATATACCCAAACTGTAGTGGATAGTTCAGAATGAATTTTCACATTTAGGGTTTATATATTGTTTCAGTTTATGCCATATACCGGTAAATGGTTTGTTGAAGTGCAGGAATCAGCACAACTGTCAGCAGCTCACAGCATGACTTTCTTGTTTGCAGCTGGAAAAATGCTAGGTTGTGAAACATAAAAATCATTATATAACCATACAGCTATAAGAAAAAATTACAGATACATTCAGTACCCTGAATTTTTAGCATAACGACAGTTCTCTTTTAATTGTGCTGAGTAAATGGAATTTGTACAAAATAGAAAAGGGGCTAAAGAAGATTATGGGAAGAAAACAGTTAAAAATTAAATTTTAATGTCGACAGAAATAGCATTATATGTGTGCCTCCTACTGATTCTTACACACAGACATTTGTTTCTGTGTTTTTTAAAAGCATTGTGAGTGCAAAAAAACTCAAATTGCATTTAAACGTGTTTATTTTTAATGCAACTAAGCATGTTTTTTCTATTCTACTGATACAGTAGCTGAATGCACATCATGTGCAACAATATGCAGAGTGCTGCGTCTAAGGGCTCTTACACACGAGCGGTTGAAGCTGCGCTCCGTTTTTCTTCGTTCAGCCGCAGGGGAGCGCAGGAATAGATGCATTACATTTTTTCCAATGGGGCTGTACTCACACAGGCGCGTGTAGGTGCCGAACGCAGGAAAAATGCAGCATGTTGCGTCTCAACCTGCGTTCGGCGCCTACACGCGCCTGTGTGAGTACAGCCCCATTTGAAAAAATGTAATGCGTCTATTCCTGTGCTGAACGTAGAAAAACGGAACGCAGGGGAGTGCAGCTTCAATCGCTCGTGTGCAAGAGCCCTAAACAAACACTGAAAAACTAAATTAGTAAAATACAACTCAAAACTCACATAAGTACAGCCAGGCAGAGTATAATTGAATCAATTAGAGAATGTGTTTATTTGCACTGCAATTTACGTTTAAGGGCAGGCCTACACGGCCGATTTTGCAGCGATCCGACACACTGCGTAATAACGCAGGCGTCACGTCGGATGCGATGGAAATAAGGTAAGTAATTCAATTGACACATCGTGTCGCATTGTTGACGCGGCTGCACGCTGCGTCTGCATCAGACAGTTGTGTTGCGTCGCATCAACAATGCAACATGATCCGACTGCCATTACTTACCTTGTTTCCGTTGCATCCGACGTGATGCCTGCGATTTTGCGATGCGCGTCAGATCGCTGCGAAATCGGCCGTGTAGTCCTGCCCTTAATGTGTGTTAAATGCAGAAACATCCATGTGTAAGAACGTTTATTATAGATTTTTGAATTGCAAATAGGACAAAAACTCATAGAAAAAAGTGAAATGTGTATGGATGATGCATGAGCAAGTAGTGCAAACTGTTTAAGGCCATCACTGTCTACATCATAGTTAATTTAAAGGTGAACTACCCCTTTAAGAGTTCCAATTCAAGAAATACTGTTACTACATGTGCATTTGAATTGTGTCCAGCTAATACAGGTATGGGATTTGTTATACAGAAAACCGTTATCCAGAAAGCTCAGAATTACAGAAAGGGCGTCTCCCATAGATTCCATTATAATCAAATAATCCACTGTTTTAATACGTATTACTTTTTTGTCTGTAATATTAAAACAGTACTTTTTATTTGATTCAAACTAACATATAACTGATCCTTATTGGAAGCAAAATCAGCCTATTTGGGTTAATTATTGTTTACATGATTTTCTAGTAGACCTAAGGTATGACAATCCTAATATCTGGAAAACCCCAGATCCTGAGCATTCTGGATAACAGGTCCCATACCTGTAGTACCCTCCATAACATAGAATGGGAACAAGTACCTTATGTTTACTTTACAGGAGAAAGATATGACATGTCCAGGTCCTGTAGCGACTTCAGTGTTTGTTACACAGGAAAATACTGCAGACTTGACACTTAAATGGCTGCAGTATGGGCAACACAATGCAGTGCTGTCTGCCTAATTATGATTTCTTTTGCTTATGGATTTCCCACTCTCATAATAATGGTATTTTGTCTATTGCATTGAATAACTGCATTGAAGAGCCTGCCTGATCTTTTATAAGGCTGGTTTACTGTAGCTAATGGCTTATATGTATCACTTTATGTAATAAAGAGGAGGCAGATCCCTCATTTCTAATTGTTAAGTACATTATCTTCATAGGTTACACAGAGCTGCATAACTGCCTGTAAGTAGCAGATGCTTTCCATCATTTGCATACTGTACATGCCTCCTAATTTGCTTTATCTCGTAGCTGAAATTCACCAAACAAATATGAGTCATGCTGCTGCACTAACTACAATTAATGCTGAGCTGCTTTCATTACAGCAGAAGTAGGTTAACAGTGTTTCAAGGTATGTTTCTTTCTTGTGAAATTCATATATATAATTTATAACTAAAGCAGCTACAGAGTTAAATATAAATCCTCAGTGATGCGTAGTGGCTCCACCCTTTAACTGAAAACCAATACATAGAGAGATCCATAGGGTATCATTAGCATGATATAGTCCTTGATCGTGCCTTCAGTATTCAGAACAGATCCATGTCTATTAAATATACAATAATACTGAACTGTATTTTCATAGAATGAAAACAAACTGTTTAGTCATTATATTTAGTGATGGGCGAATTTTTATATGCAGCCAAAGAATAAATTCGCGAAACGCCTGCGAAAATTCGCCGGTGTATAAAAAAGAGATGCCGGCGCTTTTTTGCAAATTCGCCCATCACTAATTATATTCTGTATTAATTTACATTTATCTTAATGGGAAAATAGCATTCAAATATAAATTAACATATCCATAACCGTTTTTATCATTTAAAGGAGAAAAAACAGGTAAAATCACAGGGGGAGCTACGTTTTTGAGGTACCTCCACTGATTTTAGTCACTTAACTTGCTGGTCCAGGCTGGCACTCCTCTTCTTTAAAAATGCAACAGCCCATGATACTGTTTGTGGTGTGCTGCAAAGACATTTGTATTTTATTCCCCTGCACTGTACAGGTACGGAGATCACTGGAAAAGTTCTATACTATGCATGCATTCACTCCTTGGGGCAGGGGAACCTGGAAGACCAGAAAAAGATGGCATTGTGGGCTTTACAAACAGTACAACTACCTGGACTCCTCTGTTTTTGGAAGAAGAGGACATATCACATCAGTGACTAATCATAGGGGGGTACCTAAAAGCTTGGCACCCCACAGTGATTTTACTTTTTCTTCTTTACTAGTGATGGTCGAATTTATTCGGCAGGCCCAAATTTGCGGCAAATTCCCACGATTCGCCGCAGACTAATAAATTCGCAAAACCGCAGTGAAAATTCGCCTGTCAAAAAAATGGACGCTGAAGCAATTTCGCTAATTTTTTCGCCATTTCGCAGGAAATTCGCAAATTTTTCAGCAAAGCAAAACACCCAAAATTCACCCATCACTATTCTTTAATCCTGTTTTTAAACTATTTATTTTCCATAGGCAATAACATTTCATTTTCAAAATATGTGTTATGTTCTCTGTCTTTTCTGTGTAACTTTCTCTAAAATTACATCTTAGTTGTTTCATGGTATTTCATACCATGAGGGTAAAGTATTGGGTATTAGGGTACTATACAAAGTTTTATACAAAGTTAAGGAAGAGATGTAACTAACACCAAGAAAGACCACCCTCACCGTTTAAGTAGAAGTAACAAACCAAAATCAATTGTTTCCATCATACAAGATGGCCCATTCTATGAGAAGATGTCTAATGTTCCACTGTTATACAGTTGAGGGTTGCACATTTAGAAACAGGTAAGTAATATTATGTACATATATAACACTCCATTTACTACGGTTACATGCCTGGGTCCAGAAATTCTGGAGATTATAAAGATATCAGATTACACTGCACTCACAGGATGAACGAAAAATAAAAAATGGGGTTTCAATAAAGGTATTTTTTGTTTTTCTAGTAAACAAGGCATGAAGCTCCAAATTACGGAAAAATCAGTTATCCAGAAGACCTTAGGTCCTGAGCTTTCTGGATTACAGGTACCATATCTATACTTGATTCTTGTGCTTGTATAGGAGTGCATATTTTAATTACAATTTCTGAGTTCTTTCTGATCAGAAAACCTGAATCATGGCTTATTTTAGGACTGGGATTCTAGATAAGACTTTGGATCAGTCTATCCATCCATGTCAGACTACCCTATGTGCCTCAATGGACACATTAAGTATTTTTCTCAAAAATGTAGTTCGCTACAAGGGGGGAGGGTTCAGTGTAGAGTGGGAGGCAATGCTCTGAATGGCAATTTATTTAATGTTCTAGAATAGATATTCAGTGACTTTTAGCAGGTGATCTAAACAAAGAGAACAGTTGAAAAACTGCTGGTGGTAAATATGTAATAAAGACTGTTAAAGACTTTGTTTGAGAGCACAGGGAAACAAAAAATAGAGTTGTTATATTGCCCTACACACTATATAGCTTAGGTGCCATATGTCATCAAATTTTGGGGCGGAAGGAGGGAACCCAAAAAAAAATTTGCAATCTTTTTCAGCCTATCACCCTGTAAAAAGTTAGACGCCATCGTTTTTTGGGACTTAGAAAAATTTTCAACTTTTTGTTTGAGGAACTCCTATCTACTCTATTGCACTTCACCTGGTCTGTGGTGGTGAAGGCAAGTCTGGTGCAAGAGGTAACGTTCAGTAATATCTGCATCTTAGTGAATTTGCGTAGTTACGTCCATTCGCCAGAGCCAAAATTCACCTGGCGTTAGAGTGCGAAGTAGCGCTAGAGTCTATCTCCTTCGCCAGTGTTAGTCACTTCGCCCTTTAGTAAATTTGCCCCTAAGGGAGATGGCCTTTCTGAACTTTTCATGATATTGGGTTTCCATGGGTTTAAACAAAAAGCAGTGTGATACCTCCCTAAATGAATGTCATATTGCTCAAGAAAAAAAGTATATACCGTACGAACAGAAAACATTTTCTCAGACAAACCTTTTAATGGAGCAAGAAATCTAAGGATCTCCTAGTTTGACATTTTTATTATGTTTGTGTTTTTGAGTTATTTAGCAGCTCTACAATTTGCAGTTTCAGCAATCCAAATTACTCTAGCAACCATGCAAATATTTTAATAAGGGACAGAAATAGAAATAGGAGAGGGCCTTTATAGAAAGATTACTAATAAAAAGTAGCAATAACAATAAGGGGCAGATTTAATAAGGTTCGAGTGAATTTTCGAAGTACAAAAATAGAATTTCAAATTTTTTCAATAGTTCGACCATCGAATAGGATACTAAGACTTCGAATTTACTTTGGCTTCGATTCGAAGTAAAAATCGTTCGACCATTTGATAATCGAAGTACTGTCTCTTTAAAAAAACTTGGACTTCAATACATCGCCAACTTAAACCTGCCGAAGTGCTATGTTAGCCTATGGGGACCTTCCAGAGCAATTTTCTAAGTTTTTGGCATTCGAAGGAAAATCGTACAATCATTGATTCGAAGTACGATCGGAATATGACTGTATGATGCTAAAAATCCTACAAATTCAGATTTCGTAGGATTCAATTTGATGGTTGAATTTCGAAGTATTTTACACTTCGAAATTCGACCCTTGATAAATCTGCTCCTATATGTATAGCATTTATTTTTTTGATGACGTCAGTGACCCACATTTGAAAGCTAGAAAAAGTCAGAAAAATAAGGCAAATAATTCAAAAACCTTAAATATGAAAAAATTAAGACCAATTGAAAAGTTGCTGAGAATTAGCTATTCTATAAAATACCAAATGTTAACTTAAAGGTGAACCACCCCTTTAATTATTCTGTGTTCTCATTTGGCAGACAGCTTTACACTAGATGAAGTGCAGGAATGGCTGGCAATAGGGATATTGGTATTTCTCCATACACATTTTCTACCAGAAATTACTGTTACAGTTGAACAGCCCAATGACTTTACCTTTGCAGTACATAAAAAAATCAAACAAAAATCAGTCATTTTGCAGATCTCAGACTGATGGATATATGAGGAAGTTTCCTGTGATGGTAGATTTAGTTGGTGAGGTCTATCAGCTATTGGCCAGAGAAAATATATAGTAGCTAAATTTACTTTACACTTTCAATTTTGTTACAGAAGTTGTTGTAATAGTCTGCTGAACTATTCTGCTCTTTTACTTACCTTGAGCTGGATCTAAGGGTCAAAGTATTTTCTGCTCCTGTGCCCCAGTTGATGTGTTATCTACATTAGTGGTTCCCCAGTTAGGGTGAGAATGGTAATTTTCTCTCCTAGATACACCTGAAAGCCCATCTTAAAAGTCAATTGAGATTTGGAATGTATATTAATTTCCAGATATTTGAATATTAGCGGAATAACTGGCATATAGGTATTTTAATATATCTGCACTCAGTTCATGAGCTAAAGCAAGTCTTAACCAAAGGTTTGAGCTTGAACATGGGCTCCTGACCAACCAAGATTGAGAACTTGAACTGCAAACTTTAAAAATCACTGCTGTGATTTACAAGGGAAAAGAGCCTTAATGCTTGATGTACTCATATCTGTATAAGTTCTAGGTACTAGAATCAATTACTTAAATGTTTGTGGTGCTGTGCCATCTGCTATACCTTATGTTACTTGTTCAATATTGTTCTAAGTAAGCTTAACCTTTTCAGTGCCAACTGGCTTCCATTGAACAGGATCACATCCTGCACTGAACAAATGGGAACCTGTAAATATCTGTTGCTGTCATCCTGTAACTTCAATGGATTCTTTGATCCAGGGCTGGAACTAGGGGTAGGCAGAGGAGGCATGTGTCTAGGGCGCAATGGTGGGGGGTGGAAGGTCGAGTCCTGCGCAGGTCCAATCAGGCAGACCAGTTCCCGACCTGGACCTGCAGACCAGCAAGCCGATCTTCACCTGCCACCCACTATACCCCACCACCCAGACCCACTATCCGACCCAGCCAGCAAACAGCTTGCTTATCCCCCAACCTGGTGCCCAGGAAAACCAGAAGTGGCAAACCAAGTGACCCTGTTCTGCTAGGTGTGGAAAGATATCTTACCACAAACTCAGGAAAGGGTAGAAGGGACCAATCCTGCAACATCAGGGTACCCAGATGGACTACCCACACAATCAGGCACTTAGAAATTTCTGCCAAAAACCTTGCGGGTACCCTCAGGTACTGGACCTGATGTAGGACTCTAGTGCAAGGACCTTAGACAAGTGCCCCTTCTAGCCCTAGCTGTTGCTTCCTGCTCTGCCCTGCCAATGGGCAAGCAGTTGAAGACAGAGATGAGCATAAGTGCTGAGCATTGGATGTGGGGGTGTTGACGGGCAGGGAGTGAAAGAGTTCCTGAGCTTGAGAGAGGCTAAGAGGAGAGTTGCCAAGAGGGTGGTGGTTGACACTGGAGGCTTGCCTTGGGTGCCCTTATGCATTGACCTGGCTCTACTATTATCTGTGGAAGTTAGAGTGTTAATAAAAAACAAAAACTATATTTTATTGGACATTTATTTTCCATATTACAAGTTTACTTCTTGGTCAAATGAATTTTTTATTAGTATATGAACACTGTATGTATAAACTGTTCTGTCTTTCAAGCAATGTAAAACCTGTAGCCTCTCCAGCTATTACTGAACTGTGGGGAAACACCAGCCAGTGATGATGCACACCTGCAAACATACTTGAAACTTTTGTCCTCTGTATTGCTTCTAATTTCACTCTGTGTGTCTCCGACAGACATCATGTGGGTGCAGGCCCTGGTACAGTTATTCAATTGGTTAGGGGAGGACAAGGTGCTCCAGAATTAAGTGTAAAGTGACTCGCCAAACTGTGAAAGTGGTCCGGGTGCACCAGACCCCAGCTTTAGGGAGTAGAACAGCAGGAGATAAGGAAGCAGAGCTGACCGGCACTCGAACAGATCCACAAGACCAGAGATATTCAGTTAAAAAATATATTTATTAGTAGAAAAGTTAAAAATATAGCTGCATCTCCATCCACCCTACGCGTTTCGCACCTTTCAGGGTGCTTAGCAGCGCTGATCCAACTCGACACGATGGTCGGATGCAGACGCTGCATCTGCATCCGCCAGTCGTGTCGCGTTGGATCAATGCTGTGACACCATCCGACAATGCATTCATATACCTTATTTCTGTCGCGTGCAATTTGCCCCCGGCGTTTTGTTGCAGCACGTCGGATCGTGACGAAAACGTCCATGTAGTCCTACCCAAAAAGGTAATTTTAAGGTAAATTACCTTTTCAAAAATTGCACGGAAGAATTGCTTTTTGACGCTATAAACCTAACAAAATGAGAAGGAACACATATTTATTCCATCTATCATCTTAATTAACTGAAGTTGTTTTTTGTGTTATCTAGAATAACAAAAAAAGGGCAGGCATTAATTAATATTTAAATCTGCCATCCAAGCAGTAAAAGTAGCTTCAGAATGAAGCCAATATACTGTACTAAATATATACTGTATCTATTCTATGTATAGATGCCTCCAATACCTGTCTACAAAACCTCACATAGGCACAGAGCAGTCCGAGTGTTACAAAAGTGACCTCTAGTGGTTATAGCAAGAATAGTGCACATCAAATGTCAGTTTGCCCATCGGCAGATAGTGACCTTAATATGCGACCCTATAGCTGTCTAGGGAGACTGGGAATTGTATTTTTCATCAGCCACAGGACCTTTTTGTTGTCTCTGTGCTTTCATATGTTCGTAGAAAGGCAGTCAGTGCTGACAGACATTTGTATTATATTTTGAAGAGGTCTCAAATGCATGAGTTTTATATTTTTTAATGAGGAATATATTTTGATATACTGATTATAATGTTGGATCAAGTGTGGTCACATTGCTGTGTTTATGTCCCATAGCATCTTCCCCAGTGATCTCTGTACAGGTATGGGATCCGTTATCTGGAAACCTGTTTTCCAGAAAGATCCCAATTACAGAAAGGCCATTTTTCCATTTTATCTAAATAATCTAAAGTTGGATAATATTTCTGTAATAATAAACAGTGCCTTGTACTAGATTCAAACTAAGATATAATTAATCCTTAATGAAAGTAAAACCAGCCAAATTCACTAAGCAGCGAAAATGCGGTAGAGACGCCTTCACCGCACTTTGCCAGGCGAAGTTTCCCCCTAGGGCGCCGCTAATTCACTAAAATCCGAAGTTGCGCTCAGGGAGGCGAACGGTAGCAAATTTGCGCTAGCGTTAATTTGTCAAGCAAAGCGAAGTTACGCTAGCGATGCCTAATTTGCATACGGCGCCAAGTTAAAGTTGAATGGACGTATATGTAGCAGCAAATACATTACACTACACAAGGCTGGGAAAGCTCACTAAATAAAATAGAGTTGATATCTTGCCCTATACATGTGCCCACTGTATAGTTTAGGTGCCATATGTTAGGAAATGTAGGGGGGAAGGAGGGTACCCCCAAAAAAAATTACGATCTTTTTCAGCCTATCACCCTTAAAAAAGGAAAAGACACCAGCGTTTTTTGGGACTCAGAAAAAAAATTCAACTTTTTTTGAAGCAATCCCTATCTACTCTATTGCACTTCATCTGGTCTGAGGTGGCGAAGGCAAGTCTGGCGCAAGAGGTAACGTTCAGTAAAATGCGCAAGTTAGTGAATTAGCAGAGTTACGTTGTCCCTTCGCCATAGCACAACTACGCCTGGCGTAAGGGTGCAAAGTAACGCTAGAGTAGGTCGACTTTGCTATCGAATTTACGCCAGCCCCCATTAGTAAATTGGCGAAGAAACGAATTGACATCACGCTGGCGAATTTTCGCTAGCGGTAGTCACTTCGCCCTTTAGTAAATTTGCCCCAATATGCCTCGGATAAGGCAGTTACTAGTCAGGGTGGGCAGTGGGTCCAACAGATAAGGATACTGGTTGTGTGTCAAAATTGGGTCAATCTCATTAACATACTCATTACCTCAAGTTCTAATGTTTTTCTGTGCAGTCACAGGGCCAATACGTGGAAATTATTCTATGAAGCTACACAGTAATTTAATAACTCTTGACATTTTTTTCTTTGAGTAAAGGCTCTCTAGTTATACTATAATTTGTGCATTTACCCTAATGGACACAATGGTGCAATTCACACAGTATTCTACACCATATGAAAGAAATTGCTTCATATTCTGTTCCCTGGACCACATCATTACCGCACAGCCCCAGGTTTCCAAACATCCCACCATATGGTTCACTTGTGGCTTCATCAGGAATTCCTCTTGCCCTGTTATATGTTTAACATAATGCACATAATACATACAAGCCGTTCTCATGTTACAGATGTGAGTAACTGTATGCCTTCATTTAGCAGCTAGATTTATGTTACTACAGGACTATTAATATTTTTAGGCCCCAAAAGGAAATGTATCAGCAAAACTATTACCTCCTCGAATATCATCCTTTCATTCTGCTTCAAAAGTAAATGAGATGTGGGTGTTCTGGGCCCTGCACCAATTTCCCTTCCATGTGATATTTCTAGCTTCAGCGCTTCTGAATGAATGAATGAATGGAGGCCATATTCCTCTTCTGCCAGCTCGGGGTCTCACTCCTGTGCCTGTGTAGCTGCTTCACAATGAATCTTAATATGTTCTGCAGCATTGCTGACATTAGGCACATGTTGTGTTGTGTCTCCTTTACAGAAACATGTATAAGCTGCATATTAAATAAATCAGAACTCATGTTAATTAGTGCTAATTTGACAAGGTAAATATGCTGGTAAGAATGGTGCAGATTTGACAAGATTGATGTGCACAGTCAATACAGTCTGTTGTTTATAATACTATTGCTTAACCACACTGTGACTCCTCGTGAAGCACTTTTTTATGATTACAAGTGATTTTATTTTACCTGCACTTGTAACCACTGATTTTTGAAATCTTAATGTTTATTGAAAAATTCAACACAATTTTCAAAAATAAAACAAGTGATTTTTTTTTTTTACTATTCCCCATTGTACATATATGGGCTACCAGCTTGCTCTGTATGGTTGTTTGGAGATTTGGAAGAAGTCAAAATAGAAGAATACCTAAATACACTGTAGACTATAATATTGTGAGACAATTTGACCCTGGTTTTCGATTTTTTTTATTGAATTATTTCGCTTTTTGTTCATCAGCTTTCCAGTTTGGAATTTTATCAGATTGCTGGGGTTCAAGTGACCCTAGCAACCAGGCAGTGCTTTGAAAGAAGTAACTAAAAGTAACAGGAACAATACAATTATAGCCCCACAGAGCAATAGTTATCTGGGACGAGTCATTGACCCCAACAACCAGATTTAAAATGTTAAATGGGTTGTTCACCTCCAAACACTTTTTTCAGTTTAATTGTTTTCAGATTGTTCCCCAGAAATAGACTTTTTTTCCCATTATTTATTTTTTTACCGTTTTCCCAAAATCTAAGTTTAAAGTTGAATGTTCATGTCTCTGGTGTTTGATTCTGGCAGCTCAGTAATTCAGGTGCAGACTCTAAACCAGGGGTCCCCAATCTTTTTTTACCTGTGAGCCACATTCAAATGTAAAAAGAGTTGGGGGAGCAACACAAGCATGAAAAAATCCCTTGGGGTGCCAAATAAGGGCTGTGATTTGCTGTTTGGTAACCCCTATGTGGACTGGCAGCCTACAGGAGGCTCTACTTGGCACTATACTTCGTTTTCATGCAATTAAAACTTGCCTCCAAGCCTGGAATTCAAAAATAAGCTCCTGCTTTGAGGCCACTGAGAGTAACATCCAAGGGTTGGTGAGCAACATGTTGCTCACGAGCTACAGGGGATCACTGCGACTGTTACAATTTTGCAATTATTACATTGTTACATCTCTCAGCATCTCTGGAGTATGAGCAACTATTGTATCAATTCTAACAGCTGCCTGTAATGAAACCCAGAGATTCTGCTCAGCAGGGACAAAGATAAGAAACAAATCAACTAAATGTATCAGTTTAGAACAGTTACAGGGTTGGCGACCCCCCCCCCCTTTACAGAGCTGCTTAAGGGCTCTTACAGACGAACATTTTTCCTGCGCAGTTTCGTCTGTAAGAGCTCTTAGAAGGTGAAAAATAACATTTTACACTTCAATATTAGAAAAACGGTCACAAATATATTAAGTAATTGGAAAAAGTCGTTATTTCTGGTGAACTATCTAAAACCAACTAGGTGTTTGAAGGTGACAAAGCCCCTATACTTTTGGCTTCACTTCTCTGTGCTTCCGTTCCAGTTAACCATGGGCATGTCAAATGACTCTGCAGACTGTGGCTCCAACAGTCACCACTGTGCACCTTCAGATTTTAAATATGTTTTAAAAGCAGTAGGGAAGAAGCTTATCACAGTGAAGTCCCTCCAGTAGTGGATCCATGTTAGTGATCTGACATGTAACTGATATGCTGATTAGCATTAAAATCTAAGCATACACATTTCATTGTTTTTTTAATGCTACATTCTACATTTGTTTCACTTGACACCTTCATATTACAATAAAATTGTGTATTTTGTGCGTTCAACTCATCTCTCTACGTTCCTTTTGAAGAAACAAACTTATATGAGCTATAGATGTATTTAAAGGGATACTGTCATGGGGAAAAAAAAAGTTTTCAAAATGAATCAGTTAATAGTGCTGCTCCAGCAGAATTCTGCACTGAAATCCATTTCTCAAAAGAGCAAACAGATTTTTTTTATATTCAATTTTGAAATCTGACATGGGGCTAGACATATTAACAATTTCCCAGCTGCCCCAAGTCATGTGACTTGTGCTCTGATAAACTTCAATCACTCTTTACTGCTGTACTGCAAATTGGAGTCATATCACCCCCCTCCCTTTCCCCCCCCCAGCAGCCAAACAAAAGAACAATGGGAAGGTAACCAGATAGCAGCTCCCTAACACAAGATAAAAGCTGCCTGGTAGATCTAAGAACAACACTCAATAGTAAAAACCCATGTCCCACTGAGACACATTCAGTTACATTGAGAAGGAGAAACAGCAGCCTGCCAGAAAGAATTTCTCTCCTAAAGTGCAAGCACAAGTCACATGACTGGGGGCAGCTGGGAAATTGACAAAATGTCTAGCCCCATGTCAGATTTCAAAATTGAATATAAAAAAATCTGTTTGCTCTTTTGAGAAACGGATTTCAGTGCAGAATTCTGCTGGAGCAGCACTATTAACTGATGCGTTTTGAAAAAAACATGTTTTCCAATGACAGAATCCCTTTAAGTGAGTGTATTGATGATATAGTGTCATTAAAAGAACATAAAATTCCCCAAATGTTACTCTGTTTCAGGAATACAGTATATTTGAATGACTGTTTTCTTTCTCCAGCATTTTGGCATTAAAATAAAAATATTGCATTAAAAATGAATTGTTGAGATCAGGGCCCCCATCAGGGAGGCACAGGGGGGTACTCTTGTACAGGGCCTAAAGGGGGGCCCGGCTGTACTGCACTTTTCAAAATAGTCGGGCCCCCTTGACAGCGCCAAAGCCGTGTCTCACCTGCTGAAGTCCCGAACAGCCAAAGACCAGAAGCCACGAAAGGAACTGAAGAAGTCCTAAAACCATGAGTTCTACTGAACACCTGAGTTTTTTTAATTTTATTAAACCCCTGGCCACCAATGTATTATTTTAATACTCTATAGGACCTGTTACCAATGTTTAAAAAAAAACAACAATTCTCTGGGACCCCAATATTTCTTTTTAAATTGTAAGGGGGGCCCTGTTGCCAATGTTTTTTTTTTAAAAAAAAACTTTTAATGGGGGGCCCTGGTGCCAACGGTTGACATTAATTGTTTTTTACATTTTTTTGTGGGGGCCCTGGTGTCAGTTTATTTTGTTTTTAACTTTTATGGGGGGCCCTGGTGCCAATGTTTTTTTTTTTAAAAAAAAAACTTTTATGGGGTGCCCTAGTTTTTTTTTTTTAACTTATAATGGGGCCCTCACCATCAATGGATTTTTATAACGTGTGTGGGGGGTTACCGTTTTTAGCGCTGATGTCTGTGTGGTCTTTAAACTGTGGTGTAGAGTGAGTGGGGCTCGGGGTGGGTGGAGCTGGGTGGGGCCCAGAAAATTTTGTTGTATGGGGCCCTGCGATTTCTAATGGCGGCTCTGGCTGAGATACCTGTGGATTAGCCTGGCAATGTTTTTCTGGCATAAACTTTTACTCTAATTTAAAACTACTCATCTGGGCCCTATACAAAATGGATAAGAAATCACTGGCACTCAAGGGGCAGGTGCAAGCAGGGGAAAGTCCCTTGTGTTTTATTAGCAGAAAATGCGACGTTTCGGGGTCAGGCCCCTTTATCAAGCATTTCTATTCTATTTGAATCCTATAAAAAAAGGGACCATAATAATAATAAAAAAAAAAGTAATTCTTTGTGCCAGCTGGGCGCCACAAGCAACTCGGCCGGCCACGTTGTGCCCCGCCCCCACAAGAACGCGCGTGCAGAAACGAATGAGGATGGCCCTACGCATAGTTCATATACAGGTTATAGCATCCTCATGGTGCATGGTGGCTTTAGGGTTACGGAAAGGGGTGTTGGTCTTAAATAATGCTGTGCTACAAAATTTAGAAATTCCAATATTTCAGTATACGTGTGACCTAAAACAGGTCAAATAGTAGATAATAGAAATCCATTTAAACAAGTGAGTGATAATTATAATGTGTGTTCATTTGAGTAACTAGCTGGGTAGGAGGCGTGTAACTAGGATCACTTTGGGTGCCCAACAGTTTCTGACCCCTCAGTAATTTTAGGTTCCCTTTAACCCAAGAGAACACCCCATACTCCAGCTCCATCCTAACATTTGTGGCTCTAGTGACGGAGTCTGGGATGGTACAACATTTTAGAATGTGTTGCTTTGATTAAATAGTTAGAAAATGGGTTGAACCTTAAAAATGGAATTTACAGAGAACTATAGGACGTTATCTCTGGGATCAACAGTTAACTCTAGGCACAACATGTGTTTCAGCCAGGCACCCACTTTACAGCCAGTGATATCAGCAGGGGATTTCGTCGGTTCCACAGAGCTCCCTGACTAACAAATACACTGATAATGGCGCGGAGAGGACACACTACTACTGAATGGGAATCGCGCAGCCATCCCAGTGCTGTGGATTAGGAAAGCCAGAGCAGCCCGAAGGAAGTATAGATGAAGAAGAAAGTTTGGAGCAGTTAGTGAGAGAGCTTGCTGTACGGCATGAGCCGCACTTGGAGCCCAGGGGAGACTGTGTCCTTGCTCAGTGGAGAGAGGACAGGGGGGCTGTTCCCACTGCAGCCTGTGTCTCCCTGTCCTTCTGCGGAAATGACACACACGGAGTCCCGTCACGTCACGCGAGAGCGCACGGACACGCAGCACACAAAGACATAGAGGCTCTTCGTGGGGCCGGGGAAGAGGAAAAAAAAACACGGCCCGGTGCTTAAGATGAAGCCGGCAGCGGAGGAATATTAGTGGCGTGGCCACCACGCCGCTGGAGAACTTTGCAGCAGCTGTAGTGGGGCTCAAGCACTGGGATCCCGACTTTCTCTCGGGTAAGTTCACTCCCTTGTGCGCGCTCCCGTGATCCCCATCACTGCGCATTTATCCTTGTTCTACACTTCACCTCTTAAAGGACCCGCATTCCCACTTCTTGCTTATTCCTCTCTTGGGCTGCTGTTAGCCAAAGTAACAGCGGCGTGACGTGATTGGTTGGAAGCACAGCTGCTTTCCCCCCCTCAATGTGCTCTCTTGCTGCTCTTATCTGTGGGACCTTCACAAACTAGCAGAGCAGCTTCCACATCTCACATGCACACTTCCATTGGCAGCCACTGTGGCACCTTTAAATGGAGAGTGGGGCATGAGTTCCGTTGAGCATTCCTATGTAGTGGAGCTCTGTACAGCTAAGCATGGTGGTGTCCTTTGGTGGACCAGTAAATATCCTTCAAATAGAGATCATGCCAATGCATTTTTCAGGGGTTCCTCATTCACTTCAGTTGTTTTCCCTGTAGAGCTTACCCATTAGGAATTCACCATATCAATGATTCATTATGGAATTTGACTGAAGCACAGCACTTTTGGCTACATTTAGTTGTTGCCTCATCCTCAGTGTAACGCTGAAATGCATCTGAACACTTACCCCCATATGTAATAATAGGTGTTAAGTTTGTCCAGGAGCAGCAACCCACAGACTGGGCAGGTAGGCCTGGGCTCTTTTGGGCCCCACCACCCCAGACCCACTTCTGCAATCCCTCTTCTTTCTGGTCACGCTGCAGCAACCGGAACAACATGCACAGGGACGGATCGGCTGCACAGAGGAGTTTACGGCTGGTGTCTAGGGATGGTGTGGGGCCCCTGAGGCTGACACTGCCCAAAGTGACCAATAAGATATTTGTTCTAAACAGGTGACCAGTAAATGCTACCTGCTGATTGGGTTACTGCTCCTGGGCAGGGATTTTTTTGCCAAGTTTCACCATAAAAAAGACACCCATAGACTCCAATGGGTGAAAAAAAAAGTTTCACAGGCAAAAAAATTTGTCGCCCAAAGACTTGGATGCATTTGGCAAATTTTTTACCATTTCGCAATTTTTTTGGCGAAAGGAAATGGGTAAGATATGCTCATCACTACTATTACTACTACTACTACTATTTTTCCCCAAATTTGAATATGCCAATGATAGTTCATATTAAATATTCATCCACATATATATAATAACCTGCTGTGTAGTGATGGGGGGCAGCCATTCAACCTGGAAAAAAGAGAAAAGTCACAGGTTACCAATGTTCCCTCTGATTCCTTCAGGGCTATGTGCACAAAAAAATATTTTGCTTGCACATTATAAACTGCGCATTTTAACAAATTGTGTGCACAATTAAGAATAAATGTCAAATTTTGTGTTTTCACACAACTTGTGTGTTCTAGCTTCAAAATTTGTGTGCAAGTGCAGAGCGGAGAGGGAACATTGCAGATTACCTAGCACATAACAGATACGCCCTGTCCAATCCAATGGTGTTTTATTTGTTATCTGCTATGTAACCTGTGCATCATTTTTTTTAGCTTGAAAGGCTGCCCCCATGGCTACACTGCAGCTTGTGTATATAAACTATATGAGTCTTTCTGAAGAAAATACACCAATTTTAGCAGCGCAGAGCAGTAGTACATTATGTTTCCATTTTTTATACTCTTTCAGTGTTTGGTGTGACTGTTCCTTTGAATATAACCGTTCCCCATGCGTTTTGGGAAGTGCGACACAAGCAGGTAGAGGAATAGGAGTACCCAGAGAAAATACATTCAGGGGAACATAGACAGATGACACCCTAGTTGCAGTGAAGAACAGGAGTGTTGTGGTCCACAGTGCAACCATACTTCTGTCATCATTTATAATATTATTAGTCTTTGCATAACTCTAGCATGGCCAGTAGTACTTTACTGACTAAGCCTTTTCATAAAGCTCTTATGGCAATGTATTTACAATGATGTGAATGGTTGAGTCCAAACTGGCTTGGACATTACATTTTGTCACCTTCACAAGATGTACTTTTGCACAGGTGAAAACTGACCCATGTGACATTCCCTATCTTTTCTACACTAGCCAGACACACACTTTCTCTCGAGTAATATGAGGAGCAGTGACAGGTGGAAAAGCGCATTTTGTCCACTTCTAATAACAGTAAAAACACCCATTGCCTTAAAATTGGGTTAGTGGATGTCATGGAAACACCACCAGGATCTGCAATGGTACATCCAGATGACAAAGCAGACTGCAGTCTATGGAGGGATAGGGACTGTATATAGCAGTATTTCAGATATTTATATTGGCCCTGACCCTACAGCTCATCAGTGTTGTCAGACACAAGTTTAGATTTGTCCAAATTAAATGCTTTGGGTATTTATTCATTGAGTTAAAGGAGATTTGTGAGAGCTGAATGATACTTCCTGCCTGGCACTGGAACCTATACCTCTAAGCAAGGCCGCCATCAGGGGGGACAAGTGTCCCGGGCTCAGGCATGAAGGGGGGCCTGCAGTGCTGCACTTTTGAAAGAGCCGGGCCCCCCTTCCGAGCGCCGAATATTTGCGGCCATTTTTGATTCCGAACAGCCGAAAATGCAGAAGTGCCGAACTCCCGAAGCGGTCGAAAAGACCCGAAGCCACGAAAATAGCCAAAGTCCCAAAGCGGCGAAAAGACCCTAAGTCACGAAAACAGCCGATATTGATGTACTGAAGCAGCGAAAAGACCCAAAGTCACGAAAGGAGGCAAAGTTGAAGTCCTGAAGCCATGAGTTCAATTCTACTGCACACCAATGTGTGTGGTTTTTTTTTTATCCTCTGGCAACCAATGTATTTTAATTTCTTTATAGACCCCTGCCACCAATGTTTTTTTTTAGAAATTTTTTTTGGTTCCCCAATTTTTTTTAACTTGTAAGGGGGGCCCTGGCACCAATGCTTTTTTTAAAAAAAACTTTTATGGGGGGCCCTGGCTCCAATGTGGTTTTTAAAAAAAAAAAATTTTGGGGCCCCAATTTTTTTAAATTGTAAGGGGGGCCCTGGCACTAATGCTTTTTAAAAAAAACTTTTATGGGGGGCCCTGGCGCAAATGTTTTTTTTTTCAAACTTATAAGGGGACCCTGACCATCAATAGCTTTTTATAACTTGTGTGTGTGGTTGGTTACTTTTTTAGCGCTGATGTCTGTGTGGTCTTTTAACTGTGATGTGGAGTGGGTGGGGCTTGGGCACCAGGGTGGGCGGTGTTGTACGGGGCCCCATGATTTCTAATGGCAGCCCTGCCTCTAAGTGTCGTGGACAGACCAGATGCACTAAGCTAAGAATCTAATTTTATTAAAATAAATTGGTTATATATATATATATATATATATATATATATATATATATATATATATATATATATATATATATATATATATATATATATATATATATATATATATATATATATATATATATAGAACCCCTTTATAATAAACAACTCAATTTAAAATAAACACAACACTTTTCAATACAAACTCTGTTTTTCTTGTTTTTAGAAGCTGTATAAATTCCTCCTAGAAGAAAGTGATACCCACTCTTTTGCCCCGTGGAATCCGGGCAGGGGGCAGGGCCGGCACATGGTGGGGGCTGGACAGTAACATGCCAGGACAGGGCCATGATGTAAGGGTCGTGGGGCCATGTAATCAGGGGCAGGGCTATGACCGGCGATTGGCCGGTCGCCACATCAATTATTGGAAATCCTGCTTGAATTTCCTAATTAAGAAAGCCGGGCAGGCAGTTTTGACCCGGGAAGCCCTTCAAAAAACCTGCCTGTCTGGGTCAAAACTGGGCAGGTGGCAAACCTAGTGCGAAGACAGCCTGGCCCAGCCCTGGTCTAACTTGAAGTCCTTGTGCTTTTTCAAAGAACTTGTGAACCACCCACTAAGGAAACTTTAAAATTTAATATTGAAACAAGGGGTTGCATTACACTGTGAGCCTAAGGGGGGATGGGGACTTGCACATTCCCTGGTCCCCTGTCTCATAAGTAATCCAGTATTTATGTAAGTGCATGTATTTATGAAAAACCTCCCTTTCAGCAGGTCACAGCCAATATTTTCATATAATTTGTTTGTTTTCAGACAGAATTGTGAAACATTTGTTTCGCCACCAGAATGCCCCCTATTGTGTATAGGGTTGGCCTGGTCGGTAAAAATGATGGCTGATCCCAATGTTATTAATAGGGAAAAAAGATAAATATATAGCAAGGTCAGTATTTTTTTCCAGAAAAGGGGACAAACCTAATTGTGTATGTCTTATTGTTTGTTATCCATTTGAAGGGCGCCAGCAAATAAATTACATAAATTAGGAACAATGTCAAAGCATTTGTCTGTACAAGGCCATATACTCAGGTATGGCTTTGTAGTTTACTGAGACAGAATATAGTCAAAATAACAGATTAAACTGTACACATTAGAGTTTGTGTATTTCAATAAAATGTTTCTGCAATTATTTTTTATTTTAAGGACATGCCAAGTAAAAAAAAAGAGTGCCAGCTTGGTATTCATATGACATTTTAGAATCACTGGGATGTCTAATAAATTTACACCCTGAGTGAACTTGCTTGCACTGTTCTTTAAGTGCATGTTCATTGATGCATTGTTTGGACTGCCAACTGCTTTACTCAACACAGTGCATGCAAAAACTTCTCATTGTATTTTATCTTGCAGGGAGGTATGAAAATGAACCCTACTGAACTCAGAGAAGATAATAATAATGATGAGGATGATACAAAAGGTATTGTTCATCAAATATTAACTACTGCTTTAGTACCCAAACCTCTAATTGGCTTGGCAAGCGTCAAGACTTAAATTATTTCCTAATTAATGCAGAAAATAGTCTTCTTTAACAATTAACACCCCTTCCTAATTGTCTTATATTTATATTTTAAGGGAACTGCCAAATTCTCTCTTTTCTATCCCTTCCTTTAACTCCTTTGGTTCTTGGGCTTCAAATATAAACTCTAGACAAGATTTCCACAAGCATCCTCTACACTGATGCAAATTTACCATGATGTATGTGTAAATTCCACTATAAACCAATTAACTTAATTAGTGCAAAAAATGTTTATGGAGTGGTTATGCACCTTTTATTACGTAAACCAAACTCAATATGAAAGAGGGGTATATTATCCCTTTAAGCAGGTCACAGCTAATATTTTGATATAATGTGTTTGTTTTCAACCAGAATCATGAAACATTTGTCAATGATGCCATCAGAATGCCCTCTAGTGTGTATGTCTTATTGTTTGTCATCCATTTGTAGTTCACCAGCAGATAAATTGCACTACAGAGGTTGATGGAGTTGGAACAATGTGAAACTGTCAACTTCTCTCTTTTCTATTTTCCTTTAACCATTTTGGTTCATGGGCTTTTAATATAAACTCTAGACAAGGTTCCCACAAACAACTTCTGCACCGATGCAAATTTACCATGATGTATGTTTAAATTCCATTCATTTGAGTTGAAAGTAGATATGACACTATAAACCAATTAACTTAATTAGGGCATTTATTGACCTGTCATTTCTGTTGACCCACATAACCAAACTATTTCATAATGTGTAAACTATTGCTCATATTTAAAGGGCAACTTTACCCATTCTGTTTTGTTATAATCTCCTTGTAGTCTGACATCATTTTGTGTGCAGACAGATGAAAACAGCCACTTATGATTTTATAAAGGCATGAATTGTGGTCTGAAATACTGTGAAATTTTATTTTATAGAAAGTGCTAAATAGGGTTGTCACATTAGGCCTAATCATGTGACATGAAACATTATAAGAAATAGTAATACAAGTCAAATTGCAGACTTTAAATGCCAGAATACATATGCCATATATATGACAAGGTATTGCCCATATTATTGAATTATCCAGTAGCACCACTTGTGAATTTTGTTGAATCCAATGGCTCAGTTTAGTTTGGTATTACCTATATCATAAAATACCGGTTGCAATCCTTTACAATCTTGTTTTTTTTGTCCATTTTTTTCCTAGTCACTTTTGTGAAAGTGGAGGCATGCCATGAAGATGATTTGCTTGTCTGTTCAGCTGTTGTATCTGGAAGGAAGCATTTGTCAGATTGCACATTTGTTGGACAGCCTGAGCCCAACAAGCGAAAACAAACCTCTCTTACTTATGATGGTCACTTGAGTGAGCCTGAAACTATAACAACTGTCAAAAAAAGGCGACTTATTCCAGAGGTGAATCTTTTTTTCCCCCAATAGCAATGTCTTTTTCAGATATCAACTAAGGACCAGCGCTGGTCTCTGTAATGCTTTGGCGGAGAGCAGTACACATACAGTATGGGTGTAAAGACACATGATGCATTTTTATCACTCACCTGGAATTGCTACTTTTGCCAGCAAAACATCTGAAAATATCTTCCCATTACAATCTACAGCAATTGCAGTGTTGAAAACTGCATGATTACATGATAGACCTATTTTCAACTTGGTGATTGCCAAATACTGCAATAGAAAAATATTTTGAGATGTTTGTCCCCATGTGAGAAGTTGTTTTGGGTGGACTACCAAAACTTTAGCCTGAAATATATCATATAGACTACACCCCTGATTTAAAATTTTCCAAAGGAACCTCATAAGTTCCAGGAAAAATCTTTTTGCAGTTTGCCTGTGTGGGACTGGGGCAAATGACATCAGTTCCAGGAAAATGTAAAATTGTCTTCTACTGTATATGTAATATGTAAGGGTAAGGAAACATGGTACATTTTAGCTATTTATGTGTAATCACCTTCCACATGGGGGACAAAACATCTCAAAATATTAAAGCAATATTAGTGCTTTTATTTGGTGTTTTTTTTAATTTAACCTCCTGCTTTATTATATAAAAGTAATTACATATTCTTTTCTAGAGCCTTCTTTCAACCATGAGAAACAAAGACTGTGGTTCGGCATCTCAGTCTAATGCAGACTTATCAAGTACAAATTCAGATTATAGTACTACTTCTCAGTGTGAAGGGGAAGAACATGTAAGTGAATTTGCTTCATCATATAAGAAACCTTTATATGGAATTTCACATAAAATAACAGAGAAAAAGAATCCAGTTACCTCAGATCTACTGGCCTCGTATGAACTTTATGACAAGGCAAACCAAGGTAGTCCTTCAAGCGTACGTATTTTCAATGACATGCGTAAACGCAACTCTTCTCCAGCTTTACTGACATCATCAGCCAATGAGGAATCAAACATCTACTCTCTAATACAAAAAATGTTTTTCACCCTGAACACTCTAAATTCTAATATGTCCCAGCTGCATAGCAAAGTTGACCTTTTGTCACTGGAGGTGAGTCGAATAAAGAAAAAAGTCAGTCCCCAAGAGTTAGTGGCAGAGTTTCAGCCACCCCCAGAGTACCAGCTAACTAGCATGGAGCTGAAGCAGGTGATGGATCAGAGTAGCTCTGCTGGTGATTTGGCATGCCGGTTATTGGTACAGCTTTTTCCAGAGCTTTTTGGAAGTGAAGGTTATTCCAGGAACTGCAGCACCTGTGGCTATATTAACAAGACTAAACTTGAATCTCTTCACTTGCAACTTATCCGAAATTATGTTGAAGTCTGCTATCCTTCTGTAAAAAATACGGGTATCTGGCAGGTGGAATGTTTGCCTCAGCTTAATGACTTTTTCAATCGGTTTTGGGCTCAGAGAGAAATGGAAGTCAGCCGGCAGAATATGCAGTCCTCCAGTTTCTTTGAATGCCAATCTGATCCAACTTCTCACTTAATTGAAAGTAAAGAAGAAGAGGAAAATTCTTCTCTTGATAGAAATGATTCTATTATCTCAGAATATGCTCTAAATCCCCAAGATCTCAATGAGTTTTTAGATGAAGCTTCTTCTCCTGGTGAATTTGCTGTGTTTTTGTTTCACCGGCTGTTTTCTGAAATTTTAGACCAAAGAAAGCTTTCTGATCACTGTACCAGGGATCCTGAGAATCTTGTTTTAGATCCCCATCGCTTGCAACTTATTCGCCAGTATACAGAAATTTACTTTCCAGATGTGCAAGAGGAAGACGTTTGGTTGCAGCAGTGTGTGCAAAGGATTAATGATGAGTTGGAAAGTGTGTTAATAGATGGCAGTGAATGCGATGACATGGGGGATGATTGTTATGACTCCTCTAGCTTGCCTGACGACTTGTCTATTGTAAAAGTAGAAGATGGCGTTGATTCTGAAAAACCTGGAAGAAGGTCCAAAAAGATATGGCTTGTGCCATTTGACTTTGACAAAATTGACATTCCACCTCCTGACTTTGAAGTTCCATTTCCACAATTTCTTCTCAGCAAGGAACAGCTTAAAAACATATATGAGAGCAGCTTGTCTATTGGAAATTTTGCCTCACGCTTGTTAGTTCATTTGTTTCCAGAACTCTTCACTCATGACAATTTGAGGAAGCAATATAACTGCAGTGGTTCTCTTGGAAAGAAACCGCTTGATCCCATTCGCGTAAATCTTATCAGACATTATGTACAAATATTATACCCAAGAGCAAAAAATGACCGGGTTTGGACACTAGAATTCGTGGGCAAGTTGGATGAGCGGTGTCGTCGTAGGGATACTGAGCAGAGGCGCTGTTACCAGCAGCAGAGGAAGGTTTATGTGGCTGTGCCAGAAAGGAGAGACTTTGTACCTTTTGAGCTAAACCCAGAGAGATTTAGGGATCTCATTGATGTACCACCTTTGCCTCCAGAACGTAGCTCAAAAGACTTTTGTAAAATACCTTTGGATAAGATTCTTATCCCTTCACCTGAATTTCCAGTGCCTTCAATATATCTCCTGAATGATAAAGAAATCAGGGACATAGTACAGCAGAGCCTCTCTGTTGGAAACTTTGCTGCCAGGCTTCTAGTGAGACTCTTTCCTGAGCTCTTTACTCCAGAAAATCTTAGGCTGCAGTACAATCACTCTGGTGCTTGCAACAAAAAGCAGCTTGATCCTGTAAGACTTAGGCTGATCCGGCACTATGTAGAGGCTGTTTACCCTGTGGACAAGATGGAAGAAGTATGGCATTATGAATGTATTCCAAGTATTGATGAAAGGTGTCGGAGGCCAAATAGAAAGAAATGTGATATACTTAAAAAAGCTAAGAAAGCAAAAAAGAATACCTAATCAAACATTAGTAAATTATTAGTGTGACATGTAGACAGGTAAATATTGTTACATTTTTCTAGTTCCTTTCTCACAAAATGTGTGTATGTCATATGCAGAAATGTGAGATTGACTGCAAATTTGCACTCATCTGGGAAAACATCCCATATTATTCACTGGTAATGTTTATTGCTGTATCACTTTTTTAATCTTTATATTTTAATGCAAAATGCTTTCCTGTGTTTTTTCCTCTACCCCCCAAAAAGGTCATAAAATATATATATATTTTTTTTTTTTACTTCAGGTTGTTTTACAGTCCCCTCTGGTGCCGACATGAAAATTTTCTATATATTTAGTTTTTTTATATTAATGTAGTTACATACACTGTAAAAGTAGAGCTTGCCAGGTGCACATCATATAACAGATCACCCAGTGTCGTTCCATGAGAACATATAATGCATGAAAATTATGCTTGTGCTAGTAAAGTTCCTTCATATGCAAGAAATGCTGTAATTAATCAAGGTATGATCAGAGACTTGGGCATCTATAAAAACACGAGACAGAATTTTCTTTTTAATTTGACTGCATTTAATGAATAAATAGACTCAGGGTGTTAAAGTGGACCTGTCACCCAGACACAAAAATCTGTATAATAAAAGTCCTTTTCAAATTAAACATGAAATCCAAATTCTTTTTTTTATTAAAGCATTCATAGCTGTTGTGAGCTCATTTAAAAATCTCAGCTGTCAATCAAATATTGTTTGCCACTCCTCTATGCCAGTGGCATAGAGGCGGGGCAGACAATTACTTTCACTTTCCATTCAGCACTTCCTAGATGTCACTGCTCTCCACACATTCCCCCGTTCTCTTTACCATTTAATTGTGTAGCCAGGGCATGGGAATGGACATCGGGTCCCCCATTCTGGTGCACAAACAAGATTCTGAGATGATACAAGGCTTGTCTTAATAACAGTGTCCACAAAATGGCTCCTGCCTGCTTGTTATAATTTTGAAATCCCAGACTGAAGGAAGCTAGATTCAAATAATTTATATAGTGTAATTAAAGTTCATTTTGCTTGACTAATGTGATAAAATAGGATTTTTAATAATTTTTTTGGGTGACAGGTCCCCTTTAAATATTTATTTTTTCTTAAAATGGTCTTTCCTGATTGAAGTTAGGCAAAGGAGATCTTTAGAAGTTATGTGTGTCATCTCCATAGTCTGTTTAAATATGTTCTCCTCTGCCACAGGTACAGTTGTGTTCAGAATAATAGCGGTGAGTTTTAAAAAGTGAATAAATCTCAAAATCTTTATAATAGTTTCTATTTCCATATACACAAATGCATTGAGAACACTGCACATTCTATTCCAAATCAAAACATGAAGGAAAATGTATAACAATTGTGTTATTCCTTTAAAAAAAGTGGAAAAAAAGGGAATATTAGGGTGCTCCAAAAAATAGCAGTGTCTGCATTCTTCTTTACAAACTCAAACATTCACTGTATATACTAAAAAATGTTTCAATGTTTTTGTTTTTTGAATCACTGAACTAATATTTAGTTGTATATCCACTGTTTCTGAGAAATACTGCATATCTGTGTTGTATGGAGTCCACCAACTTCTGCCACCTGTTACGTTCCACAATTCTTCTGCATTTCTTGGTTTTGCATCAGAAACAGCATTTTTGATGTCACCCCACAAGTTTTCTATTGGATTTAGGTCCAGGGATTGGGCTGGCCACTCCATAATGTTAATCTTGTTGGTCTAAACCAAGATATGCTTGTTTACTATTGTGTTTGGGATTTTTATCTTGTTAAAACACCAATTTCAAAGGCATTTCCTCTTTGGCATAAGACAACATGACCTCTTCAAGTATTTTGATGTATTTAAAATAGGGATGCACCAAATCCAGGATTCAGCCTTTTTCAGCACCCCTAATTTAAAATGATCCATGATCCCTGGTATGCGATAAATAGGCCCAACACCATAGTATGAGAAACATCCCCATACCATGATGCTTGTGCCACCATGCTTTACAGTGTACTGTAGCTTTAATTCAGTGTTTGGGGGTCATCTGACAAAATCTCTGCGGCTCCTAGACCCAAAAAGAACGATCTTGCTTTCATCAGTCCACAAAATGTTACGCCATTTATCTTTTGGCCAGTCAATGTGTTCTTCAGCACGTCTTTTTATTTTTTTCCAAAATGGGACTTTGTGGAGGCTTCTTGTTGATAAATTGGCTTCAAATAGGTGTCTTCTAATTGTATCAGTACTAACAGGTAACTTCAGACCTTTCCTCAATATCTTTATGGTTTTGGTTGCCATTTTAAAGCATTTCAGATAATTTCCCATCTCCAATCAACTATTTAATCAAAGTACGCTGTTCTGAACAATGTCAGGAATGACCCACTTTACTCAGATTTTCAGAGAGAAATGCACTATAACCAGCATGCACAACATTTGCTGCCTTTCTTCCTTAAATAAGGGTCGTAATTGACACCTGTTTTTTACAGAATGAATGACCTCACTAATTGAACTCCACACTGCTATTATTTGGAACAATGCTATTATTTTGAATAAGCCTCAATTAATGATTAAATTACACAGAATGAGCAGCATGCATGTCATGTTGGTTGTGTTGGTTTTCTATTACTCTACTACACCTACTAGTAAATTATTTGCCATGCAGAAATATAATTTCTACCAAAAACAGTGATTGATCTGTGAGATATTCTGAACACAACTGTACATAGCAATCTGGATAAATGTGACCATTGTGTTGATCTTATTCACTGTCCTGTGTAGCAACTCATCATAAATTCACTTGTTCGGGGACACCAAGCAAGTCACTGGAGCCTTTATGTCCAAGGCAATACTACCTCTTTATTTGTATGCAAATATTTCATTCTTGAACATTTAGAGCATGAACCCTTAAGTACACAGTGAATTTTTGAAGTTCATATTCATAGGAAAGAACAAGGTTTAATGATCCTTTGTCTGCAAATTTCAGAAGAATGCCATATCTAAACAGCCTATACCATAATTCTACAGAAGCATTTACAGGAAATAATGTCATGCTTAATGTTAATCTTTCATTTGTGCTTGACACCAGGCTGTCAATATTGGTCCATAACAATCATTTTGGCCTCATATACAGGCCATAAACTGCCAATTTGGGAAAGAGACAATCTTGGCCCATGTATGGCGAACTTTACTCTTGTTTTGCTAGAGCTAGCTAGGATTTGAGTGCTGAATGTATCCTGATGTACACTTTGTGAACAAAATAATGGAACCCCCGTGCCATAAAGTTGTTAATATTATGATGTTGGACCACTCTATGTAGTGTGATAATGTGCTTAAGGAGTACTACTAATTTTGCCGCCCATACTATACCAAATGCTTCTCCGTGTTTAGCACTGTAGAAATCCCCAAACATAAATCCTTCAAGCATTGGCACATTTGTAACGAATAATTAAAGGAGAGCTCAACCCCCACAAATAAAACCCCTACTCAGTATCCTACATAGTCCCCTGTCACTACTCTCTCTCTACTCTAAGCGCAGCAGAGCTCATGGGCGCCATCTCCCTTCCCTTCAGCACTTTTGGCACATGCACAGTTGCTACGAGCAGGAAGACTGCTCCAACTGTGGATGTGCCAATACGTCACTCACTTCCCGAAGATATCTGAAGAGCCAGGCAAGCCCACAAGTTCCACTGTGCTTACTCTGCACCTATAGGAGAGTAAAAGATTAGAAGCACTTATAGGTGTTTTCGCTTATGCGGGGTGTAGCAGGGAGAGAAGACTATGTAGGGTACTGGGTAGGGTTTTTTTATTAATGAGGGGGTTTAAGTTCTCCTTTAATCTGACCATATTAGGCATTTGCGTTTGTCAGCTGTTATTTTTTCCTTCTTACCATTATCCTTGATAAATAAGTGGCTTGGGAATGGCAGTTCTTCAATAGAATTTGGTTTTATGAAGAGCTCTCGGTACTATTGTTGGTACTGAGTCCTACTACTCAGTACTGAGTGCTACCTTTACATTGTACCTGTCCTGCTTTTAATCAAATGCTCATACTTGAGAGGTCTGCCATTTCCCCCATATACTGTAGGTACACTCCACATATATAATGTAGGCGTAGATTTAAGTTCTATTTCTTATATCAGGTATTTTATTTTAACATTGCAAAAAGACATAAATCGTTGCCTGGGTGTTGCTGTTATTTTTCCACTTGTAGCTTTTTAAAATGCTATATAGCTGTGCAAATGCAGGGCAGTACCCCTTTAATATTATGAGCCAGGAAGTTTAAATAAACCCATACCCAATATATATGCTAGAAAATTTTAACCTGCTTGTAATCTGTGATCAGATGTCGTTAGACGGCTTTTTGTTTATAAGCATTCATCTGCATCTGACTGTGTATTTCAATTCGAGACAAAAGCCTGTCTCATGCCGTGTTCGGTTCTGACTAGTTATGAGCAAAAAATTTCACCATGGTCAGTTTAGCTGTGAATTTCCGTGTTTCCTTGCAGACAAACAGTTTTGTGAAACTGGCAAAAAATTCACCATCATTTTAGTTTAGCCTGTAAAATGATGGTCTAGTAAAAAAAAAAAGATACGTATAAAAAAAATTTACGCTTGTCAAAAACAAGTGTTTCGCAAACTTTTCGCATATTTGGAAAATCCTTTTGCAGGAAAGTGAATCCTTATTAGTTGTGACAGTCATCTTTTCTTTAAACTACGTGGAAGATTTGCCATCCCACTAAATCTCCTGTGTCTTTTTTTCCCTGATATTTTTTCATTGATATGTCATGTAAAGTGTACTTATCAAAAGTATTTATCGCATGTTCACAGCTCAAACAGTTGTTTACTTTGTGATTTTATTCTGGTGGAACATAGATTACAGTTACACGTCTGCTGTATGTAATACATTTCACATATACAGTATCTGTGTGCAGTTTTTACCGCTGCTGTAGTCTGCCTGCCCACAATGGTGGTCAAAACATTGTGTGCCATAGGCTTATGCCATTAATCACATTTATCCCCAAAGTACTGTATTTGGAGATCTAACACACTCTAAAAAAAACAGTCAGAGTAGGTACCATTGTGTTTGTATAAATAGTGTTTTTAACTTTTGCTATTACATAAAAGTAATTTAATTTAAACATTATGATACGTTTAAACAATATAAAATGGAATCTCTTAGCATAAGCACCTTTTTTATCTTATTGTGATACTGGAATATTTAGTATAGATGTGCCTTGCTGTTCAGTGTCAACTTATGGCCAGCTGGGGTTCAATGTGGGGTGCAGTCAGTCAGCACAAGTCTCTCTGCATAGTCTGCAATGAAGTTGAAGGACCTCACCTCCACTTATGGCCCCCAGAGTAAGCACCTTGTACTGATGTAGAGCTAAGGCCAGACAGATGACACTGTGAGCCTCATGTGTAGAGTTTACTTTTAAGTACATATTGCAAATGCATAAAGAATTTCTGACTGATTTACTACCCTTTTGTTATGTACAGTATACATTTAGCTGATAGTGGGGGTCATTTATAAAGTTTGCACAGAGTATATTTATTTATGTATTGCCCATGTTTTTTCCTGAACGCTAAAATATTGCACTGCTGTGCCCATCTCTTTTGCAAATTCACATTGCGAACAAATTTTTGCAAATGTGCAGCCACTGTGCGAGGTTGTTGTGCGCAAAAATAGCATTGACAGCAATTTAGATTTGCAATTTGCGAAACTGTTTTGCGAATATTTTCTCTGCCGCCAAAGTCGTGGCATAAGTGTGTGCATAACTATTCACAATTCGTGATTTTTGGAATATTTAAAAAGCTTTTATGGACATTAGCAGTGTGAATAAAAAATGTAGCTTTATAAATATAAGAGCCACAATGTGTTTTTCTAGGTTATTAGTGTAATATAGTGGTCAGTATCAGCACTGAGTAAATCCAGAAATCTGTATGGACTTGAAAGTGATTGGATCCCCCACTGTTTTTATTTCTAGTAGTAAGAAAACACCCCTAAAATATTTCTAAGATAATGTCACTCACCTCCAAACTAAGATTTTTGTTTTAGCTGCAATCTGCCAAAATTTGAAAATGTAGTGTAACGTTTCTCTAACACACTGCTATTGCAGGAATCTAGCTGGAGCACTTTTTTTGTTAATAAACTTACTGTACCAATATTTTGCAGGATTTTGATGTCTGTAATCCTCAAGGAATTGCTACTAAATTTTCTCTTCATTCCTTGGTATAAATGTACTGTATATACTTTTGAGCCTCTGTGTAGGAATGTACTTTTTAGCTCTTGGTGCTAAGAGTTTTACAATCGAATGTCTTTATTTTGCAGCACAGTGTATCTTACGAACAGCACTATGATGCTTCAGATGTGAATTATGTATATTCATATCATTTATTCTAGAAATAACAAATCTAAATTATGTATTTTCAATGTACTGCAGTCTCTTCTGACCTGTATTTTGTAATCTTATAATGTTGCACATACTTATTAACTTCTTCATACCCAGCCAGCATATTTTCCAAGCTGGATGAATTTGTTAATAAAAACAATGTAGTAAGTGTGCGCTTCCTAAGTAGACAATAGTACACAAAATAAATAAAAATAAAAGCTATATGCGTTTCCTTTAATACTTTTACCAAATCACTTAGGGGCAGATCTATCAAGGGTCGAATTTCGAAGTGCAAAAAACGTTGAAATTCGACCATCGAATAGGCTAGTTTGACATTCGAAGTCGAATTCGTAGGATTTTTACAATCATACAACGAACGATTTAATCATATGATCGTATGATTTCACTACGACTTCTAGAAACTTAGCCAAATGTTGCCTATATGTTCTAGGAGGTACCCATGGGCTAACATAGCAATTCGGCAGGTTTAAGGTGGCGAAGTCGAAGTTTTTAAAAGAGACAGTACTTAGATTATCGAATGGTCGAATAGTAAAAGCATTTTCACTTCGAAACAAAGTCGAATTTGGCCTATTCGATGGTCGAAGTACCCAAAAATCACTTCGAAATTCGAAGTTTTTCAATTAGAATATTCACTTCGAATTCACTTCTTTAGTACACCCTTAGTAAATGGGCCCCTTAGAGTTTCTCTTTCACTTGAAAGTCTCTCCTGTCTCTCCAATGGAAAAAATGTCTCTCAGCTGTGGGCGAGTGCCTCCCCAGCACTGCAATGCTTCGTCGTCCGACCTCCAAGGCCGATATTTGCAGTTTTAAGAGTGAGTGTAAAATATTTATTGTAATAAAACTTTGACTACACTTCTGAGCCTTTCTTCCTGTTTGCCCGAAAACGATTTCCCAGTCCACAGCGCTAAGATCAGCCATCTGATGAGAGTGAATCGCTGCAGCTGAGCCAGAACACGCAGGAAGCTCATCAGTGTGTGTGAGACTAGTGGAACGAGAGGCAACTGAGAGGATTGAGAAGCAAGCTACTGTAAACTGTGGAATAACATTGTTTTGTGAGTGATTTCGGCAGTATCCTGTGAGTACTAACTAAGCAGGGAACCTGCACGTATCGTAACAGTGTACAACTGTGTTCTCTCTCTTTTTTGTCTTACCTTGGAGATCAGACGATGAAGCATTGCAGTGCTGGGGAGGGAGAGAGCGGCACTCGCCCACAGCGGAGAGACATTTTTTTCCATTGGAGAGACAGGAGAGACTTTCAAGTGAAAGAGAGACTCTTAAGTGATTTGGTAAAAGTTTTACAGGAAACGCATATAACTTTTACTTTTATTTATTTTGTGTACTATTGTCTACTTAGGAAGCCCACACTTACTACATTGTTTTTATTGTCTTGTGGGATATGGAGTCCCTTTTGTGTAGCGCATCCATTTATAGTTGCGCAAGGTGTGTGCTCAAATTATCTGGATGAATTTGTTGCTTGTCCTTCTGAGGTGTAATTGTTAAGATACATTTCCTGCTGAATTATCTTTGTTTTATATGTCATAGGCTACTGGCTGTTTCAATTGCAACATGTCCAAGTGCAGTTTTATTAGACGTTTGACTTTCTCTAATGTACAAAATGCTCTTCCTTGTCTCAGGTTAGATGTTTGTTATTTGGACCCAGATTTTATTTTTACTGTTTTATCTAACACTTACAAATAAACTTTACGTTTTTTTTTTTTTTTTTAGGAACTAAGGGTGCACCAATGTTATCTGCCAAATTAGGGATAATTCAAATAAACATGTTTTACTAAATATTATACCAACTGGCTAATTATTCTAAATAATTACATCCTAAATGTTCAATATCAATGAATGTAATGGAACATATGGATAAGCATGCATAATTAAGGACTAAGGCACAGAATGGGTTTTCTTTTCTGGCAGCACAAAGTCGATCATGCCTACACCCAAAGTAACATAAAGGAATTATGATCCTCCTTTCATTGCACACAGGGGGCAGATTTTTAACAGGAAATGCAAATAGGCATATTGTAGTCAAAATCAACCATATGTGCAGTGACAGTAGGATTGTAGTCTTTACTGTCATGTGGGACAGATATGGACGGAATAGGACATTTCTCCAGAGGCATAGGATCAAAATGATCACCTTAATGAGTAACTTAATAATGGAAAGTTCCATTAACTAAGAGGTGTATAGATCTGTATAGGCTGTTTGCCACTAATTACCCCCAGGGATATTATACCCTGAATATGTATAGTAAGTATAACGTGGTCTTCAAGGCTCTAGAGTAAATGAATGACAAAGCAGCCACAGACAACCATACAACAAATGGTCAAATTATAATGCAATGTATTGTGCATAGCAGTTTTCATAATGAAAAATCTAAGGTACATCAGAACAAAAATACAATACATTTGTTCAGAGCAGCATGGGTATTACCCCATTATGAGCACAATTTAACAAGAGCATTCCTAATATTAATAATAGTTATTATCAGTAGTGCCAGTGCAGGAATGTATACCTGGAGATCAAAGGTAGTCCTTCAACCAAATATAACCCTCCTTACTAGAAATGTTTCTCAAATCTCATCATTGCAGGTCTCTAATATATGCAGTATATTATACATATACAGTTGTGTTCAGAATAATAGCAGTGTGTTTAAAAAATTGAATAAAGCTCCAAATCCTTTAATCTCTTAATCACTCACACCTGATTGTCATCCCATTGACTGAAACACCAGACTCTGATTTCCCCTTCAAATTATACACACTACATAGTTGGCAGTGCAAATGTCCCCCAAAGGAATGGGTTCCACGCACCCTAAAGGGGGAGGGGGGTAGCCACTTCTAAATTGACTGGTTATTTAGATATTTAAATGAACCACTCATAGGTCTCACCTATTCGTTCACTATTCGTTCACTCAATCTCCACAAAATCCTGTGCCTTCCCCAACAAGCCCCACCAATCTGAAACATTGGGAGGCAAGTGTAAGGCATTTCTGTAAGCCCCTAATATGAAAGCCCTGGTTTCCAGATACAATTACTTAATGACATTCTCCAGGCACATAAAGTTTCATGTTTTAATTTATGCAAAAATGTAAAGGCACAAATTATCCAGTTTTAACAAGTTTTCAGGTGGGACTGACTTGTTAAATGTGACAAAATGTTGGTGCAGTCCTAGGTCACAGCTTAACGATTTGGTTTTTCCAGTAAATTCTATGCAGTAGGAGCTCAATGCTGGTGCCCTCTATGCCGAGATTTCATAGCACAAAATAATAGTTAGATTTCCATAAAAAATCAAATGTGATTTATAATACAGTATACTGCACACTTAATACCCCAAAGTCTCTTGCTTACACTCAATTTAGTTACTTTGCATTTACAGTATCTTGTTTTGGAATCTTCAGGTTCTTCCAGCATCTCAGTAGCACCTTGTATTTTTCTGTTGACGTCTTCTCTTCTATCACATGTTTAAAAATAATTCCCATTACAGTTGTTGTTTGATTCTGTTTTTCTTCTTCAACTATGAAATCCAGTGTCTCCAAATTTTACCTTAGAGGGGAAAAAAAATCAACAGGATTTAACTATATCATATATTTGAAAATAACATGCAAACTGTGTCCCATTACTCCATTACTACAAATTCACTAACTAAAATATCAAGAAGTATTTAAGATTAGAATCCAGCGAAAGGATATTACAGCTCTTTTTGAATTTTCATTCCACCTGCAAATACCAATTGCCCTTATTTAAAGTGGGGTTCTTGCACAGGTCTGGTACATAAGGGTGACCAGCAGTGCAAAGATATATGTGAAGTGCAGGTCAATTTACCTTAAGCTAGCTGTGGAAATACCTCTCACAATGTGCCACCTACTGTCTTAGGGAATGATGGGAGATGTGAGGTTAGTAGCAGGAACAAGCAACATAGCGCTCGACTTTTCTTGCAGAGTTTCTCCCCATTCAGACAAAATAAACTATTGTAAAAGGCTTCTTCCATTTTGCTTTCAGAAGAAATAAGAATATTAAAATAAAATCCTTCCTAATATTTCTTTCTTAATATTGTGCTGATGTACACATCATTTGCTGACTGTACAACAGCAGAACAGCTTTACATGTCTGTTTAAAATATTGACACATGGCTTAACTTTATTTTATTTTGTTTTTTATTAACCCACCTGTGTTTAATGAAATAAAACAATGAAATTATGTTATGACTATACAGCAGCACTGCAGCCTTACTAGGATTGGATGGAACCCACGCAGACTAGTTTTTTCTCAAGACTTACTGCACACCTCTTCTTCCCTCTTTTAGCAGGAAAGTCCTAAACTGTGGACCTTACAATGAGTGGGCTGTATGTGCGGGTGCTGCAAATTTTCTGCCTGGATGGTTAGAAAATCAGGCAACTCACGCTCAGTGCTATAGCATGTAAGGCATTTATCATGACTATACAGATGCAGCAAATACATTTCAAGATATCTAGGCAGTTTGTTTCCCACTGAATGACTCTATTGATCTGCTATTGATCAGCTAAAACTTTAGGCTGGTGCAATAAGTTCAGTATATAAAATATGGCATTTTTATTCATGTTTATTTTTAGGGTTTAGTTATCCTTTTAATATATATGTTTTTTTTATTCCTTGCACTAAATGGCATAAAATGTGAAAATGGGACTAAGTTTACTGGACTACTTCCAGTACCCAATGAGCAGTCCAAACAAATAAGCATTCCACAGAAAAAGCTTTTGTATAAATAAACCCCTCCCTTTACCAAGCTCATTATACAAAGGCTTCTCAGTGGACTTCTGGTTTGAATCATCAAGGCCTAAATTTAAGCAAATGGTACTCTTATAACTGGAACATATATGACTATATACTATATGACTATAAGGTGACAGGTTCCACACTCACACAAGAACAGCTATAACCAGAAGGACTGCAATACAGTATTTCAGTACTTTCCATAGGCTAGCTGCAGACATTGCGTTGAGGTGCTACTGTATAAGACGACATAATGTTCACCTAGCCTCACCATATTTATACCATATTTACAACAGAGCCTCACAAGTACCACAAACAGTGAACTACAGAGCTCATTACAGAGTAATTAGCCTATAGAGGCTTTATAGTCTTTACGTAGATTAGGATCTTCAGGTTCATCTTCAGGTTATGTATAGTAACCTCCGCACACCTGTAAGTTCACTCTTCCTGCTTATGGTGGTGCTGGACTTCCGTAGACCGGGTAAGGTCCCTTTGCAACAGTGAAAAGAAGTAACCGGAAACCGCACACACACAATTTTATTAGCAGTCGGGGAATAATAATATTTTATTGTGCCACCAACTAGATCAACGTTTCGGGGGGGTTAACCCACCCACACCCATCCACCCGCCCACCCTTCATCAGGATAACAATACATGTTCAGAAAACACCTTTATACCATTGGCCCCTCCCTTTTACCCATGGTTCCGCATTTCTATGAAAAATTAACCATTTGTGTGTAGTCAGAAACATAGTATGTCCAAGTATTAAGTTAAATTTTTAGTAGTGTCCATTTTCTTAAAAAGTTTGAGAGAGTCCAGTTCCGGATTGCAATCCCAATAACTCTACTTTTCAAAAACCACTATAATTTCAGTGAATCGAAGACTGCTATTAATAAAATGAAAAATGAACTACTCACAGCCAGTGGGGTTATTACTTAGCCTTAATTCTCAATGCATTCCCCCCAGCATTCTTATCTGTGATAAAAAGAAGGGATGATCAGCATACATTTATAGATTTAAAGAAAACATGTGAAGCTAAAATTTTCATTGAGACATTTTGGCCAGAGTGTTTTCAGTTTCCATATCCAAAAGGCCTCACGTCTTAATAAAGACCTTTTATTATCTTTACCTGCATCTTTATTTACCACCTCGAGAATCTGCCATCTTAGTTGAGAAATATTGTGTTTTATGTCGAAAAAAACCCCTCTTTTTCTTTATTTCGGCCAATCTCACTACCTTCCTCTTTCACTTCCAGTTTGAAATTTCTTATAACACTTTTGTGTTCATTTAGCCTTGTCTTAAATGCCCTGGATGTCTGCCCCACATAACAGAGTCCACATGGGCACTTCAATAGGTAAATCACTCCCTCTGTCTCGCAAGTGGCAACGTTTCTCAATTTGATGTCATACCCTTGGCTAGGATGCTTACAAACTTCCCCCCTGATAATTCCATTGCAATAACCACAATTGAGGCATGGAAAGGTGCCAATTCTATTATATTTTATACAATGGATTGGTTTTTTCTTATAGTCAGTTCTAGTAATTCCGTCAGCTATGTTTTTACCTTTTTTTGTAACTGAACATTGCTTTTATCAGTAAAAAGTTTTCCAAATGTTTTATCGTTTTGTAAGATTGGCCAGTGTTTTAATATAACCTTTCTTATAAAGGCCGAATGGGGACTGTATGTGGTTACACACACCGTATTTAGTTTTTTCACTATTTTACTTTTTTCCTTAAGGAGGTCCTTCCTTTAAATCCTCAGAACCTCTCTGCTAGTTGTCTGCAGTTCTCCCCTGTCAACCTCTTCCGCAAAATTTAATAACCAATTTGTCAGCTTGGTTACCATACAATTCATCTGTTGATGTGATCCTTCTAGCCCTGATGAATTGGCTATTTGGAAGTCCTCTAGTGACACAGGATGAAAGCTGTCCTTGCATAAGAGGTTATTACACAGATACCAAAAACATTGGCCGAAGTGTTGGCCAGCAGATTGGTTAAGGTAATTACAGAGATGATACATAGTGATCAGTCAGGCTCCATACTAAATAAGGCTACTACTAAAGGTGTCATTGACACACCAATAATATAGTACGAAACTATATTCTATGACAGAAGACTTGGATATCGGTCAGCTGGTTGATTGGGCTGGATGGAAAATTTTCATCAGGCGCCTTTGAAGGCACCTGAACATCGTCCACTGTTGTGCTGATTCTTCAGGTACAAGTAGAATTCTATTGTTTATACCTGTATATCTGACAATTCAGCTCTAAGTTAGTAATTGTAACATCTATTGCCACCTTACCACATGCAGAGTTTTTACTCACACCTAATACGCTCAACTAAAAAAATATCCCCTTGGTTTCTGACCCAACAATCCTCGTTTCTCCTCGAGTAAAACAACACCAATCCAAAGTTCGAATAGGTCAGTGCTAATCAAAGCTCAGGGGAGAACATGTGAAGAAAAAGAGAAAAAATAAAAGAAAAAATAATATAGTGTAGTATTTGGTTAGAGAGTTGTAGTTCCACAACACCGTATGGTTTCACTTAACCTTTAGTGCAGTTAACTCTTTACACTTCACCACGTGCATTTGTTTAAAGTGGGTACTTATAAACGTTCAGATAATTTTATGCATATCGGAACTTGTAGATTGTAAAACTTTGGTTGATCCTTCTTGCTAGGGGAAGTTTAGAAAGCGCAAATAGTGTAAAAACGTCTTTATTTTCAATAATAAAAAACCAATTGGTTACACTCACATTTAAGTGGATTAAAACAGGCAAAACATCTCTCTCTATATCATCCCAGTTTTTTGGATCCTTAGTGATTTGCAGTTCAGGTCCTGACCAGTGTTTCCTTCACACGCTACTCCACTTGCTCCTTCCTGAGCGCTTGGTTGTGATGTCAGCTTGCTGTGCCTAACGCTTAGCGACTTCATCAGAGGCTTTCCATAGATTGAAATTCCTCGCTAAGCTTCTTAAAAGGACTGGTTGCCATGGTTACACGTCCCACCGACTTCCTCTCAGTTACTTTTTTCTTGCACTTTTGTGTCATATCTCTCTATCAGTTGTTCCAAATCTTTTTTTATTAATTCCTCATATGTTTTGATGTAATTCCCTTTTTCTTGGGTAGGGAAGTTGTATGTATATAATGAAAATGAGCCAAATTATACACATACAACTTTGAAAAAAAGGTCAGAATATATCCCTACCATATCTGAATCCCATCTATAATCCTGTAATATTTTATTTTTTCTCTTTTTCTTCATATGTTCTCCCCTGAGCTTTGATTAGCGCTGACCTATTCGAACTTTGGATTGGTGTTGGTTATATGGAAGATTGCCTACTGGTGCCACTTGTCAATTTAAATGCACAAAGGCACATTTGGTTGTAAAAGTCATCCAGAGCTTTACCGGGCATACGTAGACTCTGTGGGGTGACAGCCAGCTGCAGAGTCCAGAGTTAAAATCCCAGGTTTGACCTTGCCGTATCCTTGAAGGGTATGCACAAGCCGCCAGTCTATGCTGGACCATCTCTGCTCTTTTCTTCAAGCTCCATTGATGAGAAACAAACACTTAATAAAAAAAACCCTACCCCCCTACCCTACATAGACCCCCTCCCTCCTTCCCCCCAGCCTAGCTCCCCCCCCTGGGCAAATCACCCTAACTCTTTATTTACCCCTCCGTGTAGATTCTGTCCAGCGGAGGTCACGGGCGCCATCTTATTCTCTTCAGTAATCTTTGGAATGAGACCTGCAAAGAGGCGCATGTGAAGTTAGAGCAATTTTCTGTTTTGCGACAACTGCGACAACTTCAATTGTGAAAATGGTGCCCATGAACTCCACTGGACAGAATCTGCATGGAGGGGTAGGTAAAGAGTTAGGAGCATTTGCCCGGGGGGGGGGGGGGCAGCTAGGCTGAGGGGGAGGGGGTCTATGTAGGGTAAACGGCAAATGTAGTATTTTAACTGCCACAATTCTCTCAGGGAAAACCACGGCAAACAAAACACCTTTGATTGTTTGTCACCTGAGTGGTGCCCACTGCTGAAATTCACATTTGGGTGTTATCTGCCTTCTACACCAATGTCTAGTGTAGGCAGCTAAAGGTGCTTTGACATCTCCAGACGTGAAAATGCCTGCTGATTCTAAACCACCTAATGCTCCACCTTTAGCCTGACCCCTAAGTTATACTGGATTTTTGGTTGACCCAGCAGCTCATTTACAGGCACAGTGGCCCATTTACAATTTAAAAAGAGCAGCCCATTGGGCATTTGCTCAAACTCACAGATTGCCAGTTTGGCCTGGGTAGGACAACAGATGCGGAAGCCATACAAAGCAAATACCTGGGTGGGTTAAAAGGGGCAAGCCCTGTAAGAAGAAAGCTGTCTAAATACAGTTTTGTTAGCAAGAGTAGCTGGCAAGCACCATTTTTTTCAGCGAGACCCCCTGCCTTCCATAACAGGCATGCAACCTCAGGCCCCACCTTGGCCATTGCAGTAGCTCCCCCCTTCACCTACTTCCTTTAATCCACGAGGCACTCTTTCCCCAGGTAGCAACTTCCACTGACTCATCATGCACGTTTTTTTTTCTAGACAGCAACTTCCATTGGTCAACACGCCATCTGATCAACTTCCTCAACCCAATGATCTATTCCAGTGATGACCATGAGTTTCTATCAAACGGATTCAAACTCACGACCATCTGCGCGGTGGGTAAATGCCTTAACCACTTAGCCATCCAGAAAGCTGAAGCCACAAAAGAAACCTAAGGTAAGTTCTACTGAACACCATTGTGTTTTTTGTTTTTTTTATTAAACCTCTGACCACCAATGTATTATTTTAATATTATATAGGCCCCTGGCCACCAATATTTTTTTTTAACTTTTAGGGGGGGGGCATCAATTTTTTTTTAAAACCTTACGGGGGCCCTGGTGCCAATGTTTTTTTTTTTTTTTTAATTTATAAGGAAGGCCCTGACCACCAGTGTTTTTTAAGAACTTATATGTGGAACACTGGCTGCCAATTTTTTTTATTTTTAAGTTTTAATGCAGTCCTGACCAATAATGTTTTTTATAACTTGTGCGTGGGGTGTTAATAGTTTTTTAGCACTGTCTGTGTGGCTTTTTTACTGTGGGGTGGGTGGTATCTGGGGTGGGGCTTGGGTGCTGGGCTCGGCAGGGACTAGGGGGCCCAGAAGGACCAGGGGGCACAGAATAATTTGTAGTACAGGGCCCTGTGATTTCTGATGCTGCCCATGGATAAGATAATTTGGCACATGTGCAGGAGAATTTAGTGTGACTTGCAGTGTTATGGTAAATTTCAACAGTGAAATTGCACCAAACTAAGTGGACGGACTCAGGTGGTGGGGAACTTAATGGCACTGGTGGTTAAATGCTCTGGAAATGTGGTTTGCTGTTGCTATGGGTAACAGAATTTGGCACAGGATGAGGAGAAATTAGTGCAACTTGCAATATTTGGAGCAGTGTTACAGTAAATTTTGACAGTTAAATTGCAGCAAACTATGTGGACTGATTCAGGTATTGGTCAATTTTGTGGCAGTAGTGGTGGAATGCATGGGAAATTTGTTTTACTGTTGCTATAGTAGAATTTGGAACATGAGCAGGAGAAATGAGTGCGACTTGCAATATATGGCGCAGTGTTACGGTAAATTTGAATGAAATTACACTAAACTAAGTGGACTGAGTCAGGTGGTGGTGAAATTCATGGCACTAGTGGCAGAATGCACTGGAAATGTGTTATGCTGTTGCTGTGGATAACAAAAGTTGGCACATGAATTTGGCATATTTGGCTCAGTTTTTATGGTAAATTTCGACAGTGAAATTGCACTAAACTGAGCGGACTGACCACTGATGCGGGGGTAAATTTGATGGCACTAGCGGTGGAAACACGGGAAAAGGATAGTCTGATTGTCACGTTCGGTATCCCACAACCCAGAGTTAACCCCAATGTCCCGGGCTCGGCTCACGCTTCAGCCTCAAACCGCCGCCTTTCACTTCGGGATGAGCCCTCCGCTACTCGGATGCCGCCAGGTCTTAAAGTGAGGGGACTAAGAGGACTACAACTCTGAGCGAGCAAGGGAACCTTACGTAAACGTATATCAAAGTCCAGAAACAGGCCAAGTCAAAACCAATCGGAAACAAGGTACGGAATCGGTAAGAAGTAGAGTAGTCGAGGTCACAGGCCGGGTCAGTAACAGTCTTGGGCGAAGTACAAAATCGGGATCCAGAAAGCGTAGTCAGAGGAAAGCCAAAGGGTCAGGGCAGGCAGAGATCAATTACAGGAGTCAGGACTATCCGGAAGGTCAGGAGAAATCAAACAGAATCGCACCCAGGAACTGAAAAACTAGAACCTACGTTGGGCAATGCAGACACTGTGCATTGCCTTTTTATTTTAAATTTTGGCGCCATTGCATGCGTCGCAATGACGCCAGCGCGTCTGCGCCATGACGTCAGCGCGCCTGCGCGAACGCGCCTGCGCCTTTAAGACCGGCGCATGCGCGCTGCGCGCTCCCTAAGGAGCCGGCGCCTGAGGCCTAGAAGCGGCGGCTGCCGCTCGGCGTGACGGGCGTCCCCGCCGTGGGGGCGGCAGGCGTCCCTGCCGTCCCACAGGTAAGTTTGTTACATTACCCCCCCCTCCAGAGGGGGCCACTGGACCCCTAGGCTTGTTGGGAAACCTAGAGTGGAACTGCCTCACCAAGCGATCAGCCCTTACATCCGAGGCAGGAACCCAAGACCTTTCCTCGGGACCATAACCCTTCCAGTGAACCAGATATTGTAGTTTACCTCTAGAGATACGAGAATCAACCAACTTGTGAACTAAATATTCAGATTGCCCCTCAACAGAAACAGGAGGAGGAGGAGAAGTCTGACGTACCACTCTAGCAGGTTTTAAAAGGGAGACATGAAAGGAATTAAAAATCTTGAGTTCGGGAGGAAGATTTAACCTGAAAGTACAAGGGTTAATAATCTTAGATACAGAAAATGGACCAACAAATTTGGGACCCAGTTTGGCCGAAGGGACTTTCAAAGAAATATTCTTAGAGGACAGCCAAACTTGATCACCAACCTGATATTCGGGAGACTCTCTTCGCTGTTTATCAGAAGCCCTCTTCTGAGCAGCTACTGCAGAAGATAAAGACTTCTGAACCTCCTGCCAAACCTTAGAAAAGTCCTGAGTAATAGAATTGACGGCAGGAAGGTCACAAGAATCAGAAAACGAAAAAACCCTGGGATGGAGACCAAAAACAGTGAAAAAAGGAGACCTGCCAGTGGAGGAGTGAATGGCATTATTATAGGCAAATTCGGCCCACGGAAGAAAATTAACCCAAAGTGACTGATTGCAGGAGACGTAACATCTCAGATACTGTTCCAGGGTCTGATTTGTCCTCTCAGTCTGACCGTTAGTCTGAGGATGGTATGCGGAAGAGAAAGACAAATCAGTACCCATTAATGAACAAAAGGCCCGCCAGAATTTGGACACAAATTGAACCCCCCTATCAGACACAATATTAAGAGGAGCCCCGTGAAACTTGAAAATATGGACAATGAAAAGTTCAGCAAGGGTCTTGGCAGATGGAAGGGTAGGGAGAGGGATAAAATGGGACATTTTACTAAAACGATCCACTACTACCCAGATGACCGTATGACCCTTAGATGGAGGTAATTCCACAATGAAATCCATGGATATATGAGTCCAAGGTTTCTCGGGAATAGGAAGTGACTGCAGCAAACCCTGAGGTAAAGATCTAGAAGGCTTAGAACGTTGGCAAATTGGACATGAATCAATATATTTGGCAACGTCTTGTCTTAGAGTCGGCCACCAGAGAGTACGAGACAATAATTCACAAGTCTACGCACAACCCAGATGACCAGCCACTTTGGAATCATGGGATTCGTGAAGGACAGCTTCACGTAAATTACTCGGAACAAATAACTTGCCCACAGGAATATTAGGAGGAGAATCTACCTGAGCATTTGACAAAGAAGTAAAGAGATCCGGACTCAGGGCTGCCACAATCACCTCCTTCGGAACAATAGGGACTGGCCCCAAATCCTCCCTAGGTTTGGAGACAAAACTTCTAGAAAGGGCATCTGCTTTTACATTCTTATCTGCTGGCCTGTAGGAGATGAGAAAATTAAACCGTGAGAAAAATAATGACCACCTGGCTTGCCGAGGATTTAACCGTCTAGCAGATTCAATGTATAATAGGTTTTTATGGTCAGTGAACACAGAAACAGTATGTTTGGCACCCTCAAGGAGATGTCTCCATTCCTCGAATGCTAATTTAATGGCCAATAATTCCCTGTTGCCAATATCATAATTGACCTCCGCTGAAGAGAATTTCTTTGAAAAAAAAGCACAAGGATGCATCTTACCGGAGACAGGATGTCGCTGAGACAACACAGCACCAGCACCAATCTCGGATGCATCTACCTCAACAATAAAAGGTAAGGAAGAGTCAGGGTGCCGGAGAACTGGGGCAGAAATAAAGGCTTCTTTCAAAAGATGAAAAGCCTCAACCGCCTCAGCAGGCCAAATACTCGGGTCAACCCCCTTCTTAGTTAAGGCAGTAATCGGAGCCACCAACTTAGAAAAATTTAAAATAAATTGTCTGTAGTAATTAGCGAATCCTAAAAACCTCTGGACTGCTTTCAATGAAAGAGGTTGTGCCCACTGCTGAATTGCTTGGACCTTAGCGGGCTCCATCTCAAGACCTGTTTGAGAAATAATGTATCCAAGGAAAGGTACAGCAGAAACCTCAAATAAACATTTTTCAAGTTTTGCATACAAATGATTTTGCCTTAGCCTAGATAAAACCTCACGAACATGGGCCCGATGAGAAAATAAATTTGAAGAAAAAATGAGAATGTCGTCTAGATATACCACGACAAAACGGCCCAAAAGATCACGGAAGATATCATTGACTAGTTCTTGAAAGACAGCGGGGGCATTGCATAAGCCAAAGGGCATAACCAGGTATTCATAATGCCCATCCCGGGTATTAAAAGCTGTCTTCCACTCATCCCCCTCCCTTATCCTGATTAGATTATAGGCGCCCCTTAAATCTAACTTGGAAAAAATAACAGCTCCCTTTACTCGATCAAACAGTTCGGAGATTAAAGGGAGGGGGTAACGATTCTTGACCGTGATCTTGTTTAACCCTCTATAATCGATACAGGGTCTAAGGCTCCCATCTTTCTTTTTGACAAAGAAAAAACCCGCCCCCGCAGGAGAGGAAGAAGGTCTAATGAACCCCCGCTCCAAATTCTCTTTAATATATTCTTCCATGGCCAAGGACTCGGGAAGAGAAAGTGGATATGTCCTACCCTTGGGGGGAGAAGACCCAGACAATAATTCAATGGCACAGTCGTAAGGTCTATGGGGGGGTAGAGACTCAGCTGCTTTTTTACAAAAAACATCAGAAAAGGCAGCATAACAGGGAGGGAGACCTTTTAAAGAAGTTGCAGCCAGAGTTTGACCAACCTTAATACAGGAATGTTCACAAGCAGGGCTCCAATTCAAAATCTTACCAGAAGGCCAATCAACCTGGGGATTGTGACTCTGTAACCAGGGAAGGCCTAAAATGATTGGAGTCTGAGGGCACTCGGTAACGAAAAAAGAAAGAGACTCGAAATGATCAGACATGGACATACAGATGACTTTAGATTTGGTAGAAACTAACCCAGAACCCAAAGATCTACCATCAATGGCAGACAACCTGAATGATGGAACCTGTGGTTCGCAAGGGACACCATGTTCTTTAATAAACCCAAGATCCAAAAAATTACCCGCAGCCCCCGAATCCAAAAAAGCAGAGCTCTGCACACAACCACTGTCCCAATTCAAACGGACCGGAATTAAAATTTGAGAAGACTGGGGAGTAGAAACGACATCACCCAAGCAAGACTCCCCAGACCTGCTTAGGCTCTGTCGTTTCCCGGCCTTTTGGGACAGGTGTTGCGAAAATGCCCTTTATCCCCACAATACAGACATAACCCATTACTCCTCCTACGGACCCTCTCAGCAGAAGAAAGACGAGTAGAACCAATCTGCATAGGTTCTTCAAAGGGTTGAGGAAAAACTTGCGGGATATTGGAAACATTTACAGAAGGAGGTGAGATATTGGCAACCTGTTCCTCCTGAAGTCTCTCTCTATGCCTACGATCAATCTGAACAGCCAAATGCATAAGAGAATCCAGGGAGGACTGTGTAGGAAAATTAACAAGACTATCTTTGATAGCTGCGGCCAGACCAACCCTAAATTGGCTCATGAGAGCAGTATCATTCCAGCCCGTCTCTACAGCCCACCGCCGAAACTCAGTACAATAATCCTCTGCCCGCCTCTTGCCTTGTTTAAGAGCACGTATGGCTGCGTCGGCAGAGGCGGCACGATCAGGATCATCGTAAATTACGGCCATGGCTTTAAAGAAAGCTTCGAGAGAGAGACGGGCTGGATCCCTCTGGGACAGACTAAATGCCCAAAGCTGAGCATCGCCCTGTAACAAGGTAACTACAAAATTTACCCTAGATTCCTCGGTGGGGAAAGAATAAGGTAAAAAACTGAAATGTAGCTTACAGGCTTCTTGAAACGTAAAAAACTTACTACGATCCCCAGTAAACTTCTCAGGAAAAGGAACCTTGGGCTCATGGAAGGAGCTACCTGTAGGTGGAGGTAGAGAAGAGCTTGCCAGAGGAGTTGCAGTACTCGGACCAGGAACAGGCTGTTGCTGCATCATATCAAGCCTGGAAGAAAGACCGTGAAGACATTGGACAATATAATCTTGCTTGTCTTCTTGTTCTCCAAGCCTCTGCAGAAGATTTGCCAGGATTGCGTCCGAAGGAGTGGTGGAAGCAGTAACGTCAGCTGGCTCCATCTTCTTAGTTTTTCTTTCTTTTTTTTAATTTGGCCCAACGTAATGTCACGTTCGGTATCCCACAACCCAGAGTTAACCCCAATGTCCCGGGCTCGGCTCACGCTTCAGCCTCAAACCGCCGCCTTTCACTTCGGGATGAGCCCTCCGCTACTCGGATGCCGCCAGGTCTTAAAGTGAGGGGACTAAGAGGACTACAACTCTGAGCGAGCAAGGGAACCTTACGTAAACGTATATCAAAGTCCAGAAACAGGCCAAGTCAAAACCAATCGGAAACAAGGTACGGAATCGGTAAGAAGTAGAGTAGTCGAGGTCACAGGCCGGGTCAGTAACAGTCTTGGGCGAAGTACAAAATCGGGATCCAGAAAGCGTAGTCAGAGGAAAGCCAAAGGGTCAGGGCAGGCAGAGATCAATTACAGGAGTCAGGACTATCCGGAAGGTCAGGAGAAATCAAACAGAATCGCACCCAGGAACTGAAAAACTAGAACCTACGTTGGGCAATGCAGACACTGTGCATTGCCTTTTTATTTTAAATTTTGGCGCCATTGCATGCGTCGCAATGACGCCAGCGCGTCTGCGCCATGACGTCAGCGCGCCTGCGCCTTTAAGACCGGCGCATGCGCGCCGCGCGCTCCCTAAGGAGCCGGCGCCTGAGGCCTAGAAGCGGCGGCTGCCGCTCGGCGTGACGGGCGTCCCCGCCGTGGGGGCGGCAGGCGTCCCTGCCGTCCCACAGGTAAGTTTGTTACACTGATAGTTTGACTGTGTGCATTAAAATAAATGGTATGATAGCTTGACTGCTTTTCTGAAACAGTCTGATAGCTTTACTCAAGTGAAGCAGGACACAGGCCCGGATTTGCGGCAAGGCCGCATAGGCCCGGGCCTAGGGCGGCAAAAAAATAGGGGTGGCATGCCGCCCAGCCGCATTATACGTCCCCATGCAATTACAGTAGCTGCGCCGGCGTTTTCTCGCCGGCGCACTGGGAAGGGGAGGTGAGGTGAGGTGGGCGCTAGGACCGCGCAGCCGCCTGGTCGGACCGCGCGGCCTAGGGGCGCCCGAAATTGAAATCCGGCGCTGGCAGGACAGGGAAGAGTGATATAGTCTGAGCCTAGCAGATTATTACTGTTTTACTCTTACATGCCTTTACTTTTCCATCTCCACCTTTCCCACAGAAAACAGCCAGTGCTCCTGCTGCCTCCTTAACATTTGATTTTTAATAACAATCCATCTATACTTGTTGCCTGCCCTGATTTCTGCCTGTTAGGATGCTGACAGATCAAGCACATGCAGTGTGGTCAATTTATCTCCTTAGAATGCTTTTCCAATGGTTATCAAATAAATTGCCCATGGGAAAACATACAAGTGGATTCTGCTTTCTGAAGTCTTCTTGAGGGATGACTTAACTCATTTATCAGGGCCCTTAATCAACTACGCTATTGCCTGGCCCTGGACTGTACTTCACCGTAGTTACCTCTTTGCTGCGTTCAGGTTCCCTGTCTTTTCCACAGCAGAAAGTTCCAGGGCCCCAACAGGCTACCAGTGAAGACTGGTGCTGGCAGGGTTTCCCTGTTTCACTTAAGGGATATGCCAAGGTTTCTGTTTTACAGACTATAACAATCTGCAGCGGACTTAAAGTCTTCAAATAAATGGGATACAAGGTCAGAGTTTTTGCATGCAAGAGCCTCTAGAGGGCTGTACAGTTACATTATTACTCAATCTCACTATCACTTCAACTCTGTAAAGAGAGAAGAGTACATTTATCTGCATAACCAAAAATTCTAATCATTTTTCCATGTATTCCCTAATGACAATAGGACATATGCTGATTACTGATCACAGGAGAAAAAAGTTGGTGCAACCTCATTTTTATTCCTCCTCCTAACAGAGGTAAAAATACTGTTGAAACATAATTATAGTAGTATGCAGAATATGACACAGACTCTGCGCTTGTAAGATATTAACTATAGCATAAAAACTAAAATATTTTTAATCAAATTAATAATAAAAACATTTATGAATTGTCATGGTTATATACTACATAAAACAATTCTTAAATAAGTGTTGATACAGTACAATCAGTCAACGCAAAAAATAGGACAAAATGTGAGTTGACTGAGATCCAGTGCAGGTCAATGCAGTCCATTATGTGAGTGCCACGTTGGCTGTTTGCATGCCTGGGCAGGGTAAAATATTTTCATTTTATTTTTAGGTGATGATGTGCCATGGGACAACTTCTTTCATTTAATCTGTTTATAGTTGAGACTTCCAAAATAAGGAGCAGTTATATAGTTGTAATAGTTGTTTTATTCTGTTTAAGTTTAATTGTGTGATGATGTTATTGATTAAGAGGATTGTACTACTCCTGTGTCTCTTATTAATCTGTACCCTAATATATCATTTGTATTAGTCCCGTAAATCAGCCTCCCCATTTGCTTTAAATTAACAACAACCCCACACTAATAACATATAAATAATATTTTCACTTATTACTTTTTTAAAAACCAAATGAATATATGCATATTGTTTTTTTTATTAATATTTCTTTTATTGAACATATTTCAACAATACATAAATATATGCATATTGTTATTGTTGGAATATCTAAAACTGCATTCATGCTTAAAATGGTCACAAGATGGTGCTGTGAATTTTGTTATGTGCAGGTTTCTAGATATATTCTGTTGTATTACCACACTCTATTATTTTCCTTTTCCTTCCACCATATTGTTCTTATTTTCCAACTGTGAAAGTGCCGTGTGTTATCCCTGTGCAATTACGGTTGCCACCTGGCCGGTAAAAATAATGGTTATTCCCAATGTTATTTATAGGGAAAAACGATAAATATATAGGCCGGTATTTTTTTCCAGAAAAGGTGGCAACCCTATGTGCAATTCACCAGTAAATATTCCAACAAGTTGTTGTGCTGAGTCTTCCTAGTGTGATCATCATAACATACCTTCCAGCATTTGAAAAATGGAAAAAGGGACAAAAAGATCTGGTGCATGGCGAAAATCTTTTTTGACCACAACCATTTTACCGTCACACCAAATAATTACATACCTCCCAACTGTCCCACTTTTAGCGGTACAGGCTCAATTTATATTGTATAGCCTGCTGTCCCGGATTTCACTTCCAATGTCCTGGATTTCACTTCCGTGCTGTCCAAATAACCCTGCTCGCTCTGGTTCTTTCCCCATGATGTTACACTCAATAAAGAATGTGTGCCATATATTTTCTGCACTGTTCTGTTCTATTATTACTTTCAGTTTTACAGTATATCTTATCTATGTACTCCCCTCTCCATTCTCCATTCTTCTTAAGTGCTGACATTCTTTAGAGTAGGGGCACACTGGGTGATTCAGGGAGATTTAGTCGCCTAAATCTTTCTTCCAGAATGTTCCTACTAGGCTTTTCCTCTCTTGCTCTGGCTAATCAAAGTGATTAAGATAAGAAATGTACACTTGAAGAAAGATTTACATCGCTAAAGGAGGCAAAAACACTAAGGGTAGGGGAACACTGGGTGATTTGGGGAGATTTAGTCACCTGGCATCTAATCGCCTCGTCTTTGCTGCGATCAATCTCCCCGAACACCTTCCCTCTGTCTTGCACCGGCTAAAATGAAAAATTGCCTGCTCTAAAGCACATGCGGCGCTTCGTATTCCGAAGTCGCCCAAAGTTTCCTTGTGAATCGACTTGGAAAATAAAGTGCCGCGTGTGCTTTAGCGCAGTCGATTCTTCATTTTAGCCGGCGCAAGACAGAGGGAAGGCTTTCAGGGAGATTGGTCGCCACAAAGACGAGGCGATTAGACGCCAGGTGACTAAATCTCCCCAAATCGCCCAGTTGCCCCTACCCTTAGTGCTTTTGCCTCCTTTAGCGATGTAAATCTTTCTTCAAGTGTACATTTCTTATCTTAATCACTTTGATTAGCCAGAGCAAGAGAAGAAAAGCCTAGTAGGAACATTCTGGAAGAAATATTTAAATTGCTTAAAGTGGAGGGAGGAGGCATAAACACTGAAGAGGCATGGCAGCACCAGATGGTGAAGTGCTTAGGTAACAGTAGTATGGGCAGCAGAGAAGAATTGATGAAGTCACTGTGAAGAAGCGCAATTTCAGCAAAGACCAAGATTACAGTATTGAATTGTCATTTAAGAGGTATTTTTCAATATAGAAAATGCAATGACTGCATGCAGGTGCTGGAGATATTCTAAGCTTTAAATTATTTAAAAATAAACAATTGAGTCACATTTCTCATGAATGCAAAATCAGCCTACATTCACAATTGTTTGGTTGCTGGTGTTACTGCTGGTATATATTATACACTATATGGCTTTATGGGTAGATTCACAGTAGGGGATTAGAAAAGATGAGCATCAACATGTTGCATGGATGATTTTGCAACACTGAATCTATCATGACGCAGATACCACAACGTGTCATGGAATGCTTTGAGCCAAAATATGTCATAAAATGGTGTGATCCGCTGTATCTCTCTATGTGCATGTTATGCTGCTCAGGTGTGGTTTTTAAAAAATGGGCATTGTTAGCAAACTCTTCATTGCTCTCTACACGCCAGATCATTTTCTCCCTCTTTCTATTTTTCAAATTTTGGCATTTTAGAGACATGTTTTATGTGTTATAAGTTTTGCTAATGAAGGTGAAATGACCCTGTAAGCTGTGAATCACAGTTCTTCCAATCGACTTGCTTATCTTTAATAGTTACAGTTGTTTCCTTGCTTATCTTAAATATATCAAAGTGCAGGTGCTGAGTGTTCTGGACTCTCTGCCAAAAAAACTCTTATTTAATTATGTTTCAGGAAAAATGTGTGCAGGAAAAATAAAAACCCGGGACATAAAGACCACCTCTACCAACAACTATTACTATTTTGTTACTTTGTCAAGTGACTACATTTAGGGGCAAATTCATCAAGGGTCGAATTTCGAGGGGTTAAATCCCTCGAAATTCGACTGGGGAATAGAATCGAATAGAATCGAATAGGCAATTCGGGCGAATTTACGCGCTGGCGAATAGTCAAATTGGCGAATATTCGCCAGGCGAATAGGCGCTCGATCAAAGGATTTTCATTTGATCGAATGCCTTTTTATTCGATCAAAAACGTGGAAAACAAGCCTATGGGACTTTCCCATAGGCTTTCAAAGCAATTCGGTAGGTTTTAGGTGGCGAAGTAGGCAGTCGAAGTATTTTTAAAAGAGACAGTACTTCGAATGGGCGAATAGTCGCAGCCTTTTTGCGCTCGCTCCAGTACTTCGACTATCGAATGGCGAATAGTCGCAGCGTTTTTGCGCTCGATCTATTCGAATCATTCTACTCAGGCGAATTTACGCCAATTCGATAGTCAAGGAGCACAAAAAAACACCGTTTTTTTACTTCGAATCCTTCACTCGAGCTTGGTGAATTGGCCCCTTAATCATTCCAAGATTTTTAACAGCCTATTATGTTGTGAGAGAACACTAGAAATACCAACATAAAGGGGAACTCTGGCTTCCAAACCAAAATTTGATAAAGAGGCCCACATAACACAGAAACCCCTAATATACCCATCACAGTTACCTGTTTCTTCAAAAATTATGAATACATGCCACTGTCTATGCTGAAATCCAGCTGTTTAACAGTTCTTCTCTTTCTGCATCATTTGAAATCCTGGCAGGGAAGGAGGGAATAAACATTTATGTTACAAATTGTAACAACATAACAATACAATGCATTGCACTATGATGTTCCATTCCTTATTTAAATCACATGTGCAGGGAATTGTGGTGTTTGGAGGATGCAGGCTAAGGACAGTTGGCTGCAAAGTAACAGTAGTCAGCCAGCTCAGCAAAGTAGTCAGAAAGATCAGCAGAAGAGCAGGGACTAGGCTTATGGAACTGTTCCAAACTATTAAAAATCATGAAAAGTCTGCATATTTTTTAATTAATGTATATTGCAAAATTGCTTGAAATTATGTTTACTGTTCAAAAACAGGTTCCCCTTTAAATGCGCAATGGAATATCACAAGAATAGAACTACTGAATAAATATAGGATTGTAATCATTCTGCTTGGTTTTCTGATCATCTAATACCTGTCCAGGGTTTAATTTACCCTATACACTGGTTTAAATCTAATCTCAATGGTTCTTTGTACATAATTCTCTCTTCTAAAGCATCAAAAAAAGCTGCATATTTTTCATGGAAATTTTGACTACCAATAAACATCACAAAAGTGTCTGTTTAATCCAGTTCATTTGAGGAAGAACATCAGAGAAAACATGCAGCCGGAAAGAACAATACATTCAAAACTAGAATGCAATTAACATGTGTATTTGTTTTGGGCTTTGAGCAGAGATAAATGCTTATTGTTACCCTGGGCTTTCCCAACTTGAGACAGGTGATTCCTGTATTGCTAAATAAAAGATTTGGACATTGGGGAGGTTTAACCTTGGTAAGCAAGTAGCAGGTAAACTTAGACTCTACATACTGTAAATGCCTAATAAAGTAGGAATATTTCAGTGATAACTTTGATCATTATGAGCCAATCCCCAACCTATATCCCAATAATCAGGAGGAGTCTACATAAATAGGTTCCTATAACTCAAGAAGTGTTTTAATTTTATTATTGGTGTGTAGGCAGCCATCTCGGGTCATTTTGCCTGGTCATGTGCTCATGAGCCAGCACTTCGGGATGGAACTGCTTTCAAGCAGAATATTGTTTTTCCTACTCAATGTAAATGAAGGAGTCACCATAGGACATGGATTTTTACTATTGAGTGGTGTTTTTATATTTACCAGGGAGCTGTTATCTGGTTACCTTCCCATTGTTATGCTGATGGGCTGCTGGGGGGAGAGGAGTGATCCACCAAAAAATCTGTTTTATCTGTTATGATGCTACATGGATAACTATTTCATTGTGCAGAATTCACTGGTTTCTAAGCTGTCATGTAATTATATTTTGAGACTGTGGGGAGACAATCACATGTGTGTGAGATAAAATTTCCATTGCAATAAATCTAGTAAACATTAAAAATGAAGAGACTCCGACCCAGTTTCCCTTTAATGGGTGGAGGTCAGTCGCAGCATTATTGAACTATGTTTTAATCAAAACAGATAACCTTTCCTTGCCATGTTGTAACAAAACATAGGATACCCCTAATGCCAGCCACTGCAGGCTCAGTGGGCATGTAAAGAGAACCCTATGACAAACTCAAAATCAACTTAAAAATGTTGCCAAGAGATTTTCTTGATATGCAGTTAAACAAATAATATAAGGCAGAATTTACCTCATAGACCCAGAACAAGTGGGATTTGTACCAGGGAGAGAAGCCCGAGATAACACCACAAGACTCATAGACCTTTTACATATAGCCAAACGGCGATGGATCAAATTATTACTTTTATTTACAGCCGCAGAAAAGGTGTTCGTTTGAGTTAGCTGTCCTTTTATGATGGAATGTCTACAATATTATGGGATAGGCCCTAAGGTGCTATCCTGGATACAATAATTGTACTCTAGTCCTATCGCCCGAGTCAAAATTAATTGTTCTCTTTCACATCCCATACACATCAAAAATGGTACACGACAGGGGTACCCCCTTTCTCCATTTCTCTTCATACTATCACTAGAACCACTCCTAAGCACAATAAGATTACACCCAGATTACACTCCCCTGGATAGATAGATAATATACACAGGAGACATTTATAAACAGTATTGGACTGGCCCGGCGGGAGACCTGGAAAAAATACGGTGGGCCCCAACCTTCATGGGCCCCCGCCAGGCCAGACCCCCTCTTCAGATGCACGTTTTTTTTAAAAAAAAAAAATGTATCTTCGGTGGCGTGCAGCACCTTGCGCGCATGAATGCCAAGGGAGGCGCATGTGCGCATGCGCGCAAAAGGGGCACCGTTTGAGTATGCACGGAACATTCCTGCACGGCGCATCACAGGAGGGGGACGGGGGCCAGAGGGGGCCCTGGTCAGCAGTCCCGGTGGGCCCCCCAGTCCAACCCTGCATACAAAGATCACCCCTTGATAGCACACACACTTGGGATAAAAACATTGGATAAACTAAAAAGTATCATATCTTTTAACTAAACACCCGTCACCACTTATCCTGCTGCTGAATAATCCGGCCTTCCCGGCGAGTCTTGAATCAGGGTATTTCCAACACTGGCAAATACAAGGAAATCTACAATTAATTCACTTTATCGAAAAAGACGAATTCATCAACAAACAAAAACTCAGCATCAAACCACTTACCACCCTAGATCATTTAAAATTCACACAAGTTGCACACTACTACCATACATTAGGGGGAGCAAAAACACTTTCCCTTCCACTGACAATGTTTGAAAAATACTGCACTTTAATAGATCCACCCAGGCACAACATTATGATGATTTATAAGTGCCTTCAACAAACAGATGATTTATCAAAATTACATTTCATTCGCTCGTGGAATACAGACATAACACTAACAGAGGAGCAGATTGGCAACCTTATATTGAAACTTCTTTGCAGCACAAGATGCAGTAGACTCCAACAAATGAACTACAAAATCCTTACCAAATGGTACAGAACACCTGCAAAACTTCAGCACCTATTCCCGCAAACGACTGACATATGCTCGAGATGCCTTGAAGCGAGGGGCACAATGCTCACATTTTTTGGGAATGCTCAATGATAAAGACATTTTGGGATCAAATCATCACTATAGCTGAAGAAATAGTACATTTCCAGATTTACTTCCATCTGGTGGAGATGGCTAAATTTCAAAGAAACGGACCAGTATAAAACACTTGTAAAACAGCATCTCCAAATAAGGAAGATGTTTGAGGGATAAATGTTTTTTTTTTTTTCCTCTCCTTTCCTCCTCCTCTTTTCCCCCTCTCCTTCATCTGTCTTTCATATGTAAAGGAAGTAGAGCCAGGCACTCGCAGATCAACTGCAAATAGTTTTATTAATACGACATGTTTCGGGCAAGGCCCTTTATCAAGTAAAAACCACAGTGTATCAGAGCACACAATGAAAAGGTAAAGCCACACCCTTTGTGCAATGCACTCAAAACAGCCTAACCCAGTGTCAAAGGTTAACTGTGGAAGGTGCCTACAATATATTCATTTAGTTACATACAGGGAATGTAAATATGAACAAAGTTCAGAATATAGTGACTGCCATGAAGCGAAAGCAAAAAAGTCCATACAAAAATATTGAAAAAATATAATGAAAAAAAGAGAAGTCCAAAGTCTTAGACTCAATCTCCCAGGTACTGCCAATAGGCCTACCGTAAAGGTTCTTGCTGAAAAGATCCATCTTAAACGCAAAGTCCGCATTAACAAAGTTTAATATAACTGCCCATCATATATGTATAATAATACTATTAATCTTACCGCATAAGAAGTTTTCATATAACGAAATTCGTAAACTAGGGCAGCAGTAGTTTCATGTATAATTTTTCTGTGAAAAAGAGGAACAAAGGTAAGTCATCACATGAATGGTGCTACACTCCACTGTTCGTTTAACCCCATGGGTACCAAGCTGCTTAGTTTTTTAATCCACAATGCTTCACGCTGGAGTACTAGTTTTTTAAGTCTCCACCGTGTTGTGGTTTATGTACCACTTCAAGGACTAACCATTTCAGTTGTGACTGGTTGTGGTTATTAGTGAATACAGAAGTATCTGTTGGGGTATTTGATTTAAAATTTCTAATTTCAGCTCTATGTTCCTTTATCCGTTCTTTTACAGGCAGCATAGTTTGCCAAAATGTATATCTTACCACAGGGGCATTTTAAAAGATAGACTACTCCTTTAGTCTCGCAAGTAGCATAGCTTTTGAGGCTGATTCTATTGCCTTTCATAGGGTGACAAACAAAATCACCTTTGATTACGGAAGGGCAACATGCACACCCTAAGCAAGGGAACATGCCTGTCTTAGGCGGCCCATGAAATAAATGGTCTTGTCTCGTGTTTTGTTTTCTGTTTAGGTTCTGCTGCGCATATAGAGTCTCTCAGGCTGTGGCCTTTTTTGTAACAAAATAGTGGAGGTTCAGAACAGATTTTCATTAATCGTTTGTGATGGTATTGGCTTACAAAAGGCACCCTTAAATTTTTCTTTCCCACCTTTGTATCATTCAATAAGGAGGTTCTAGAAATATCGCTAACCTCAGTTGCTGTCTTATACAAGGATTTTCTATTTTACCCTTTGTCACAAAATCTATCAATCAAGGTTTCAGCCGCTTCCCAATACTTGGTGTCATCAGAAGCTATTCTGCGAGCCCACAAGAACTGCCCTTTGGGGATGCCTGCTATACACTTACGATTGTGGAAACTAGAATGATTTAGGAGGCTATTTCTGTCAGTCGGCTTCCTGTAAAGATTAGTCACAATAGATCCCTTGTCAATTGTCAAATTTACATCCAAAAAATTAATAGCTTTAGTTGATGATTATGTGGTGAATTGAATGGTGGGATGCCTTGAGTTAGCCTCATTAACTATTTCAAGAAATTTTATGTCCCATTTCAAACAAAAAATGTCAACAAAGCGGAGGTATAGTAAAATATGGTCTTTAAACCAATGGTTTAAAAAGAATTCTTGTTCCAATTTATGGACAAACAGGTTGGCAAAAGATGGGGCGACTGCAGCTCCCATCGACGTACTTTGGGAATGCCAGTAATACTTTTTAATACCAAGGTTAAGCAATCAATCAGAAAGTAAATCAATGTAGTTGGAAGGTCAGTGTCCAGCAAAACTTCTTCCACACAGGAAATGCCTTCATCCTGGGGGATAGATGTATATAGACTAACTATATCAATGCTACAAAGTATAGTGTCTTCCCCAATAATATTTAATATTGCCAATTTGTTTAACAGATCATTGGTGTCAAGTAAGCAACAAAGTATTCTTTTTACCAAAGGTTGCAAATATTGGTCCACATATTTTGCCAAAGGTTCTAACACCGACCCAATACCTGACACAATGGGGCGCCCAGGGGGGTCCACAAGGGACGTGTGTATCTCAGTTATGAGATACAGCACAGGTGTACGTGGGTGTTCAGTGCAAAGGAAATCTTTTGTTCATTAGATTTCATTCGATTAGATTTCATTAGTAACATTATTCATGAATGCATCATTGGGCAAAACACTTATTTCTTTTTGTTTATCAAACATAGGATCCTTATCAACTAGTTTGTAGTGGCCCGGGGTATGTAATTGCCTCATGGCTTCTCTGATGTACATTGCTTTATTCATGACTACCACTGCCCCACCTTTATCCGCTTTCTTTATAATGATAGAGTCATTATTCTGTAACAACAGCAGGGCCTCTTGTTCATTGCGGGTTAGATTGTTAGTACATTTAGTGGTTTTATCCCAAATGTTTCTAACAGTGGTAGTCACTACTTTCTCAAACTCTACTAATGCATCATTCTGTATAGTAGGAACAAAAGTGCTTTTTTTCTTTAACCCACGCTGTGTCCCCAAAACACATTGTCAACTTCAAAGACCAATCCACACACATAGGTTAAAATCACTGTCCAGCTTTATTTGAGTAATTAAAACAACAAACAGGCATCTATTACAGATGTACTCCTACTCTATGACATGTTGGATCACCTGACGCGTTTCATGCCTCTTTCTGGCACTTCATCAGAGGTGAGGTCACAGGATATCCTGTGCCTTATATACCTGTGTTCATTAAAAAAATCTCAGATATAAAATAAACAAACAGTCTCTGCTTTGTTTGTTACAAGTCATATTGGTGACAGCTAGCATTATCATAATGTGGTGTTATAAAAAGGACACATTGATTTTTACACTTGCTTGACAATGAAGCCATTCACTTATAAATTATCCAATGTACACATATATAAATTGTGGTAAACACCTTATGGCTGAAAAAAACATATTACTTCCCAGTCATTATTGAGACCATGTGGATGCCTAGTCCTCAAGGTGAAGATCCAAAAAGTTTCCCTTTGATCTATTATCCTCTTAATATCGCCTCCACGTGGTCCCAATTTGACGTGTTCTATGCCCTGAAATTTAACATGGGAAAAATCACCCCCATGTCTACACATAATGTGTTTACTTATAGCAGAAGTTCGTTTATTCAAAAAAAATTTCACTAATAACCACAACCAGTCACAACTGAAATGGTTAGTCCTTGAAGTGGTACATAAATCACAACGTGGTGGAGACTTTAAAAAACTAGTACTCCAGCGTGAAGCATTGTGGATTAAAAAACTAAGTAGCTTGGTACCCATGGGGTTAAACGAACAGTGGAGTGTAGCACCATTCTTGTGATGACTTACCTTTGTTCCTCTTTTTCACAGAGAAATTATACATGAAACTACTGCTGCCCTAGTTTACGAATTTCGTTATATGAAAACTTCTTATGCGGTAAGATTAATAGTATTATTATACATATATGATATGATGGAAAGATGGATATCTTGCTGAAAAGATGGATCTTTTCAGCAAGAACCTTTACGGTAGGCCTATTGGCAGTACCTGGGAGATTGATTCTAAGATATAATATTTTTTCAATATTTTTGTATGGACTTTTTTGCTTTCGCTTCATGGCAGTCACTATATTCTGAACTTTGTTCATATTTACACCTTGCACAGTTAACCTTTGACACTGATGATTATTCATCTATCTTTGACTTTGAGATCCTTTCAATCTCGGCACATCAATGGCTAAATAAATGCTATACAGTCACCGACCCAATAAATGTGTTGAATGTATGGAATTACTTTGTAAGTGACTACAGTTATTATTTTGTGTTATACTGAAACTTCAATAAAAAATTACAATACGAAAAAAAAAATATATAAGTCAGAATTTACCTGGCGTTTAAACCCTGCATGCAAGTCAAGATCACATGCCCCCATGTCGACGTTCCCAGATAATGTAAAAAGTTACGGGCACACTTCTAGAAAAAATTTGGTATGTATTTGTAATTTGTATTGCTAGAAATTCAATGTAGCATATAACATGGAGCCAGGAACACAAGTCATTGTTGTTTTTCAATATAGTTTGCAGTGCCAATATGCACATAGACCAATCTACTAGTCAATCTAAGTCAAAGTTTAACTACTGGCCCTGATTCAATTTAGTGAGAAAAAGGTTTATCACGTGAAAAGTCATGAATAAGGTTCAATTTGAGATGCAATTCAATTCAGAAAAACCTTTCTCAGGGTTTATCATGTGAAAACTTAATTGAAGTTTATGGGAAAAAACTGGAAGTGGATTTGGAGAAAAGCTTTTTCTCCTTGAATTGAATGTCTTTTCCATGACTTTTCACGTGACAAACCATGAGATAATTTTCTCTCACTGACCCAATGCATAAATTGTGACCTATAACCGCCTGCCTTCAACCAGGAATGACTATTATCTTCGAAAAAACTGTACCTCTGTATTAGTTGTTGCAAACCTTAACAGTCATTACTTGCATCCGATGCATCACAAGTTCACATACAAAGATGACAAGTTGTCAGCTTGATATTCAGTTTTCTGATTGTTCTGTTAACATCCCAATTTTAAGAAGATGTAAGAAATATCAAACCCTGGCAGGGAGTTCTCATTCGAAAGGTTGCTCTTTTAGATTCTACCCATTTTTAAGAGGGGGATTAGGGGTGAACACTTATTTGCCAGCATAGAACTATGACAAATATGCCAATGTTTTATTATATTTGTAGCCTTGTTATATACTATAAAAGGGTGGTTTTGGCCAAAACGAAACCATCCAACAGGAATAAGGTATAAAGCCATAATGCTCAAGTGAAGGGAACTCTGTGAAAGGCTTCACTGTGATGTTCTGTGGGTAAGTTCCTGAACTGGTGAACTGGTGCCAGTTGGGCGTGGTACTGAGAATTTGTGTGCCATGTCCCCTTAAAAATAACTCCAAGCATCTCAAGTATAAACCAAGCTTCGCCAGTGCACTCAGAGATATTCATATTATGTATTCATACATTTTTATTTGCTACAGTTTTGATATTTGAATTAAATTATGAAAAAACATTATTGTCTGAAAATACAAAACTCTATTGTTGCACTTAGCTTGCTCATGTAACCCAATATATACATATACTGTGTGTATATATATATATATATATATATATATATATATATAGATAGATATACTGTATATATATTTTTTTTTTTTAAATTTTTTTTTTTTAAATTATATTTATCTCACCATTTGTTGTGCCATTTATTTAATAAAAATAAATATCTTTGCTTGCTTTCTGTGTCATCCATGTATCCATGAATTAAACTAGTGATACAAAAGCCTGGCACTTTACTTTTCACTGTAAAGCTTTATAGAGAGAACCTATAATAATACCTGGAATTGTACCACCTCTTTCTCTATGCTGCTCCCAAAATTACTATGGACTAACAAGTGAATAGTTAAATGGAGGCATGCTACTGCTGAGGGAAATTGAAACTGTATTTTCTCAATGTGAGAAAAAAAAGTGTTTTTGCTGCACTGCTGGCAATAAAATGCAGTGTGTGTGCATAATGCATTCTAAAGCATTCCCAGTAAAATCAGCATGTTTATTCTGCACATTTGGAGCTTTATAAATTTGTATGAGTTTTAATGTGAAAGGGAAAAGATTTAGACCATAACCAAAAAAAAGGAGAAATTATCAAAAGAAGGGAGGTGACATTGTTTTAAAGCACTGACTATGTAAAAAAAAAGGAGAAATTGAAGTTGCTGAAAATAGGCAGGCAGGAGAAGGAGGGGACTTTCACGTCATCCTGGGTATTAAAGCAGCACAGACATCCAAAGCATATTCATTCATCCATCCTAAATATACTGAAAGTCACTGTGTGCTTCTCATCCTTTGTTACTCAGGGAGGGAGCTTGCAGCATTACTGCCTGTTACATTATTCAGGGAAAGTGCAGCACTCGCTTGGAGCAAGATGAGTAAAATTATTGTACTGTGCTTAGGACTCACCATACTGGCTATCTTTTTACCCAATCAGGTAAGCTTTGTATTTATATTGTCATTTTAACAAACTCTTGTTTTACTTGTTTTAAATTTAGGATCAAATTTCAGATTTGCCTATAAAAATAAAATGTATAATCAGCCTTGACATTAAAAATCAGTTTAATTTGTCGTATTTCGTTTGTTTTCTTCTTTGTTTTTTTAATGTCTACTTCACTTTCTAATAATGGCTAATTGGAATGAGGTATCTGTGAACAGTACTATTACACTTTGCAGGCAGAGGAAGCATTATAGAACAATGCAATAATAAGGCATTAGTTCATTTGTTCAGTTTTGCCTGCCTTTGGATCAGCTCAGAGAGGGCTTTTACCAGAATTGTGTGTGTGTGTGTATATATATATATATATATATATATATATATATATATATATATATATATATATATATATATATATATATATATATATATATATAATCCACAAGATAGCCAGCACTCACGAATAAAAGTTTAAGTTGCCTGGGTGCAGTATCAAAAATTCGATATGTAACCAGCATAGAGCATCCGCACTCACAGGTCTTATATAAATATAAAAAACGTTTTTATAGTATGCGAGACTAGTCTGCGGATCTTCTATGCTGGTTATATATATATATATATATATATATATATATATATATATATATATATATATATATATATATCAGTCCATGAAAGCACTTACGGCCACAATCATCAAACGTATATCAAAAAGTTTTTATTGGTGCATGGTGTATCAACGCATTTCGGCTCAAGCCGTATCAAGCCTTGATACACCATGCACCAATAAAAACTCTTTGATATACGTTTGATGATCGTGGCCGTGAGTGCTTTCATGGACTGCTATTGATATTTTGGTTATTTTGACAATTTGGCTAATTGAATGGTGAGTGCCGATGAACTTTGTCTATATATATATATATATATAGTCACATCCAACAGTATATATAGTCACATCCAACATCGCCACTGGAGGCACTCGCGAATATGTGAATTCACTTATAATTATCTCTGTGATAATATAATAAATATATATAAATATATATATATATTTTTTAAATGTATTTATTTATTTATTGCCTTTTCGAAAATATAAACCTCCTCTACATAGTATTTTGCTTGCTCCTGTTGTATGCTATATATATATATATATATATATATATATATATATATATATATATATATATATATATATATATATATATACCGTAGATATATACCGTAGATATATATGTGGAGTTGTAAATATAGGGGTATGATACAGTGGATGTAGCATGCCCTTAGCTTAAAGGGAATGTGGCCATAATGTTATAATATTTATGTTATTGTTTTCTTGATTTCAGGTGGTCAGTGACAACACTACTGTAGCTGCTATTACCTTGAACAATACTACACCAAATGGTAATTCCACCAGCCTCTCACTTAGCACAAACACAGCTAACACTACCATCATTACCACCAAATCATATGCGAGTTCTGTGTATGCAGCCCCTACTATTTTCCTTGGCTTTGCAACAGTTTCTCTTTTAACTATATATTGTTGAGAGACTATGGTTATATGCAACTCTGGCATTACTCCATTTCCTGCTCTTGTGTCATTGATCTGGCATAATCATTAAGAACTGCGTGGAGGAACATAGACCAGCCCTTCTGCTAAATGACCATGTCCCCCAGCCTAGACTGCTTACACCATCATGACTGAGAAGCTCTCACTGACAAACCCACAAGCCAAAGGCTGAATGATGTGGCAGCGCTCTCGTTTACAGCAGGAATCTGCCAGTGACAAGCTCTAGTATCACCTCCAGAAAAAGTCATATCTCTTAAATGGAACCAGATGAGACAATATCCCAAAGTGAAATCAAATCCAGGATACAAGAGATAAATAATGCACTAGACAACACATGTGAATTAGTACACGTCGGTTAATCAAGACTGTTAAAAAAAAGATACCTGGATATTGTTTACTCTTGCTTAAATCATTTACATGATGTATAACAGTGAAAGTAGGTTAATTTAATGCTAATAAGTGTAAAATGATACCCTTTCAATAAATTAGAAATAAACTTTGATTATATTTTTTCATTTGAGTTTTCAACCATCTATTGGAGTTTATTAGGATTATTTGTGTCAACACTGTAAACTTATATTTAAAATTCAAAAGTAACTATAACCTTTTTGTTCAATTAATTTTCCATAACACCAGAAATTGAAAATGCTATTTATGTATTTCAAATGTAGCATATTCCATATGTGTCTTTTCTATGAAGTTTAAGTACTGCATATATTTTATTTCTTTAACTTTTTTTTGGAGAGCTTCCCCACCCAGTTCAAAAAGATGTATTTTTGTGTATATGTTACTTTTTAAATGCATTTAATAGCTTAAACATGCACAGCCATTCAGATCTGTTAATCTAATAACACACAAGTCTTATTATTGCATTAGAACTTTGTCACCTTACATGGAAACACAGGTTATGATCGAAAGGGATCCAAAAGCTACAGTATGTATAGGGAATGGATGTGACATTGCAACACGATCTTGGCAAACTGGCAATCTGGGCGGCTAAGTGGCATTCGAGATTCAATGTTGATAAATGTAAAGTCATGCACCTGGGATGTAAGAATATCCAAGCCACTTATACCCTTAATGGGCCTGCACTAGGCAAATCCATTATGGAAATGACCTTGGAGTCCTTGTAGATGATAAACTTGGCTTTAGCAAGCAATGCCAGTCAGCAGCATCAAGGGCAAATAAGGTCTTGAGCTGTATTAAAAGGGGCATAGAGTCACGGGAGGAGGGGGTCATTCTTCCACTGTATAGAGCACTTGTAAGGCCCCATCTAGAATATGCCGTACAGTTTTGGTCTCCATCACTCAAACAGGACATTATTGTATTAGAGAGGGTACAGAGAAGGGCAACTAAGCTGGTAAAAGGTATTGAAAATCTTAGCTATGAGGAAAGACTGGCCAAATTGGGGATGCTCACGCTGGAGAAGAGGCGCTTAAGGGGAGATGTGATAACTATGTATAAATATATAAGGTGATCATATAATAATCTCTAATGCTTTATTTACCAGTAGGTCTTTCCAGCCGACACAAGGTCACCCATTCCGATTAGAAGAAAAGAGGTTCCGCCTAAATATTCAGAAGGGGTTTTTTACAGTAAGAGCTGTGAAGATGCGGAATTCTCTCCCTGAATCAGTTGTACAGGCTGATATATTAGATAGCTTTAAGAAGGGGTTGGATGGCTTTTTAGCAAGTGAGGGAATACAGGGTTATGGAAGATCATAGTACAAGTTGATCCAGGCACTAGTCCGATTTCCATTTTGGAGTCAGGAAGGAATTTTTCCGCCTCTGAGGCAAATTGGAGAGGCTTCAGATGGGTTTTTTGCCTTCCTCTGTATCAACTGGCGGTTAGGCAGATTAAAAAAACTAAAAGGTTGAACTTGATGGACGGGTGTCTTTTTTCAACCTTACTTACTGTTACTATGATCTCCTGATAAAAGAACTCAGGATTGTTAAAGCAGGGGTGAGGTGATTGAGGCCAATGGCAGTAATAGTAAAGCAGATGTTGGGCATTAATGTAATTTACTGCCACTCATCTGGCACAATCCTTTATATATAATCTATGCATAAAACCTGGAGACAGTGTATAAATCAGTTTAGAATTCTATTGTTTAGAAGACAATAATGCATAATGAAAAGGTTACATTTAGGAAGTTAGGAAGGTGCCCCTATTTTGTGGTAGGGACAATGGGCAATACATGTATATACACACAGGGGCAGATTTACTAAGGGTCGAATATGGAGGGTTAATTAACCCTCGATATTCGACCAGGAACTAAAATCGTTCGACTTCGAATATCGAAGTCGAACGATTTAGCGCTAATCGTACGATCGTGCGATCGAAGGATTATTCCTTCGATCGAACGATAAAATCCTTCGAATCGAACGATTCGAAGGATTTTAATCCAACGATCGAAGGAATATCCTTCGATCAAAAAAACACAGGCAAGCCTATGGGGACCTTCCCCATAGGCTAACATTGAGTTCGGTAGCTTTTAGCTGCCGAACTAGGGGGTCGAAGTTTTTCTTAAAGAGACAGTACTTCGATTAACGAATGGTCGAATAGTCGAACGATTTTTAGTTCGAATCGTTCGATTCGAAGTCGAAGTAGTAGTCGAAGGTCGAACTAGCCCATTCGATGGTCGAAGTAGCCAAAAAAACACTTCAAAATTCGAAGTTTTTTTAATTCGAATCCTTCACTCGTAAATGTGCCCCACAATGTATATGTAGAACAGATTTTTTTTCTTATTTTTTTACCTTTTTTGGAATCATTGTCCAATCTATTTAACTAATTGACATAGGCGGTAATAAGTATGAGACTACTCTGATGTATTAGTGAAGGTTACCCTGAAACACACACTCCATCCTCCAGTAGGTATCAGTAGTGGGAATTCTGGAACGTCTGTGGTGTCTTAGTCATTGATATTAACAACAATATAACAATTATTGTTTATAAATATTCCGATGACTCCACTTCATTTCTCACAGGACCAGAAAGCATAGAATTCTAGTTTGTATTTAGCTTATGGGGTTTGGTGCTCTGTTGCTGTGACTTTGCCAGGATATGAGACTTTTTGCAATAACTCGTAATTATTTTATGAGAATAATTTTAACAATATTACCATTAAAAACGAGACAAATACATTTTATTTGGTTGTACTGAAATGCTGTCAGCATTTGCTTTTTAATCAGATGGAAAAAACATACATTTTTCTTTTACATCTCTGATCATTTTGGCTTCTGCATACTATCAATCTACTGTAACTCATTCTTTTTTTTGCAGAGTCTATGATATGACTGTTATTTTTCATTTAACATTAAACAATGTGGCCTTACACACATGCAATAGTCATCATTCGAGTTAGTAATTAATTCAGATTTTCATGATGGGAGCTTAGATATCAGTGCATTTGTATCACAGTGCAATAATCAGCCCTACAGCATCAGCTTCTAGGTAAATAGATAAAACCACATTTTCGCTTGATGATTTGTGACCAGTGCCGTGCCACGCTGGGCAGGCGCCCTAGGCAGGCCCGGCACTCACGGCGCCTGTATAGTGTGCACGTGCGCGCATTTGCACTCGTCTGCGCATGCGCGAATTTGCGCATGCGCAGAAGCGCACAAAGCGCGAAAAGTTGGCAAGAGAAGGGAACCGGACTTGGGGTAGGCGACAGAGGAGGTACGTGCCTGGCGCCCTCCCAGCTTTGTGCCCTAGGCACGTGCCTACTATGCCTACCCCTAGTTCCGGCCCTGTTTGTGACAGCCCCTAAGCTTAGCTTTTCAACAGCTGCCCAGAGCCCACTAAGCACGTGCAGTGCCACTGGCACTCTAAGAGAATGCAAGAAGGAGAGCGCCTGTGCACAACGTTGAAGGCCTTAATTATTACTGTTAATGGGATGTTGAACTTGTGCAGTAAGTTCAGTATATAGAAATGGTATTTCTTGCCATATTACATTTTAGGGTTTAGTTCTTCTTTACAGTCGATTTACAGTTGGATTTATGTATTATTTGCAACTTAAGTGTGTGGTTAAATTGCCCTGATCTAATTATACTGCTTTTTCTGAATAATTAGATCCCAGATTCAGGGCCGGACCAAGGTAGTTTGGCACCCTAGGCAAGGGCTTCAATCAGCGCCACCCCCCCCCCCCCGCATTACCATTTCCCACCTTACCATTATTTTTTTTTAATAAAGAAAGCTTACAACAAATTCATGAATGAAACTTGCGCTTTGTATTAATATGTAATATTAACAAACAAAAATAAGGTACACTAAGAAATGACAGAAAAACAAAACAGTAGGGTCATTTTATCCTATCAAACAAAGTGCAAATGAAGGTTTCACTTAACATCAATACTGATATGCCCACAACATTTTACTTTTGACACAACTCCTATGAGAAAAGTGCAATATATGTTTAAGCTGAAACCTCCTTAGCCATGAGGTAGCTCTTCCATTGCCAGCATGCCCATTTTTTGAGGTAGCCTAGTATCTGTGCCAGCAGCACCCAAATATTGCCCCCAAATTAGTACCTGTGCCAGCCAACAGCCAAAATATTGCCCATATCTGTACCAGCCAACAGCCAAATATTGCCCCCAAATTAGTACCTGTGACAGCCAGCAGCCAAATATTGCCCCCAAATTAATACCGCTGTGCCAGCCAACAGAAAAATATTGCCCCCAAATTAATACCTGTGCCAGCCAGCAGCCAAATATTGCCCCCAAATTAATACTTGTGCCAGCCAGCAGCCAAATATTGCCCCCAAATTAATACCTGTCCCAGCCAACAGCCAAATATTGCCCCCAAATTAGTACCTGTGCCATCCAACAGCCAATATATTGCCCCATATCTATAACAGCCAGCAGCCAAATATTGCCCCCAAATTAATACCTGTGCCAGCCAGCAGCCAAATTTTGCCCCCCAAATTAATACCTGTGCCAGCCAACAGCCAAATGTTGCCCCCAAATTAATACCTGCGCCAGCCAGCAGCCAAATATTACCCCCAAATTAATACCAGTTCCAGCCAGCAGCCAAATAATGCCCCATATCTGTGCCAGCCAGCAAAATATTGCCCCTTAAATATGTGCCAGGCTAGAAGCCAACAGCAGCCAGATTATTGCCCCAGATGATCTGTACCTGTTTGTGCCAGCAGTCAGCAGTCAGCAGGAAGAATAAAATAAGCCCAGCAGTCGTCTGGTTTTCAATCGGTGTGCACAAGTTACCACCAGGCCCAGCTCTCTTCAATCCACAGCAGGTTCCCAAGCCAACTGCCGTGCCAGGCGCCACGCCAACGCGCCAGTCCAGCTCTCTGCTGCTTCCCACTGCAGTCTCAATGTGCGTGCCGCTAACGTCTGCACGCGCCACTTCCTAGAGCGCATGTGCCACACAGCACATTAAGAAGGGCAGCATCCAGCAGGAGACGCTAATGTAAGGGGAAGGGGGGGCTGGAGAGTGCTGCCGGAGCTTGATGACGCCGCTTTGCTAGCAGTATCACACGGCCAGGTGGTGTGATAAATACAAACGTAAAAAAATAAAGGTTTTAAAAAAAGTTTCCCCTTAAATGTGCGCCCCCTTCTGATTGCGCCCTAGGCAGGCGCCTACTCTGCCTACCCCTAGTTCTGGCCCTGGATATGGGGCATTATTTGGCTGCTGGCTGTAACTGGTATTAATTTGGGGGTAATATTTGGCTGCTGGCTGGCGCAGGTATTAATTTGGGGGCAGCATTTGACTGTTGGCTGGCACAGGTATTAATTTGGGGGCAATATTTGGCTGCTGGCTGGCACAGGTATTAATTTGGGGGCAATATTTGGCTGCTGGCTGGTATAGATATGGGGCAATATTTTGGCTGTTGGCTGGCACAGGTACTAATTTGGGGGCAATATTTGGTTGCTGGCTGGCACAAGTATTAATTTGGGGGCAATATTTGGCTGCTGGCTGGCGCAGGTATTAATTTGGGGGCACTATTTTTCTGTTGGCTGGCACAGTGGTATTAATTTGGGTGCAATATTTGGCTGCTGGCTGTCACAGGTACTAATGTGGGGGCAATATTTGGCTGTTGGCTGGTACAGATATGGGCAATATTTTGGCTGTTGGCTGGCACAGGTACTAATTTGGGGGCAATATTTGGGTGCTGCTGGCACAGATACTAAGCTACCTCAAAAATGGGCATGCAGGCAATGGAAGGGCTACCTCATGGCTAAGGAGGTTTCAGCTTAAACATATATTGCACTTTTCTCATAGGAGTTGTGTCAAAAGTAAAATGTTGTGGGCATATCAGTATTGATGTTAAGTGAAACCTTCATTTGCACTTTGTTTGATAGGATAAAATGATAAAATTTTAGTGTACCTTATTTTTGTTTGTTAACATTACATATTAATACAAAGCACAAGTTTCATTCATGAATTTGTTGTAAGCTTTCTTTATTAAAAAAAACATAATGGTAAGGTGGGAAATGGTAATGCGGAGGGGCGGGGGGCGCTTATTGAAGCCCTTGCCTAGGGTGTCAAACTACCTTGGCCCGGCCCTGGATGGGTATTAATAATAAAAAAAGAGTACACTGTTGATCCAGGGATCAACAAGTCCAATTGCACTTTAAAAATTCACGTAAACTGTATACAGTTTCACATCACGTGTCTTTCTTCAGCTGCAATATGTAACAAGAGGTTATGAAAGTTTTCATAATGGAGGATCAGGGGGACAAAACTAACACATACCTTATACTTGATCAAAACTAAGATATAATTCATCCTTATTGGAGGCAAAACCTATTGGGTTTATTTAAAGTTTTAATGATTTTTGTTGTAGACTTAATTTATGGAGATTCTAATTATGGAAATGGAAATATCAGTTATCCAGGAAAGCCCAGGTCCTGAGCATTTTCAATAACAGGGCAAATACCTGTGTATGTTTTTGAAAACGTTTTTTTGCCAAGTTTTGGAGCTGCCATTTTATCCTAATAATCAATATTTTTTTTCTCTATAATACAATACAATATTTCCTTTTTCTCTATAATACAGAAACCCGTTATCCAGAATTACAGAAAAACTGTCTACCATAGACTCCATTTTATCCAATTTTTAAAAATGATTTCCTATTTCTCTGTAATAACAAAACAGTATATTTTACTTGATACAAATGAAGATATAATTAATCCTTATTGGAGGCAAACCCAGACTATTTGGTTTATTTAATGTTTACATGGTTTTCTAGTAGACTTTAGGTATGAAGATCCAAATTGTGGAAAGATCCATTATACGGAAATCCCAGGTCTCGAGCATCCTGGATAACAGGTCCCATACCTATAATAAAACAGTACCTTGTACATGATCCAAACTAAGATATAATTAATCCCTATTGGAAGCACTGATTTTCTAGTAGACTTAAGGTATGAAGGTCCAAATTTCTGAAAGATCTGTTATCCAGAAAGCACCAGATCTTGAGCATTCTGGATAACATGTTCCATACCTGTATGCTGTTTCTCAGCCTTCATCCAGGTGTATTAGACATGCAAACTTTGACAGTATAAGGGCATCTATGCAACATATTGATTGAGAAAGGCTTTTCACAGGATTAAACTACATGTCAGCATATTCCCCTTTTAAAAAAAATAATGTGTGGTTCGATAGAAGTGTTGGTGTTGAGGTGGGTAAGAAAAGATTTGCTTTTACAGCATTCAGGTTAGCTGGGACAGCTAAAGCTGAAGAGAGAAAAAGGTATTGCAGCAAGGAGTAAAACAAATATTTTTTAAATATGTAAATAGTAAAAAAATGAAGCAAGAAGTGGCGGGACACTTAATATCAGAGGGCTTAGCTGGTTGATGAGAACAGAGAAAATGCAGAGATTCTGAACTGTTATTTTTCATTTGTCTACACAAATGAGGAATCAGTTAATGAAGGTTTCCTTCTTAATGTCACAATTCAAGTAATAAAATAAATGATGCATGGTTTATACACAAGGAAATTCAAAAGAGAATTGAACGTGTAAAGATAAAAAAAGGTCTGGGACTGGATTGTATTCATCCCAAGGTACTAAATGAGCTTATCTCTGTGATTGCCAAACCTCTGCTGGCAGTGGGTGTGATGTACTTAAGCTTTGCTAAAACATTTGATATAGTACCACATAGAAGATAACAGCCTCAAGTATGGTTGCTCAAAAACTGTATGCAATTGTTGTGTGTATTAATGCAATTCATCAAAAGTGCTTGTTCCCAGGACCCAGATTTGTGGCTAGGTGTGCCTGGACGGCATGCCACCCAGCCGCAGTCTAAGGAGCTCCCCAAGAGCTCTGTTGCATGTGTGCTCGCTAGGGCCAGGGCCCGCCTGCAACTGTGTAATTATAAAAGCACTTGACAAAGGCCTCAGGTGTCTAAGTGAAAAACAATATGTGGCAGGTAGGGGAATACATTTGCTAAATATTTACATACATGGACAAATGTGGGAAGCCTCACTACAGGTGTTTTTTTGCAGACCACCAAAAAATAGAGATTTCCACATTCTCTTTACAGGGCTGGATTTTAAAGTGCTGTACTTTCTGTTAACTGAGATTAGATATTTGTGATTTTTTGGAAACATTCCTTCAGAGCTTGAAACTTAAACAATGCTGCCTGAATGTGGAAAATCTGGTTAAAACATAAAACATACTGCCAGCATTTGAAACATTTCTATTGTCATCAGGAAGTAAGCCACACACCCAAGTGTCCACTCATATATTTCTCTTAGGTCAAATTATAAACATCCGTGATGTGTTACTGCTACTATTGTAGAAAACATTTGTTTTGTGACAATGTAATCTAAAGTACTCACTTTATGGTTTCACACTGCCTTTGATAAATGGCCTGGTTTGCTGGTAACATTCTACATTCCCAGGCCAAGTTGCAAACTACAATACTTATATGATGCAGTAGCCCAAGGTTTGGCTGGCACAGGTGTGTTGAACTGTCCCACAGGAAAATGTTGCGTGCACAATCATTATCTGCATGGGAGGAAGCCTTACCTGCATCCTCATCACAAACATCAATGTCTGAGGTATGCAAAACAGCATCTGGACAAGCCATAGGTCTTTTGGAATGAGTGTTATGGACTGATGTAGTCAAAATTAAATTCTTTGGCCACAATCTTTGCTGTCTGGAGCAGCATTTGAAATAAAACCCATATAAATATTGGTATTGGTTACCTATACCTGTATCATAAAATGCTCTATTTGAAATAGTCAGCAAAGAAGTTGAAGCTGAATGGAAGATAACTCCTACAACAATGACCCATAAACATATCTCAAAAGCCACCATGAGCACAGGGTTGGTCTGGGCCGGCAGGACACTGGAAAAAACCTGGTGGGCTCTGCATCCCCTGCCATCCCAGGCCTGTTCCTTCCTGCAAGAGTGGGAAAATACCCCTACAACAATACTGAAAGACTCCTGGCTAGGTACAATATGCATTACAGTGATCTGTGCCAAAGGGGGTATTACTAAATAATGACTTACTAGGGTGTCCAAACTTTGGCACATGCCACAGTTGCAATAATATATGTAAATCCTGTATACATTTTACATAGAAGATTGATCCAAATCTATAGAAAACATAGAAACAGATGCTGTGGTGGGAGGGGAAAATAATAGATTGCTTATGTATATGGCAATACAGTACTATTCTTTTTATGTTTTTCTTCCTCACTGAGGAACAGCTCGAATTCTTCTAACTACAAAGAACATGTTCTTGTCCTGCATTATCCCTAGGACTCTGTGTTATGTCCAATACACTGCAAACAAACTAGAGCCTGTTCCCTCTTTGAGACAGAAATAAAAATAGACGAGGACATTGTTTTCTTTCCCTCCAGTAAGCCACTTGAACAATTAAACAAGCATCTGAACAAATGCAATGTACAATTCATGTACATCTCTGGCTCCAAATTAACTACAGCACAAACAATAAACTGTTGTTAAATCTAGAATTGATTTAAGGGTACTTTTAAGTTGAAATACAATTTGCTGTTAAAATGAGGGCATATTAGGATACTGGGAGATACACATTTGAGCATTTCACATTAGATATATAACAAAGCCTAATTTTTGGATTAGGTCAATTTCAAAAATAATTTCAAAAAATTTGTATCATTTTCAAATGAGCAAAGCTTTAAAGTCACATTGCATTATGAGGCAGATGTATTAGTATTTGATATTAAGTTTTTTTAGTGGTTTGAGAATATAACAAGGTGAAAAGGTGTGAACACAAAAATATTTTTTGAAACCTTTGTCACAATTTATTTAAAAACTCACCAAATTTAAAAGCTGCCAAGTTTTAATAGGAATTTTTCTTGAAGGTTTTCAAGCAACTGCATCAAAATGACATCTGTAGGGTAGGTTAAAGTATGCATCATCAATGGATTCAGGTCAATGTGGGAACACCTTCTCTGTAGCTCCAGAGTTTTACTTTGTTAAAGTGGACCTGTCACCCAGACACAAAAAACTGTATAATAAAAGCCCTTTTCAAATTACACATAAAATCCAATTTCTATTTTTTATTAAAGCATTCATAGCTGTTGTAAACTCATTAAAAAATCTCAGCTGTCAATCAAATATTGTCTGCCCCTCCTCTATGCATTACTTTCCATTCAGCACTTCCTAGATGTCACTGCAACCCCCACATTCCTCTTCTCTTCACCATTTAATTGTGTAGCCAGGGCATGGGTATAGATATTGAGTCCCCCATTCTGGTACACAAACAGGATTCTGAGATGATGCAAGGCTTGCCTTAATAACAGTGTCCACAAAATGGCTGCTGCCTGCTTGGTATAATTATTAATTCCCAGACTGAAGGAAACAAGATTCAAATAATTTATATAATGTAATTAAAGTTCATTTTGCTTGACAAATGTGATAAAACAGGATTTTGAATATTTTCCTTGGGTGTTGGGTCCCCTTTAATAGGTGTCAGAGAGGTGGATGGAGGCGTAATGCACATGTGCAATGGTGGCTTTCAGCACAAGTGCCTTTAACAAATAATGCTGATTTGTACAATGAGCCAAAAAGTGTGGACCAGTAGGGGTTCTTCCCCAACTTGGGTTTGTATTGTATATTGTTTTCTATTTTAATTAATTAGTTTGGACTTAAAAGCCTTCGTCCTGGTCTCACTAGAGTTTCTGGATAAAGGGTAAGTGAACATGGTTTCCCTAATCAGTTGCACATAAAGCACTGTGTTGCTGGAAGCTTATTGAATGAAAATGCTCATATAGGGTAAGTGAACACAGTTCTATTATGCAGTAACACTATGCATACTGCTGCTGAGGGTTTAATTGGTTTTAAATGTTTTAACTGCACTTTAATATTTAGTACACAGTAGGCAGTGTAGGAATCATGTAAAATGAGGGGCCTTGAGGGTAGCACATGAGCAATGTTCCCTCTAAGCTGTGTCCTTGTGCGCGGGCACACACATTTTGAGGTCAGTGCACACATCAAATAATGGTGCACACAAAGAATTTTGTGTGAAAAAACAAACTTTATTCTGACCTTGGCATACAAGATTAAAATGTGTGCACAAAAGAATTGTTTTGCACACATATCCGGAAAGGAATTAGAGGGAACAGTGCACGTGAGCTTCAATATTTTGTCCAAAATGTGGTAATTACACCTTAGTTTTTAAAAAGCATTTAAAGGGATGTACACATATTGCATTTAAGCAGTGGAAGTTTTTTTTATTTTTTATGTGTAAATTATCACTATCAACTATACCAGCCAGGCAACTCCAGAGTGTAGGTTAGTCCAGAACTGTAAGAAATAGTAGCTGGTTACTAGTGATTTCTCTTTGTTTTGTGTATATGAATTGTCCTTATGCCCACCCTTGTGTTCAACCACGCATGGAGCTATTTTAAATGCAAAGGGATAATTTTCTGTCCACACAATTAACTAGGACCGTTGATTTTTTTCCAGTGCGATTTAAAAGATTGATAAGCACTATATGATTTATTGGAACTGGAAAAGCATACCAATCAATAGCCTGATACATATTTAAATTATTATAGAAAGATAAATAAATAAACTGACTAAAATTTACCATCCACCAGCCAGTCTGATCAGCTTTGTCTTGGATGAAAATGGTCCTTCGATGATATGGTTGGATATCGTGCTATTTAGTCATCCATGTAAATGTTCTGTTTGTTTGTGCCAGTGGCCTGCCCAGAGGCATCTGGTAATGCTTCACCCCTGCAGAGAAAAGCTAATAAAAATTTCAGTTTGCATATTTATGCCCAGCCAGTGGGAAGTATGGTTAAAACTGGCCAAACTGCTTGACCTAATGTAGGCATTTGTGGCCATCATGAAGGAGATGATAGATAGCGATAGATAGAAAATAGATAGATAGATAGATGATAGATAGATAGATTTGAATCGGAAATTAGATTTAAATAGTCACCTACACGTTAGAAATAAAAAGCAAAGATAGCTAGAGATAGAGATATTTATCTACAATGTTGGTAAACATGCCCCATAGAAAGATAGAGGCATCAATTAATTATATATTTTTCTGATGAACTGATGAATCTCTTTGCAGCAGATAGATGTAACCTTGCCCAACCAGATCAAGCAAGGCTTGTTTATTGCAGGACTGGGCTCCTGCATAACTTGGTGCCTTTGGTCTTAATTAGGGGAGTAACTAAAAACTAAAGAGGAAACAGATCCTGCGGCTGCAGAGGGGCCCAGAGAGACCCTAATTAATAAACAATTCCATATATATTGGTAAAACAGGACAACCTCTTTAGATTTTAGGGGCCCTAAAATTAATTTGCTGTGGGCCCAGTATCATCTAGTTAAGCCACTGGTCTTGACCCTGGCAGTTAGGTGAGGCCTGTAACAACACATTTTTTTCTTTTGTTTCTATTCAGGGAAAACCTTAATTGTGTCTTGATAGATTATATTATAGGATGAGCATTTGAATAATTCAAGACAAAAACAATAGCTCTCATAGCTGCAGATAAAAGAGTTCTTTTAGTCATTTGTAACAGCTTTCTGATCCATGGTTTGGGTGACTAAAAAGGTCTATGTTTCCACCACAGAAGTCATTTCCATGCAGTCCGATTTTTATCTATCAATCACAGAGCTTCAGTTTTCATTCCTTTCTGTTAAATAATTTTGCTCTCTGGCAGAATCTTTCAGTGGGTCCATTGTAAACAGACACAATGGCAAATCCCCCTACTTTCTGCCTTCAAAATGACTCTGAAACTGTATCCCAGCCTTCTTTTATTACACACCTTTAAATCATCATAGCCTACGATTTTCAACATACCATTTGTTTGTGTTAATTTTTCATCTGGAAAGCTCAGTGAGATGTTTAGTTTTGTTGGCTATCTCAGTTCTGTATGAAGCACAACTACAGGGCTTTCTAGAAGGTGTGTTTTCAGGACTGTGTAACAGCCTTGGGAAAGCAACTTGATATCCGTTTCATTAACTGACCACGGATTAGCCAAGTGCATAAGGAAATATCCTGTTCATGTTTATGCATAATCACAGTGTGTTTCATTCAACTCCCAACCCCAGCTAACTTTTTTTTAAAAAAAAACAAGAGCTTCAGTAGCTAGTAATTTACATATTAATCACAAATAAATTTCAATGTGGTTTCTGAGACCAAAGCAGAGTTTTCCAGTTTTCATCCCCGTTTTCATCTGCTTTGGGGAATGAAAGAATTTTCCCTTGGGAAACAACATGTAAGATTACATTCCTGGATACCAGTGCAATTGGCTTTTGTGCCTGTTAGAGGTGGGTGCATTAACCCCCTAAGACAAGTATTTGATTCAGGAAGCACCAATATTTGGTTACTCAGAAGCTGTAGCTGTCTGCAGGTTAATCCTATCTGATTTGTGTATAACCGACAAGAGCTCCCTCAGGGATGTATTAAATGCTGAACAGAGTACAACAAAAGATGCAGTGCATCTCAGTTGCTTGGGCTTGTTCTCTGAGCGTAAACATATTCAGTCAGGGCAAGACTTGGTAACATACAATATTTTTTAAAGAGAACATTTGAACATCTTTTTTTAGTACTATTGACTTTTGCATTGTATTCACTTTATTGGAAAGTAATAGGTAACATACATTATAAAGATTTTAATTTTATTTTTTAATTTTAATTGGCCATTTTTCTAGAACGGGCTAAGCAAGCAATAGTAAGCCAGTAAAGAATACAAAATCCATCAAGTTCCACTCGTATTAAATATTATATATATATATATATATATATATATATATATATATATATATAGACATATATATATATATATATATATATATAGACATATATATATATATATATATATATATATATAGACATATATATATATATATATATATAGACATATATATAGACATATATATATATATATATATATATATATATATATATATATATATATATATATATATATATATATATATATATATATATATATATACACAGTTGTGTTCAGAACAATAGCAGTGTGCTTAAAAAAAAAAAAAGCTAATAAAGCTCAAAATCCTTTTAATAGATTTTATTTCCATACATGCAAATGCATTGGGAACACTGTTCATTCTATTCCAAATACAAACATGGAAAATGTATCAAATTTGTGCTATTCTTTTACAGGAAGTGAAGAAAAGGGAATATTTGGCTGTTTTGAAAAATAGCAGGATCTGCATTTCTCTGTACAAATTCAAACATTCACTGTATAAACTGAAAATGTTTTGAATATTTTCCTTTGAATCGTTGAACTAATATTTAGTTGCATAACTACTGTTTCTGAGAACTGCTGTACATCTGTGTTGTATGGAGTCGACCAACTTCTGGCGCCTGTTACATTCCACAATTCTTGTTTTTGCCTCAGAAACAGCATTTTTGCTTGTTGGTCTGGAACCAAGATGTTGCTCATTTACTGGTGTGTTGGTCACCGTTGTCTTGTTGAACATCCATTTCAAGGGCATTTCCTCTTCAGCATAAGGCAACATGACCTCTTCAAGTATTTTGATGTATTGAAACGGAGCCATGGTCCCTCATATGTGATAAATAGGCCCAACACCATAGTATGAGAAACATCCCCATATAATGATGCTTGTGCCACCATGTTTCACTGTCTTCACAAAGTACTGTGGCTTGAATTCAGTGTTTCGGGGGTCGTCTGCAGCCCCTAGACCCAAAAAGAACAATCTTGTTGCCTTCTGCCTTCTTTCCACAGAATGAATGACCTCTCTAATTGAACTCCACACTGCTATTATTTGGAACAAGCTATTATAATTATTCTGAACACTGCTATTATTTTGAACAAGCCTCAATTAATGATTCAGTTACACAAAATCAGCATGTCATGACTGTTGGGTCTGTTGGTTTTCTTTTACTCTACTACACCTACTAGTAAATTATTTGACATGTAGAAATATAATTTCTACCAAAAACAGCGATTAATCAAGTAGTGATGTCGAACTGCTATTATTCTGAACACAGTTGTAAATAGGAAGAACCTTTTTATATTGATCTAGTATATAAATGTCACATAATATCTAAAATGCCATATCATCCAGTCTATTTCTTGTTGTGGTGGCAACAGCCTAAAACAACACAAGGCAAAAGCTTGGTTATCTGACTATTGTGAGCTATAGAGATCAATTTTCTTAATACAAAGAGCAGGCAAGAGACATCATTGACCTGAATTTTTCAGGACAAACTCAAGCGTTCCTTAACAATGTTCAACGAAGGGCAAATTAAACTGGATAACATGATCTGAAACCTTGTGCAGGTACAACAGGGATAAAAGATTGCTAAAATACTTACATTAGTAAATGAGTGAAATAAAAACAGAAAATCCTAAATGAGTTAATAATACAGTAATAATCTGCACAGTAAAGTCTTTGCATGCTACCATAACCATTGAAAGGATAGGACTCAATATTTTAAGAAATAGTTTAGCAAGAATATTTTTGTGTTTTTCATATAAAATATAATTGCTTTTATATACAAAAACAGATTAAAATGTAAATAATTAGAAAGAATGTATTTTCAGCAAGATTACAAGAGAATTATACAATTTCTAAAAACAAGATTTTGTATGTATAATATTTTGACTAGTTTTATTAAAAAAAAATCTCAAACAAGTGTGCAAAATTGTATATTAAAATTATTTTTTTTTCTACACATTTGCACATGAACATATGTTTCTTTGTTTTTTGTGTTAGTAGCCAAAGTATAAGTGCCTTTTTATGTTTAGCTTGATTGGTTTCCAACTTCTATGACCTTTTACTCAAATTTCACACAGTACCATGCATGCACATGAATGCACATCTCGTAACCTGAGTACAAGCTGGACTACGAAGGTTTATTTAATCACACAATGAAAGTCTATTTCCTTCCAGCCCTGCAGTAAAAAAATTAAAACAGCCTTAATTTTTCAGGTTCTAGCTTCTGCAAAAAACATTGGACCTGATATGTATTGGATTCTGTTGCATATTGGAGTACAGTTTGTCTCCATGTCCTCAGAAACCCTGCACAATGCTAAAATCTTAATGAAAGCCAAAGTAAAGGCTTTCACTAAAGGGACCAGAATTAACTTGTAACTAATGTCACTGGCCTTATCATGATGACTTTCAATCTCAGAACCTTAATTTAATAGGCAAACTAGAACAAATTCTGTTCAATAACTTTTAGTGATCTTTAATGGAGTGTTCAGTTCAGACAAGTCCAAACATTGTGAAAATAATGCTTCCCTAAGGGCAGGGGCACACAGGCAGAGTCGGAGAGCTTTAGTCGCCTGGCGACTAATCGCCTCTTCTGCAGGGCGTTAATCTCCCCGAACTGCCTTCCGCCTGCTATAATGAGAAAACGCCAGCGCCAATGCACTCGCGGCAGTTCGATTTCCAAAGTCGCCTGAAGTTTCCTCGTGAGGCTTTTACACATGGGCATTTTTGTTTGCGTTTGATGTGTATTTAATGTGCATTTGAGATGCAGGTTGGAGCACACCTAAACGCATTCGCTAACTGATTGCATTATATTCTGCATGGCTGTACTCAATAAAGGAATTGTTCAGTGTAAAAATAAAAACTGGGTAAATAGATAGGCTGCACTAAATAATTAATGTTTCTAATATAGTTAGTTAGGCAAAACTGAACTGTTCCTTTAACACTCTGAGTTGCATTTTACTCCATTTGTGTTTCATCAAGAATAATTAGCATCAGCATGCTGCATTTTCTTGCTCTTGACGCCCATACAGAGGCCAGTAGAAATTAAAGCACTTAACTGTGTTTAAATAAACATGTATAAACATAATATATGCATCTTTCCGCCCTCAGCATGTGTTTGAAAAACAACCATGTGTAAGAGCCTAACTCTCAAACAGTCTGACATTAAGGGGCCTATCCATTAAACCTTGAATTTTTTTGGTTGAGTAAAAAACTCAATTTTTTCTAAAAATCCAAATCCGAAAATAAGATAAAACCTGTCAAAATCAGGTAGAAGTCAATGGCAGATGGTCCATTTATCAATTGGAACATGTTTTTTGTTATCAGAGAGCTGATCTGAACTGTCTGTGCAGCTTCTCTGTAAGTGAGGACAGACACACCAACTTCTGTGTGAACAGTAACTTGGTTGCTTTATAGAACTCAGCATAAACACTTCAACATAACATGTGTGTGTAACAGGAACTTTTCATAGAGAGCATACAAAGGAAGAGGAAGACGAACATCACAAAGGGTTACAGGTCAACATGACATCACATTGCTAAGCAACAATAGACCCTCCCTGCATTAAGTAACATCCACTGGAACAATCTCTGTCTGCTGTTTTCCAACATTTTTTACCTTCAGGATTCTTGATAGTGTAGTAAGCACAACAGATTATTCAATAAATTCCAGTTGTTGAGGTGACAATTCAAAAAAATCTAGTTTTCCAGGAGACAATTTGAAAAAGTCACTTGATTCAAAGTCATGACTCTTTCCCACAATTTTTGATAAATTAAGGGGATTTCAGGTTTGGGAGTTTGCACATTTTTTTTAAATATAGTGAGAAAAGTTGAGTTTTAGAAAATACCCCCTTAGTGAAGACAGATGCAAATGTTTACATGTATAACATATACTGTTTACAATCAAGTCCAGAAATTATCTTGTACAATGTTTTATATACAGTATAATAATATAGACCACAATAGTAGAAAATATACTATGAATTCCATCACCAGCATGGCCACCACATCATTACTCTGTTTCTCACAGTTTGTGGCAGATGTTAACAAGCTGAATAAGAAAATGTGAGGAAGGTGGTGTGAGGAAGGCTGTTCCAAGGGCATAACTATAGAGGAAGCAGACCCTGCGGCTGCAGGTGGGCCCAGGAGTTATAGGGGGCCCATGAGACCCTAATTAATGAGCAATTTCAATATATATTGGTAAAACAGAAAACCTCTGGATATTTAGGGGGTCCCTAACATTAATTTGCTGTGGGGCGCTGGGCTGTTCAGATAAAGTTTGTTGCAGTGCTTACTCACTTGATTGCTGAGACCAGTTTGTTGTCTACACTGAACATGTTCCATCCATTCTGCCTTCTCTTCCTTCAGTGTAGCTCTTTACTCCAAACACACATTTAACTTGTTAAGTCTCATTCACAGTCATTAAAAGAAATATATTTTTCAAAGACCATGAGACCATGCACTCCCTGCTCCTCCGGTACTGAGTCAGTTCTTATTTTCCCTGATACCTTCTTTTAGAAGCAAATACCAGTGAAATGGTTAACACAGGATATCATTTTTTGGGAACTTTTTATTTGTGTATAATGGTGCATAGTTTAGTGAGTTTATCCTAATTTACAGTATGTGGAAAGCCTTAAAGTAAGCTATGACTGTAAGCTTGAAATGAAGTGGCCATGCATTGTACAGGTTTCTTTGGGAGGTTGGAAACATTGCATCCGCAATAAACGAGCAAGGTTATACCTGCTAGCAGTACCCATGTTGTGCCGGTGTGTTCTGTTTCTACGTTACTTCTGAGGTTGCCAAGTTCCTCTATCGCTGAGCACCTGGGATTCGTGTTTGTTTGGACGGCCAGGTTGTGCGAGTGTAAGTTCTTTCTTTCTTTGGGCGGTTTGGCTGACTGACACTCTGTGCAGGTATAGTGACTCCAGGCGGTACTTCGGAAGGCTTTCTTTTCATCACTTCTGTCTGCGTGAACTGAAAATTCCATCAACTGATGGCCCTTTCCACATTATAAAACTAAAATACTAAATTGCCAAATAAACACCTGTTTACCAACAATCTGGCAAATAATAGGTACATGACGTGGGTACTATGCAGCTCTGGACAAATTAAACATAACTGTGCAGTATCACAGCCATCAGGGGTGCCACACGTGTACAAGACAATGTAATATATTTCATGTGGTTATCATAACTTGAAAAAATAATTAAAAATGCATGATGTATGTCTTACCATACAAAACTTTGACTACACAAAAGCTGCAGTGTCTTGAACATGTAGTGACTATAGCCCTGTGTCAAACTGTGTTTAGCATATGTATTTGATAATTAGTTACATACTGTACAATATACTGTACATCTACTTTCCCATTATGACGTGGGACAACTTCTTTGGTAGTCATTATATCTGCAAGATTTTGTGTGCAAATATGATTTGTTAAAGGAAAACTATACCCCCCAAACAATGTAGGACTCTATTAAAAGATAGTAAAACAGCTCATGTGTAAAACCCTGCTTCATGTAAATGAACCATTATCATCATAATATACTTTTTTAGTAGTATGTGCCATTGGGTAATCATAAATAGAAAATTGCCATTTTAAAAAATAAGGGCCGCCCCCTGAGATCGTACGATTCACTGTGCACACATACAAACCACATGTAAGGTCACATGAGCCAATTAACAGACAGAGTTCTGCCTTTTGCTTCCTCACTTCTTCCTGTTACAGTTAGTGTTGTAATATTTCTGGTCATGTGATCGCTGAGGCAGCACAGATAGAGTCACGAAATGGTGGTTCAAGGCAAGAGATGTAAAAGGGCAATATTTATGTAAATATATATTCCAGTTTGGTAAGATTCTTTAATATGTCATTCAATTTGATATAAACTATCTGTTGCTTAAGTATTCATTTTGGGGGTATAGTTTTCCTTTAAGTCAATACTTTCAGATGTAACAAGAAAAACGTATATATACTGTAAATAAGGCTAGTCACACTTTTTATTTTTTTACTACATTATGGTGATTTATCAATGTTCGAATTTGAATGTTTGCTAATATTCTAATTTTTTTCACAAAAAAACTAAAATTCGAATTACCGTATATACTCGAGTATAAGCCGTCCAGAGTATAAACCGAGGTGTCTAATTTTACCTACGAAAGCTGGGAAAACTAATTGACTCGAGTATAAGCCTAGGGTGAGAAATGCAGTAGCTACTAGTAAGTTCAATAATCAAAAAACCCCTCTTAAAAAAAATCTCTGCAGGCTGTAGCATTTGCTAAAGTCTGTTTGACTGAATTGGCTCATATTATTATTTATTTTAGTCAGCAGACAGATTATTATTAATATTATTCATTATTTAATTTACCAAGTAAGTGGAAGATTTGCAATAAAAGAAAAAATACAATAATCCTGCCTGTTAAGGCTGGTTAGTGTTTCACTGTCTGCATTTCTCACTGTCTGCATTTCTCACTGTCTGCCAAATATATAAGACATAAAAATGTAAAAACATTCCCATTGGCAGGATAGTAGAGGAATTAAAGATACCAGTAGTCACATAGTTATCCTCAGGGCTAGGTCAGATTCGCATCCAGAACCGAAGATCGTCCAGCGTTCGTTAAGCAGTAGGGGACTGTTGCTCGCTCAGTCCACGTCCACTCAGAGGCGCAAACAGCACAGCCGCGTGCAGTGACGTTGTGCGCACGTGATGACGTCATCGCGCACGACCAGGAAGATGTTCGTACGGGGCCGGTTCCCTCTACTCTCCCTTCTGAGTCTTTTCGGGGACCGATAACGGGCAAAGTTGCGGGGCACGGGACACCGGTCAGTAGTTCAGACATTTGTGAAGCAGTAGGGGGCTGTTGCTCGCTGATTCGAGTATAAGCCGAGGAAGACTTTTTCAGCACATTTTTGGTTCTGAAAAACTCGGCTTATACTCGAGTATATACGGCATATTTTGAAAAACTTGAATGTTTGGTATTTATTAAGGACAAAACACTTGAATGTTAAACTTCGGCATCTAAACGCATTGTTCATTTAGAAGTCAGTTGGGGGAATATAATATTGTTCGCTAAAGCAAAAACCATTCGCAATTTGTTCGCAATGAGAATAAATGTTTGCAAAGTGAACAATTTTGCCATCTCAATCACTTTGCTCCTCACATGACAGTAGGATAGTAATTGCAAATTTTCATAGTTTGTGATGTGTATAAACAATAAGAATTGTGGGTGATAAATGATCTTATTTTGGATATGTTACTTAGATAAAAATGACATGATTTAGTGATTGGATATGAGGAGTGAGAGATCAAGCAGTATTAGTAGTGAGAAGTGGATATTGGCTTTAGCTGTTAAAAGGTCATTAGTTAGTGGGGGGGGTTTGGCAGTTTCAGCGGAGTGTTGTGTTGTAAGGGTCCAGCAAGTTATTGTCAGAGAAGAATAGTGTTAGTTGGTTATAGACTAGGCACTCAAGTAGTTTAGAGATTAAAGGTAGCAGAGAGATAGGTCAGAGGTTATAAAAGAGGGTTATTTTAGAGTGGGGGTGACAAGTGCATGTTTTAGTTGAGAAAAATAGATTCCAGTTGAGAGTAAGAGATTAAATAGATAAGTTAAAGCTTTAATTATACAGGGATTGGCGTTGTGGAGAAGTTCGGAAGGAATGGGATCAGTTGGGCAGGTAGGTGAGAGGAAGCCAAAAGTTTTGAGAAATCAGAAGGAGCACAGAAGAGACTGGGACATGTGGAGGAAGAGTGGTGAAAGTCTAGGGGGGTTTAGAAGTGTAATATCACTTCTGATGGTGTCAGTTTTGTTCTTGAAGGGAATATCTTGAGCAGGACTAGTTAAAGCATACATTTCCCACAATTACACAATATTCCCTAAAATAAACTATTTTATTTGAATATATTGAGTAATTGTCTCAGATACTTCCATAAGATATTTATGTATCTGAACCAAATTAATTATATCCTTCCAGTGACTGCATTCTGCATATAAATGAGAATTCTTAATTGGCTTTTCATTTGAATTCTGGTCAATGTTGTATTTCACAGAAATAAACCTTGTTTCCTCTGAATATTTTCTGCAGACATCTAGAAATCTTTGCATCATGGAGGTGCTGAAAATTGTATTTTTGAAAAGCAACTTGGCTTTTCCGTATAAATCGATAAACATACAATACAGAGAACAGATCATTTTTTGACAACTTCATATAAACAAGGAAGGGTGAGAGTACAAACCAGGAAGGTATCATTTCCTGTACTGTATGTCACCTGGTGGTGCAAGGTTTATATTTCCTCTTTTAGAGCCTCTCTCTGTTCTCCCCTAGATTATTAGAATTTTTAAAATGTTTTGATGTAAGGTTTTCTATGTCATTCTGCTACAACTAATACAGTATATATTTTTAATATATTGGCTTATCATATTCACACGCAAAAGTCATTTGTTTATTTTATAGCAGTATTATTTTTATGATACTTTGATATAGTGCTTTGTGGTATTTTACTTCTCTTTTCCCTTGCATGATGTATTTTATGGCCTATTAACAAATGCTTCCTTTGTTAATTGTGGTTAGTCTTGTCATTGGACTTACTTACATAGGATGACCTTATGTTAATGGATTGTAGGCATGTACAGTAACTGAATAAAAATGCCTAGGATGGATAAACCCTTGTTTAGCGTTCATTTGTTCTTTCATATCCCCTCTCTTTGTATTTTGGCAGTAGTTCTGACTAGCTATACAATCTAAGATGCACAGAAGAGGCAGAGACAAAGTGGTTGCTATTGCTATTTCTGGCCTTGGGATAGAGCAGGGTAAGAAAAACAGTGAATTAATTCATTCATTCACCTCAAGAGGAAAAGCAATGTACAGTAAGAAGGAGTTCACACAATGCACCAGATAGAGGGTTAGAGGGCCAAATGTGCGCCAGGTTATGCAAACATAAATCGAATATGGGTGTCTGCATATAGTTTTTATGAAAAATGTTGAGCTCACCTTTATTTCAACTTTAAGAATGATGTAGGGAGTGATATTCTGAAACAATTTACAATTGCTTTTCATTTTTTATTTGTTGTTTTTGAGTTATTTAGCTTTTTATTCAGCAGCTATAAAATTGTAGCCTTACTTTTTTTAGGTGGGGTAAAGCTATAAAGAATCTAAAGAAGATGAAGGCAAATAATTCAAAAACTATAAAAATTAAAAAATGATCAGAATGATTCTAATGATAGAATTAGCTTTTCTATAACATACTAAAAGTTAACTTAAAGGTGAACCACCCCATACCACGAAACTGTAGTATGTTCCCACGCGCTGCCTTAGCCCTGTCAAGTGCAGGAGTGCATCAATCCCCATCCGGATTTGTTCCTCCGGGAGGAATTGCCACCTAGCAACAGCTATTGGGAGATGGTGGCCGCCTCCCGGAGAAGTGCTGGGAAAGTTTAACTTACCCACAGCATCCAGTTCGGGACCTCCCGCCTTCACTTTCTGGTATGGGAGGGAGCACGCTGATGCTGCCTCCTGATTGGTGGATGCTTGCTGTGATCATAATTGGGTCACAGAAGGCTGGTAGGTGGGAAATCTGAACCGGATGTTAGATGTTTTACCTCAGCACAAGATGGAGCAGTTTCCATATCTGCTACAGACTCCATGGTGCTGTCTAGTGAGTTTCGGTCTGTTCCTTCTAGGAGCAGCCTAAAACACCTCAGAAATTATTTTTCTTCCTCTGAGGAGGAGATTCAGGCACAAAAGCCAGAATTTAAGAGAAGGAGGACTGAGTGCAGAATGATATCCCCTTCTTCTGGGGACTCTTCCTCTGACAACCCTGAGAGGGGCAGTAACCGTGCTGTTAAGGGGGTTTCCTCTACTAAAAAAAGCACACAACCATATCTCTGCTCCGTTTCAGGCCCGGACCGAGAATTAAAATAGGCCCTGCCATTTCAGGTACACAGAGGCCCAATCAGCCCACACAGAGGCCCAATCAGCCCACACAGAGGCCCAAACAGCCCACACAGAGGCCCAAACAGCCCACACAGAGGCCCAAACAGCCCACACAGAGGCCCAAACAGCCCCCACCAGCCCACTAAATACTGGCTTTCTATGGCACCTTATAACAGCCCCTCTGGCATTTGCCAGAACCCACAGATTGCCAGTCCGGGCCTGCTCGGTATTGCGGATTGTCAGGAGAGGCTTAGCCCTATCATTAAAAAAGTCTCCTTTTCAATCCAGCATTTCACACACCCCTTGACCAGTGTCATTAAACGAGGTCTTGCTGACAGCCCCTCATGCAAGAGAAGCTGGGTCAGCCCTCTTTTCCCGGTCAAAAAGCAAGATGGTTTATTACGTCCAGTTCTGAACATAAAAAAGTTGAATACTTTCATAAAACCAAAGCGTTTCAGAATGGAGGGTTTAAAAGACCTTCCCACCTTTTTGTGTGCTGGCCAATGGGCCATAAAAATAGATTTTAAAGATGCCTTTCACTCTGTACCCATTAACCCCCCACATTGAAGGCTTCTTCGGTTTCAATGGGGAACAGATTTATTCCAATGGAATGTCATGGTATTTGGCCTTTCAAACGCTCCTTACACCTTCTCCAGAATGATGAAGGCAGTAGTAGGTCATCTACGCCTAAAAGGAATTTCCTGCCTGGTGTACCTCGATGAATTACTGGTGGTTCGTCAGGACAGAGAAATATTAATCCAGAAAAGAGAGGATATTCTCAATCTTTTCTCAAATCTAGGGTTTCTAGTAAATACAGCAAAGTTAGTCTTAGAACAACAGATTTCCTTTCTAGGGTTCATCCTCAATACTACAAACCTAGTAGAGAGAATATTTAACTCTAGACTCAGAGTCCCAGAACGACCTAAAAACGTGGCTAACCATATTGGATCCCACTACTTCTCCAATAGTATGGCAGACCCCAGAACTAGTCATAACTACAGATGCTTCTCTGGTAGGCTGGGGAGGCTTTTCCAGAGCAAAAGCCGTAAAAGGGCGGTGGTCTCCAGAAAGAAAGCTAGATCACATAACCATATTAGAGCTCAGGGCACCTCGCCTAGCTGTACATCAGATTTTTAGATTCCCCTCCCTATCCCACCTCTGTTCATTTCCAAATGGACAACAAGACAGCGGTGTCTTACATCAACAGGATGGGCGGCACACGTTCACTGCAGTTGTGCATGGAAGCAGTTCTTCTCTGGAACTGGGCCTTATGCCACAATCTGTTTCTATCAGCAGAATACATTCCAGGGGTTCAGAACGAATTAGCAGACTCCCTTTCAAGACACAGCTCTCGTTGGCAATCGTGACACTTCACAACAGTTTATTGCAGAAAATTCAGGATACGTTGGGGACCAGGCAAATAGACCTCTTTGCCTCTCCAACGTCAGTACAAACTCAGAAGTTTGTATCCAAAATGTGTTCAAAATGCGCTTGGAGGATGGATGCTTTATCATTCAGATGGCAGACACTGAAGGGTCTTTATGCTTTTCCTCCTCGGGCCATAATTCACAAAGTCCTATTAATGGTTCAGGAGGAACAGGTTACAGGCCTTGTCATAGTTTACCCAGTATGGCCCTCCAAGATATGGTACCCAGTCCTACAAAAGATGATAGTGGGCCCCAAGGTTCCCCCGGGTTTCACTGCAGAATTCTTTCAAGGGCCAAAGGAGTTACTAATGTCCCTTGCCTGGCTAGCAGCCCCGGTGAGGGGTTAACCTTATCAAATTTGTCGATAACATCTGATGCTTTAATTAAGGCATCTTTGCGTCCCAGGACATATAAAAGATACAAAGCTATTACACAAGAGTTTCACAATTGGCGAACAAATAACCCATATACAGATCACTCTTCAGATATGATCCAAGCGGTCTTAGACTTTTTGTCTTACAAGTTTACCCTGGGTTTATCAGTCTTTACCCTTAAAACCTATGGTTCAGCTTTAGCCATTCTATTCCCAGAGGTTACAAAACACCAACTTTACACCAGATTAATTAGGGGAGCTAAAATCTCAAGACCAGTTCAACAAAATATAGTTCAACAAAATATAGTTCAACGTGGGCTATAGACCCTCTGTTGACATACCTTTCTAAAATTCCTCCATATCCATCCGAAGTAAGGTGTATAGCCATTAAACTGGCTTGTTTACTAGGGTTGGCATTTGCAGCCAGAGGTGCAGAACTCTCTTTATTACACATTACAGATCCTTGGTTATTCAAGACCCCAGGAGGTTTTTATTTGATACTTAATGGTCACACTAAAACTATGCTAGATGCTACTCCAGTGGAGATTGACCTAATAAGGGATACAACTGATTCCGTCTTGTGTGTTGTAACATGCATGTCATCCTACCTAGGACAGGACAGAGTCTGTCAGAGCAAATATTACCCAATTATTCATTACTTCTAGACAGCCATTCAGACCAGACAATACTAATACAATCAGAGGTTGGATATTATCAGCAATGTCTTTGGCAGGGATTGACACCTCTCAGTTTAAGGGTCATTCCCTGAGAGCAGCAGCAGCCACTAAGGGAGCGGACAAGATGGTCCACCTTCCTCATCAAAACCCTTTGTCAAACACTACTGGAGACCATCTGAGACAGAGAGAGTAACCTTTATGAAAGCCACTACTAGGATTCTGTTACTCTCCCACTCAAAGCAGATATCAGCAGCACACTGTAGATTTGCACAAGCGTGAAATTTATTGTGTCAAAGCATTTCAAACAGGGCAACGTTTCAAGCCTCATCAAGAGTGCCTACCATCCTTCTGTGACCTAATTATGGTCACAGCAGGCATCCACCAATCAGGAGGCAGCATCAGCCTGCTCCCTCCCATACAAGGAAGTGAAGGTGGGAGGACACGAACTAGATGCTGTGGGTAAGTTAAACAGCTGCCACCATCTCCCACTAGCTGTTGCTAGGTGGCAGTCCTTTTCCCTAGAACAAATGTTGTTTGCAGGTCATAGAATCCTGCAAACACTTATTTCCGATATCATGATATCCCACCCCATAACATATTAAACAATGTGCCAGAGTGGCTCTATCTGCACATGTCTGTGTAGATACTGTACTGTCATAAAGTGCATGCAATTTAATTTGACAGTAACTTCAAAAGAATATATTATATTTTTTTCAGGAGTTAATTGCAAGAGAAGACACTCTTAATACTAATTTATTGCTTCAGTCGGTAGAGAGGTCTGATTCAATCAGTGCAATAGTAAATAACGAAAAGAAAAACCCCTCTTCTGACTAGTAATTCATTGGTTCACTTCTGATTTTTCAAAATTCAAAATTCATCCACTTACTAGATATTTTAAATTGATTCTATGACTGAAGGATCTTAAAAATATAAATAGTGAGTAATTCAATTAGTTAAAATTAATACTAATTAATTTCAAGTGCTTCTTCCGTGCTAATTCATTCGCTTATTACAGAAGGCAGGCCAAAGCAATTCAATTCTGCCATTAAATCACTCCTTTACAATTGATCCACTGCCCAAAGTGCATAAGTGTTATAAAATTATTAAATTAATTAGACATAAAGTGCAAGTGCGTTAGTCCCGACCAGGGACCTGATAAATAGTGAAGAATAAATATATAAATTAGTAAACCAAATTAATTAGCAATAAATCGATTACCCAGCAACTCAACCCAATATAAAAGTCGGAAAAAGGATATAAAGAGAGGTGGAGTTGTCCCAAAACTTTCTACCTATTGATTTTACTATCCCTGGGACACCTCAAAGCAAAGATAGATGCTTCACTATTTATCACGTCCCTGGTCGGACTAACGCACTTGCACTTAGGGATCAACTACACGCTGCGTCTTCATCCCACAGTCGGATATATGTAGTTTGTACTTGCGATTTCTCATTCACTTCTTTTATCTTCTGGACATCAAACAAGTTGCATGCGTGTCTTCACAGGGTGACGTGTTGGACAACAGTGCACTGTATAGTTCAGCCCTTAAACCTGTATAAAGGATCTAGAATTTATAGGTTTTATATGGGAGATTTAATCATAGCATCTAGCATGTGAAACACCTCTTCCCTTTCTAAAAACTGTTTTTGTAAGCATAGTTAGCATAGCATGATTTGCACTCCCTGGATTGTTTATGTAGCATACCTTTTAATATGTAATACGAATATAAAATAAGCCATTGCTTTAGTTATTTCTTTACTCCAAATACACATTACTGTGTTTTGTTGTTTCTGCTTTGTTCATTTTAGAGGAAAGATGTTCCTGGGCTGTTATCTCTCAAATTAATCAGACAACAGATTATTTTTAGTAGTAGAACCAGTAGCCATAGAGATGTGTCCTCTTCTATTATGTATGATTAACCAGGGTATCTGATTACGAGAAAATGTCTCTGGGACAGGTGTGCAAATTCCTGTTATTATGCATTGTCTGTGCCTCTCTCCACCTGCTTGTTTTGACATACCATGTATTCTCTGCCAGGCATTTATGATTTCATGCTCATAGATTTTATTGTTGTACTGAAAAATGATTTTGCAGTTCTACTTCCTTCAAGTGAGTTATTTCAAAGGAATACGGTTGCCACTTAATTTTCCCTTTTAAAATTCCATTTTTACATTTGTATTACCTTTTAAACTTTACTATCAACAGTAGTAATATTAATAAAGATTTACCTCAGGAAGAGTTCTTATGGGTCATTTACAACTCCAAGGGATGCAAGAATGCACCCTTAGTGCTTATTTGCTAAAAACTTGTGCCCCCCTGCCTACAGCTCTCCACACTGAGTATCTCTTACAGACCATACGGACCCCTCTTATCTCTCCCACTCTCATAGCTTAGTTAGACAAAGATTTCACCAAGCAGCAATATACAGTAATACAATTATAATAAACTTTTCATATAAAAAGGCTCAATTACTAACTCGAGCAACAATGCTATGCAAAAAATGGATCCTCACTTCTATACAACACTCTGTTCTTGATTCTGTTTCTTTGTTGTTAAATAAGGTGCAAGTACTGGGTGCACGGGTGCAAGGGAGCCCTGGAATAAACACCTGCATTAAAGGAGAATGTAAGTGGTTTAAAAACCTTTGGCCTCCTGCAGAGGCCTCCCTTCCTGCATCACAGTGGTTCCCTAATAATGCCCCATTTGAGATACCTGTTAATAAAGGGCAGAGTAGCTAAGCAAGGTTGGCAGTTGCCATGCTGTCGCCAGCCATCATATAAAAAGAATTTTAAGCATAGTAAGATGGTGGCCACTAAACCTACTGAGCTACTCTACACTTTATTAAAGTTGTTCAGAATAAAAAAAATGTAATGTATAAAGGCTGGAGTGACTGGATGTCTGACATAATAGCCAGAACACTACTTCCTGTTTTGCAGCTCTCTTGGTTTACATTGATTGGTTAGTAACCAATCAGTGACTTGAGGGAGGGCCACACAGGTCATAGCTGTTTGCTTTTGAATCTGAGTTGCATGCTAAGGATCAATTGCAAACTCACTAAACAGTTATGTCCCATGTGGCCCTCCTTCAAGTCGCTGACTAACTTAGAGTTAGAGAACTGAAAAGCAGGAAGTAGTGTTCTGGCTATTATGTTAGACATCTAGTCACTCCAGCCTTTATACAGTACATTAAATTTTTAACTAACTAACTATGTTAGAAACATTTTTTATTTTGCACAGCCTATCTATTTACCAAGTTTTTATTTTTACCCTGAACTGTTGCTTTAACAAGTTTTAACATGTAAGACAAACAGGGCAGTATGATGGGTCTTCTTTAGGTTTTTACTACATTTGTTTTCCATTAAATAGTAGCTGTTTACAGAGCTCAGAATTTTTCAGAAAACATGTATTATGTTAGAATTTTATATTTGTTTTGTAAATTAGCTAAAATCCTCATTTTTTTTTTTCAAAAGTAATTTTTATTGGTTTTAAGAAAAGTAAAAAGAAAAATTACAAGGTTCATGTATAAACATTGGATACAAAGTACAAATGTTTATAATAGCTTAAGTAATTGCAAGGTTACACACAATCTCAGAGTCAATTGTTACAGTCTAATTGCTATAAAATCCTCATATTTAACACAATACAAGACTGTTGCTTATCGTCAGAAATTAGAATAATGACTAGAATACCAGAATAAAAACATTCTACTCAATATCAGGTGATAGTTAGATAAAAGTAAACATTTATTCTATGATAATAGCATTCTTAAATTTTTTTAAAAAAAATTTAAATATTTTTTATTACTTTTGCATTTTAATCTAGTATCCTTTCTTTATAATGTATTGCATTAATAACACTATCAATTTCTTTATACATGGTTAATTGAATTTATAAGGTGCTGTATACTGTACATACTTTTTCAGATACAATGGAGTTGGTTTAAGAAACATTATATTGAGCAGTTAGAAAGATCAGGGAAAGGCAGCTATGGCTCTTTAATCCACATGAACTCTGCACATCAACCCTGTACTAAATACCTATATGGATGCAGCATTGCCAGCAAGCAAATAGAAAACCAGATTGTGCTGTTGTATACAGTGGCCTACTTAGCAAGAGGTTGTCTTTTGAAATTTAGCAAAGTATAAAAACCATGGTTGGTTGGAGAAGAACACTTTCTTTAATAGTACTTCGGTTAAAACGGAAACCTCACAAGCGATACAATCAAAGCAGAGATACCATAACTCTCTGTCAGCATCATTATTCCCCTGTACATAACACATACCCATATAAAGGTTTTGAGGTCATAGAGCCCTGTTATACTTATTTCTTCTTGCCTCTTCCATTTGATTCCTCCCCACCTACTAATAAAGCCTCCCAATACATGTCCATCACAGATCCAGTAGTTGCTACATCTATCCACAGTACATCGCTGACAGTATATAACTAAAAGACATTGGTTTGGAGGATATCTTGGCTTCTATGCATTTGGGACATGTTCTTGATCAATGACTCTGTAATCAGCAGTACACTTCTGTGCGCATTGCATTAGTATAAAATCAAGCATGGATTTGTGGGGTTTAACGAGTAAAGGAATAGGAGTGCATGAGCTATTCTATTACTGTAAGGGGGTAGTGCCAGTAGTATTCACAAACAAAAGTGAAATATTAAAAGTAATGTTTACTTGTGATAAACAAAATAGTAGCAATTAATTATTGATATAATGGTGGCCTTCTGCACTGATAATATGACAATAAGATATGCACAGATAATGCTCTGGGATGATGGAATGATAAGATAATAATAATAATATATCCTAATTCTTAAATGTCCACAAACTTCTGAAACTGAATGTAAAAGAGTGTTGGGACATGGAGAAATGTTAGTGAATAGATTATTTTACTGAAATACCAATCAGTCAGAAGTAAACCTTGGATAAGTTGAAGAGATTCAAGATTCGTTGGGTTCAAGCCAGTCCTGTCCATCATTGTCCATTTCCAGATGGGAAGGAGATGGGAGCGAGTATTCCCATATGCCCCCTTCTCCCACCCCTCATGAATACAGTGCTGTCAAATGCAACAGTCACAGGTCTCTGTGTCCCAAAATTGAATTTTACAGACACTGACATTCTGTAAAAAGTACAGTACAAATAGCACTGGGTGAAGGTAATACGTAGGCTCAGTGGCAGCAGAATGTATTTTAAACTGGGGAGGCCAAGAAAGGGGCAAGTGTGCAATGCCTGCACATGCTAACCCCCCAACCCAAATATTTAAAGCTGTTATTGCTGCAAAATGTGACAAAATGCTTCTGCAATCAGCATATTTCAGTTTTTTAAATTGTAGTAATACAAAAGTAAAATTAGATGTGTATGTGTTATTTAGTAAAGTTAGAGAATCAATCAAGGCATTGTGTGTTGTGGGGATTTGCTCAATTGGTGGCTGCAGTGCTTGCATAACATGAAGTGAACAGCAAGTGGAGTTTATAAACAGGACTGGGCCTGCTCGTTTATTCAGCAAAATAACACAGTTCAAGTGTAAAATGAAAACAGCTTACTTCAGCATGGCATAAATCCAAACAGTCAGGAACTTTCAATGCCTCCTTACAAGCCCCAGTACCCCTCCCAATGAGTGTGGCTGGCTTGGTTTTAGGGAGCCTGATCTCTCCTCTCAGTGCTTCCCCCTTCTCACTGTTCTGAATTGTAACACTCCTTTTACTATTCAGTCAGCTGAACATGCTCCTGGCACAAAATCCGTAATGGACCTAGGAATGGAAGCTTCATCCCACCCAATGCTCTACAAAGCCTCCGGACTCCAGGACCCAGACCAGAAATTCAAAACAACTCAGAGAAAACCCATAAGCTGGTTTTCTCCCTATATCTATTCCCTGGTGCCCCTCACCATGTATAGGTAAGAAACCTAGGTGAAATATAGACACCATTTATAACTTTTCCAGCTGCTGTCTCACAGTGTATAAAAATATATATATGTATATATTTATAAAATTGACTCCAGGGTTTCAGGATTGGTAGTTCAAAACAGCTATTTTATTTCTAAAGAGACACATTACAACAGGCAGATTTGTTTCAAAATAAATTACTCAATACGGATGTTGGTGACAAAGTCTGTGCTGATAACTGTAAGGAACTGTTGACAATCTAAATTTCATCAGATTATTTATCAACAATAACAAACAAACCATTGCGAAACCACTGTGTTTACTAAGCATGTACAAGCACTAATAAATACTAATAAGTTGTTTGCCACCATACCATGAAGAAAACCTAATAAACATCAGTGCTTTAATTATGTATATGCCCATGTTTTGTGATAGGTCAGTTCTGAATAGAATATAAGTCATTCAGTGATTCATAGAAAAGTGGACCAAGCATAGTATTTAAAGGAGATGGACATCTCAGAAACCAACACTTTTTTTAATATTTAATTTTGAAACTTGACAAGGGGCTAGACATATTGTCAGTTTCCCAGCTGCCCCTAGTCATGTGACTTGTGCTCTGTCACTCTTTACTGCTGTACTGCAAGTTGGAGTAATATCACCCCCTTTCCCCCAGCAGCCTAGAACAGAACAATGGTAAGGCAACCAGATAGCAGCTCCCTAACACAAGATAACAGCTCCCTGGTCGATCTAAGAACAGCACTCAATAGTAAAATCCAGGTCCCACTGTGACACATTCAGTTACATTGAGTAGGAGAAACAACAGCCTGCACAAAGCAGTTCCATCCTAAAGTGCTGGCTCTTTCTGAAAGCACATGACCAGGCAAAATGACCTGAGATTGCTGCCTACACACCAATATTATAACTAAAAAAAATTCACTTGCTGGTTCAGGAATAACATTTTATATTGTGATGAATTATTTGCAGTGTAAACAGTGTAATTTAAAAATAAAAATTACATCATAAAAACCGTGACAGAATCCCTTTAAAACTCTCATACAAAACATCCATAACAATTTTGATATGTCAAAGAGACTCCTTGGCAAATGTATAAAAACAACACAGCAAAAGAAGCAGGGAAATGCCCTAGTTTGTTGGCCAAATAAGGCAATACAATTATTGCAATTCCAATCATAAAAAATCATACAACAGCAGCCCTATTCCTGATCTTTTTATAATCTTATCAGGGCCGGAACTAGGGGTAGGCAGAGTAGGCACGTGCCTAGGGCGCATAGCTGGGGGGCGCCAGACACGTACATGCTCGGATGCCTACCCCATTGTCCGGTCCCATCTCTCCCCGACTGGCACGCATATATTTTTGGAATTGCGCTTCTGCGCATGTGCGCACAAAGTTTTGCACATTCACACTCATGCGCACTTTCGCGCATGCGCACCAGAGCACAGTTTTGAAACTGCACTACACAAACAGCTCATTGGTGATCCATCCCGTTGGACCCCCCCCCCAGTGACACTCAAGTGAATGTAAATATTGTTTACAAAACAGAGAATATAATTTTGTTTTGGTTTTGTCTTTCCTGATTCAAAGTCAAGACAATAAGAATAATACAACATACTGGGACATTTATGAAGAAACATGCTCATAATGAAGGGGTAAAAACTCTCCCATGAAAAGTCATCTGTTGTCCAAACAAAAATGCCCTCTAGTCTTGATATTCATTGATATCAAGTAAAATGAAGAAAGAAAGTGAATAGTACCAGTGGCCAAGGTTGGACCTTAAATTGAGGCTTGAACGTAAAGGGATTCTGTAATGGGAAAACATGTTTTTATCAAAATGCATCAGTTAATAGTGCTTCTCCAAAAATATTTTTTTATACTTAGTTTTAAAATACGACTTGGGGCTAGAAGTGTCCCTGGTGCCCTCAGACATGATACTTGTGCTCTGTTAAATTTCAGTCACTCTTTCCTGCTGCACTGCAAGTTGAAGTGATATCATCCCGTTCCTCCCCCCCCCCCAGTAGCTGATCAACAGAACAATGGGAAGATAACAGGGTAACAGCTCCTTGGTAGATATGAGAATAGTACTCAATAATAAATATCCAGGTCCCACTGCAACTTCTCCAGTTAAACTGAGTAGGAGAAATAATAACTTATCTGAAAGCAGTTCCATTGTGCACATGACCAGGCACTGAAGATGGCTGGCTAAACACTAATATTACAACTAAAAAATGCATCTGTTGGTTCAAGAATACAATTTTATATTGTAGAGTGAATTATTTGTAATGTAATTAGTGTAATTTAGAAATAAAAACAAACCATAAAAATCATGACCCAATCCCTTTAAATGGTTTGACAGTTTGATTGTTTTAAAGCAAAACGTTACCCCAAAATTAATATTTAAGCAACGGATAGTTTATATCATATTATGTGACATATTAAAGAATCTTACCAAACCGGAGTATTGCCCTTATTTTTAAAAATGGCAAATTGCTATTTAGGATTACCTAATGGCACATACAGCTAAAAAAGTATATTATTATGAAAATGGTTTTACACATGTGCTCTTTTATGCAATATCTTTTTATAGATACCTACATTGTTCGGGGGTATAGTTTTCCTTTAACTCTGGCTTAGACGGTAACAGTTATTTGTCTGTATATTGTTGTGACTAATAAGATACTACCATATGCCTTAGGTCTGCTAAATTATATAGACCAAGCTAATTTCTACACAGGCCCCTCCTTTTTTTAACTCTTTACAAAAACACATAGTTTCAGCCTGTTTTCAGCATGTGTGTAATTCATAATCATAGACATGAGACATTTATAAATGTTTAAATGAACTGCAGGAACAAAAACATGCAGGTTTAAAAGTTCAATAGAAACAACCAAACCTGTGTAAGCTATGCTTTTTCATCAAAGCTTTTTATAGTACTTTTTGAAGAGGCAGATAGGCCCTGAGGATCAGGAAGTGAGGACCAAGGAGTAAGATGAGCACTGGGGATTTGTATACCTGGAGCAGGGACAAACAGCTTTGGCCCTGAAGGATTTTCAGTTCAATTGTTTCCATATAGTACACCAGAAATAATTAATTTTTTAAATTGTCACATTTCTCATGAACACATCATTAAGTCACCGATTCTCTATTTTGTAGTACCTTACAGAGATTATAAATCATGCACATCAGTTCTTGGCCAAATAGATCTTACAATCTAAGATAATTATTAAAAAGATGTATAGGGTAATCTGTCACTGGTACCCTATAAAAAGAATTGTTTGCTCTAGGGCAGTGATCCCCACTAGTGGCTCATTAGCAACATGTTGCTCACCAACCACTTGGATGTTGCACTCAGTGGCAGGGGATTATATTTGAATTCCTTATTTAGGGGCAAGTTTTGGTTGCACAAAAAACAGATGTACTGCCAAACAGAGCCTCCTGTAGACTACCAGTCCACAAAGGGGCTGCCAGTAGTCAATCACAGCCCACAATTGCCCCCCCCCCGGGAACTTGCATGCCTTGCTCTCCAACTGTTTTCTATATTTGAATGTAGCTCACATATAAAAAAAGGTTGGGGATCCCTGCTCTAGGATTTCGTATGTGGTGGATTGGGCATATTATTGAGAGGGCTTAGGGAAGACTAGGGTATTAGAGGAAATGATTTCAGAAAACAGGGGAAAAGCCAAACACAAGCTCTTTTAGGAGAAGGAAAGACATATGTAATTGGAGGTGCCAAAAGTTAGGCACCCCAAGGGATTATATATACGTACCTGACACCATGGGCTGGTGCTCCTATCAGGAGAAAAAGTCCGGGGTTCTTCCAGCGAGCACCATTGAGCTATTGGCTTCCTTCAAATTTCCTGGGGCAAACACATGTGCAGTAGAAAGAAATAGCCAACTTCTTTAAAAGTTCGGCTTTTCGCTCTACTGCGCACGTGCACCTGCCGCAAAGTAAAAACAAGCCGGAAGCTGATCACTCAGTGATGGTTGCTGGAAAAACCCTGGGCCAGTGCAGTTTTCTGCAGATAGGAGCACTGGCCCGGGGTTTCAGGTAAGTAGATACAATCACTCAGTGGTGCCTAACTTTTGGCACCCCAAAATAAATGGAGCCTTTCCTTCTCCTTTGAGATACTTATCTCAGATATAACTTCTGCAATAAGAAGAAAGCAGTAGGGCCTTTGGGAGATTAATGTAATGCTAAAGGATTAGTGAAGGGTTCTTGGGTTTAGAGAACTGGGCTATTTTTTTTTTTCGGCTACAGGCTCTATACCAGGCATGGGCTGCACCTCATTTATGATGGTGCATCTATTTTGGTGGAATATGATGGTGCATCTATTTTGGTGGAATTAATGACTTCATGATTGGAGGAGATTTTAAACTAGACATGGGTGGGGGGGGCTAGTAAGAAATTCTGTGCATTTTTAGATATCCAAATAAAAGGGAAAAATAAGGGTGGACATTTGGATGGGGACATTTAAAACTAACAGGGAGGTCCAAAAATCATATTAAAGAATAAACAAGCTGGTACTAATATGAAATGTATGTTTACAATTGATGGTAAAATTGGAGAGCTAGACATTGAATTGATGAAGCACGGCTATATAATTCACATGGCTGGGTACTGAAAATAAACGCTGGCATGACATGAGGCATGCAGACAGGGGGAACACTGCCATGTGGTTTGTTATGCATGAACACATATATGTATTATGTATTTTTAGCAAAATGATTTGTTATGGCAAAGTTGTACAAATAAATGTTTGATGTGAGGTTCTGTGAAAGTTTCTAATTTTGAGTGTACAAATATTTGGACCCAAGCACAGTGCTCACCAATAGATAGCAATAACCCATAGTATCATTATACATTTTATGATTAGAATGTTAATTAATTATTAATCATCCATTTACAACAAAAGCAATATTGGAATAGATCTAAAAAATAGGTCATTGTGATTAATCTCTCTGGCACATACAATACAAATGGGCAGGATTTTACTAAAGTTAAGCACAACAAATAGGAAATCTGCCTATTCCTGTAATGAAAAAAAAAATCCATATTGTCAATTATTTTGTTACAAGTAATGGATTTTTTTCCTCTCAACTTCTTCACATGCTGCTTTTCAATTCCAGGGTTTCTGTAGTAGGAGCCATCAATTATCAACTAACTTGTGCCCAGTGAATCAGTTGCTAATGGGTTTTTTTTAAAAAAAAAACATTCTACAAGTGTCATTCCAACACAAAATCTGGGAAAAAAGAGTTGCATTGCAGATAAAAAAGACATGCTGATTTGTGTCAGATAATTTTTGTTATTTGTCATTTCTAAGGACAAAGGGAAAAGTCTAAAAAAAATCCACTTTTATTTGCATTCACTTGCTCTGTCGCTGGTCTGCTGGTTTCTTGTACTTGGAGCTGCACATGATTTCAGATGAAGCAGGGCCAGATTTTAAGATTCTCGCCCTTAGGCCCCCCCTCTCACCCCCCTTGCACTCAGCTCCTTTATTTGAAGAAATACATTTGTGTGTGCAACATACAGTACAAATGCAGTATTACAAAAATTCTTCACAGTTTCTGCTGTCTTCTAAAACTCCTAATCCTACTTTTACAGATTCATTTTTAGGGCTAAGCTACTGATGCTTTGCTAGTTGTGCCAGCTACCAGCCCTATTTTTCTCCTACCACTCGCTGATCACCTATCAGACATTGAAGAAGGAGGGTGGGTGGCAGGAGCACAAATATGCCAATGTAACAGGGCACTTAAGCTTTTCTGCTAAATCTTAAAGGTCACACAGATGTTTAACAGCTTAAAAGTATCTGTTTTCAAAAAGCCCAGTACCCACATGAATAAATGAAACATTTCCAGCAGCTTTTGGATGCACAGTTATAAATGTATCATTTTTCTAGCTGCTCCTGGATGCAAAACAGCATTTTTATTAACAAATCCTGGCACATTGGTTTAGTTGTTTTCCAGTGGAAATTGAGTCCTGAGAGAAAAAGAGCTGGCAGTTGCTACCAGCATGTGAATATCTACATGACAAATATCTTGGAGAATGGATAGCAAAAAAATACCAGAATTGCAATAGAATCCTGACAGTATCTCTTCAGTAGTTAGTGGTTCCCAGTAAGTTCACACACATTTATTTAACCCATTCCGTGGCATAAAATGTAGTATTTTTTTGACTGCAATAAATATTTGGTTTATGTGGGTATATGCTGAATGCATTTATTCATGTTGTGAATGGCACTTTTGAAAGATATAAACTGGGGCTGAACAGAAGGAGGCAGCATATGTTATGATGAGCTTTGCTGTATCATCTGAGAGTACAGAAAGGGGAGAATACATACCTAATTAATAGGGAATATAAACTAATACGCAAAACAGGGGATTAAAAAGTGGCAAATGCATTGGAGTCAAAAATTGCAAAACTACAGTTAAGTTAAAGCGTATGTAGCTGTGCAATAGCATATACATTGCCGTACCTTGTTACAGGAGCACTTTTACACTATGCTACAACTGTTCTTCATAAAAAAGTTTTGCATGTTGCAAATTTCTTCCAATCCAGATCTGTATTTTGGTTAAGGTTACAAGATTTTGACAGTGATTACTACATGCTGTATATAATGATCTGGATACATGAAATCCTTCATACCAAAAACGATATATTTCTCCAACCTCTCTAACATTACCTTACATAATGCATTTGCTTTGTGGTCATCAATAGACAGGTGGATCTGTAGATCACTTATGCGTCTGACACCTTTTCAACTGTTCACAAATAGTTCATTATCAGTAGCATACTATCAGTGGCATCACTGGTCAGTTGTTCATACACAGCATGAATTAATTCCATTATTTGATTTTTATAAAACTATAGCTGTCACAAATGAAACAATTTTTCTTGAATTTCCCATGCCTCATAGATTGTAAGTGGTTCAGGAAAGGGACCTCATTACAAAGGTGTAATTAATTATTTTTCATAGATTAAATTATATTAACTGTACCCAGGTTTGCATTTGTTCCTTGAAGGGAATCCCTATAGACTTCTGGAGCTATGTCAATAAATAAGATGCAAATAAAAGTAAAGCCTTGCCAACAGAGTTATGAGGATCACAATAAAATGCTGTAGTTTCTGAAGAGTCAAAGTGCATAAATATACAGTATATGCTTCCTATAGCCTTCTAAATGATATTTAGTTTGCATAGGTTCCACTTTTAACCAGTAACATTATCCTACATTCATTTTGAAAAATGTTTTTTCCCCATGACAGCATCCCTTTCAATGAATGTATATATTGCAAAGTTGCTTATAATGACATATTCTTTCATTTATAATGAACATTAGGGGATTTCCTTTTTAATTCTTTGACAGGGAACTTATGTTTCAACTACAGTGAGGGTGGGAGATGTAGTGAGTGTAAATTTTGAAGTGGTTTAACGAAAAAAAAATCGTTTTGCATAATGAAAGAATATGTCATTATAAGCAACTTTGCAATAGATACATTCAAAAAAACATGTTCCATAATTTAAATGGTTTTTGTAAATTAAATTTTTACTGAACTCAGTTTGTCTGGGATTTTGCTATTCCCTTCTCAGTTTGACAGACTACAGAAACAATGTACTGTATAAAAAATCATCTCCAGGAAAAGAATGCGATTCCCACAATGGTATAAGGAGGAGCAAATTTTAAGCTACAAACTGCTTTCAATGGCAAAAATATTTGCATTTTAATTAATGTATATTGGAAAGTTGGGCCTTAACTCTATTACGCATGTGCTCAAGCTCAACACAACAAAGGAACAAAGATCTTAAGATAAGGAGATGGCAGTGCAGTGCTTAGAGTGTCTTACCAACGTCTGGTGCAGGAGCACTGGCCCAAGGAAAAACCTATTACAGAAAACCCTAAAAAAATCTATTTTACTGGGGCAGCCTAACATTTTGACACCTCCAGTGAAATACACTTTACATGTCTTTTAAAGTGAAAATTAAGCAGCAGTTGATTGCCAGTGACATTCTGTGGACCCCCTATGTATGGGGTGCCATTTGTCCCAAATACATTCTGTATACAAAACTATCCATAATACACAGAATTAATGTCTCTCGTGGAATATAAGTATTTGTGACCATACACAGATAAAAAAATATACAAAAGACATATTTCTATGAAAGAATGAGAACAAAATCTGGTAAGTGCACAAAAGGATGTCATTATATGACGAACTCCATTCTGTACATTTTAACATGTAATGGACGCACTAATGTGCAAAGTTACAGAATGAATTATGTAAAAAGAAACTTGGACATAATATATAATAGTGTAACTAACTAGTGCATGTCAAGCTAGATTTGAATGACAAACAGGGGCGCTCCACCAATGAGGCGAGTTGAGACACTCGCCTCAGGCGGCAGCGCCCCCCTGGTTACCAGGGGCGGCAAAAATGCCGCTCCTGGTAACTAAGAGCCGAATTTCCGGTTTTCAACCCGGAAATTCGGCTCTTCTAGTGCAGAGAGCGCAATTGCGCTCTCTGCACTAGCTTCGTGCAGCGCCCCGACCCCCTCCTGCGCAGAAAATGTGAGCGCCGTGAGGAGGGGTCGGGGCGGCAATGGAAGGCCGCCTCAGGCGGCATAAAGGCGCCGATCGGCGCTGATGACAAAATAGATATTTGTGACAGACAATATTTTATAGTACAGGATTCATTCTTTCCAAAAAATGAAAGCTCAGTTTCACAAAACAGATAAAATATCCATTCTGTGAAGCAACACTGTCAGTCACATTCCTGAACCAATAAGAACAAAGCTTATTGCCATATAACAAACAAGATGAGAAGTTGCCAGCTCTGCTTCACATGGCTGTATCATCCCTTAAGCTGGCCATAGACGCAAAGATCTGATCGTACAAATAGAGGATTCGTACGATTTTCGAACCGTGTGTGGAGAGTCCCGTCATTTTTCGTCCGACGGAGATCGGTCGTTTGGTCGATCGTACAGGTAAGAAAATTTCTGTTGGCTGCTGATAATATCTCTGCGTGTATTGCCGATCGTACGATTTTTAGTGGGAGACTGTCACTAGCTTTGGTTGGACATAGATATCGTACGATTGCTGTCAGGGGCAAAACATTGCTGATCTGTTCTTTAACTAATCTGACTGGTAAGACTTTGATCTGAATGGTTAGTGGCGGGTCGGGAGATGGGAATGTCCAATCGTACGATGATTCGTACGATCGGATCTTTGCATCTATGGCCAGCTTAAGGCATAGTATGTGGCCTGCTATAGAGGCACCCTCTAATGTCCCCTCTGCTGCATAGTAATAAACATGAACAAACATTTCTTAAAAGGGCTGCTTTTAAACACTACAGGTTCATAATTAGAAGTTTATACAAATGGCTGAGAAATATAATGCTGCATTTATAATGATTGTAGATAAAGTAAGGTATGCAAAACATAAATATGATCATTTTCAGCGAACCAGCTTGTGTGGCCATTTTGGTTAAGGGCATTTCTGCTGTTTTTCAATTGTCTTATGATTCATTCCCTCTTCCTGTCTAAACTGAGAGCAATAATGGGGCAGGCCACACCTACCTGCCATATTGTGATAAATGTACCAGAAGCAGGGCTGTAACTACAGAGGAAGTAGACCCTGCAGCTGCAGGGGGCCCAAGAGGTATAGGGGCCCCATGAGGCCCTAATTCATATACAATTGCAATAAATATTGGTAAAATAAGTCAACCTCTAAACATTTTAGGGGCCTGAAAAATAATTTGCTGTGGGGCCCAGTAATTAATATCTAGTTATGCCACTGAGTCAGAAGTTCCTGTGCTTGTCTGGCTGCTTTGCCTCAACTAACACAGCAGAATCATTTAATCATTTAAACTACCAGCCAGTTTATCACACATCATCTTGCAGCCTAACCATCATTATAATAGGTCTAATATCCCTTCAATGATGTTTGACAAACTCTGAGTCAGTTGTAAGTTTTGTATAGGATTGTTAGACTCCAATGTCTACTCCTAGCTGTAATCTTGCACCAGTTAGCTTATAGCAGTCTTTTAATAATGTGCTTAGCTAAAGTTTTAGCCAAAGATATGGGACTGATCATGTGCACACACATTCTGTACAGTATGATGTGTAGGCTCTATGAGCAGCCACTCCTGAGTACTGTGTGTAAACAAAAGGGGTTATTTAGGCAGGGGCAATTTTAGGGGATCATAATTTATTTATATAGAAACAACAAGCTGCACAATGCTTTACATTTATTTATAACAGGGGTCTTATGATGCCGCCCCCTTAACTGGCCAGTGTTTAAAGGAATTGTTCAGTGTAAAAATAAAAACTGGGTAAATAGATAGGCTGTGCAAAATAAAAAATGTTTCTAATATAGTTAGTTAGCTAACAATGTAATGTATAAAGGCTGGAGTGATTTGATGTATAACATGTCAGTCAGAACACTACTTCCTGCTTTTCAGCTCTCTTGGTTTACACTGACTGGTTACCCTGGCTACCAGGCAGTAACCAATCAGAGACTTGAGGGGGGGGGCACATTGGTCATATCTGTTGCTTTTGAATCTGAGCTGAATGCTGAGGATCAATTACAAATTCACTGAACAGAAATGTACCATGTGGCCCCCCTTCAAGTCGCTGACTAGCTCAGAGTTATAGAGCTGAAAAGCAGGAAGTTGGATTCTGGCTGTTTTATTAGACATCTGTTCACTCCAGCCTTTATACATTACACTTTTGGCTAACTAACTATATTAGAAACATTTTTTATTTTGCACAGCCTATCTATTCCTTTAACCCTTTCACATCAGAGCAGGTTGAGGGGGGCACAACACTAGTGCAGAGAGCACAACTGTCAGACGCATGTCACATCAGTAATAACGACACCCAGAATTAGAGAAGAGCAATTGGGTCTGATTAGTGTCAGAGCACAAATATAATTGTGCAAATTGTAATGCATTGGATGCAATTGTGTCAGACATCTCATCTGCATTGTGGTAAAAAAAATGGCTACTGTAGTCATAAGTCTATGTCATAAGTCAAAAGTAGTGTAACAGCTTCTGAGTGAGCAGAGACTACTCATGTGTGAATGTTTCCCATATGGATTAATCTGGTATATGTGGCTCAGTAAAGCAGCTGAGTAACCCCTGGCGGATGGGGTTACTTGTTGCAAAAATCTGAACTCACACTAAGGGGCAGATTAATCAAAGGTCAAGGTGAATTTTCGAATGAAAAATATTCAAATTTCAAGCTATTTTTTGTGTACTTCGGCTAGGGAATAGTCCAAATTAGATTTGAATTTGAAAAAAATTCGAAAATTTATCAAGTACTGTCTCTTTAAAAATTTGCCTTTGACCATTCGACATCTAAAACCTGCAGAATTGCTGTTTTAGCCTATGAGGGACCTCCTAGAACCTATTTGGAGTCAATTGGTTGACTTTGAAAAATCAAATTTTTTGGGGGGAAAAACTTTGAATCGATCGATTAATTATCGATTAAATATTAATTTGATTCAAATGATTTGAATTCGGCCTAATATGGACCTATTCAATTCGATGAACTATAGCTAAGCACATTAAAAAGATAGTGCTAAAAGCTAACTGGTGCAAGATTACAGCTAGGAGACATCGGAGTCTAACAATCATATACAAAGCTTATTACTGATTCTGAGAGTTTATCAGATGTTATTTAAGAGATATTAGGCCTGTGATGGGTTAGGCTGCAAGATAATAATTGTGATAAACTCACTGGTAGTGGATTAAATGATTCTGCTGTGAGAGTTCAGGCAAAACAGCCAGACAAGCACAGTAACTTCTGGTACATTTGTTACAACATGGCAGGTAGGTGTGGCCTGTCCCATTATTGCTCTCAGCTTAGACAGGAAGAGGGAAACAGGAACAGGAATGAATCATAAGACAATGGCAAAACAGCAGGAATGCCCTTAACCAAAATGGCCACACAAGCAGGTTACTACAATAAGAATAGCATATCACCTAAAATCACCTGATCATATTTATGTTTTGCACACTTTTCTTTCTGTAAAATCATTATAAGCGCAGCATTATATTTCTCAGCCATTTGTAAGAATTTCCAATTATGAACCTGTAGTGTTTAACAGCAGCCCTTTTAAGGGATGATGCAGCCATGTGGAGCAGAGCTGGCAACTTTTCATCTTGTTTGTTATAAGGCAATAATCTTTGTTCTTATTGGTTCAGAAATGTGACAGTATTGCTTCACAGAATGGATATTTTATCTGTTTTGTGAAGCTGAGCTTTCATTTTGTGGAAAGAATGAATCCTGTACTATAAAATCTTGCTTTTATCTATTTTGTCATTCAAATCTAGCTTGGCATGTACTAGTTAGTTACACTAATATATATTATGTCCAAGTTTTTTCTACATAATTCATTCTGTAAGTAACTTTGCACATAAGTGTGTCCGTTACATGGAGGTTATACATTTGTAAGACAGATTGCTAGTTAAAATGTACAGAATGGAGTTTGTAACATAATGACATCCTTTTGTGCACTAACCAGATTTTGTTCTCATTCTTTAATAGAAATACCGTATATACTTGAGTATAAGCCGAGTTTTTCAGCACCCAAAATGTGCTGAAAAAGTCTGCCTCTGCTTATACTCGAGTCAGCTAAAAAGTTGCTGATTACTCACTGATTGAAGCGTGCAGTGACTCCTCCGTGCTGCTGCCCATACTTCTCCCCCCTAGCAGGGTTGCCAGGTTTTCATTTCAAAACCAGCCAAAGACCATAAAAAAACTAGCCAAAAAGTAGCCAAAAGCCATTTTAAAAGTAGCCCAAAAGTAGCCCAATTCATAAATTGAAAAATCGTAATAAAATAAAGTAAAATAATATGGTTATCAGATCAATTAAGTGTCTGTACTTTTCCCAATAACTTTTTCATTAAAGGGGCCACTTTTACATTTTCGCTGTAAATTGGGACAAATTTCTATAGGTATGCAAAAAAAAACAGATAGCCTGGGCACTCTCTTAGTGAGAAAGAACAAAATTAAAGGCACCTGTTGTTGAAGTAGCTTGTTCAGTGCAGACTGATGGCTGACTGGTACTGCAAATAATATTGGGTTCTTTTGGGTACTGCCTGGTTGGCACTGTAAATAAAAGGGGTAACACAAGACATTAAGTTTGCTAAGAAACAATAACACAACCAATTAGATAACATTTACTGTTCACCTGTTTAAAAGCATTTACTGTTCACCTGTTTTACCCCTCTGTGTAAGTCCCCTCCAGCGACGTTCACAGGGCCATCTTCTCTTCAAACCTCTTCTTCCGGGATCCGGCGGCGCTAGGTGGCGCATGCGCAGTAGGATGCTGCTACTACTGCACATGCGTACAAAGTTCACGAAGTTCGGCGATTGAACTTCGCAAACTTTGTGCACATGCGCAATAGTACCGGCATCCTACTGCGCATTCGCCGCCGACAGAGCAGCATACAGGAAGAAGCGGTTGGAAGAGAAGATGGCCCCTGTGAACGTCGCTGGAGGGGACAGAGGGGTAAGTAGCCACTTAGGGGCAATAGCCTGGGGTGAGAGGTAGGTGGGGGGAGGAGGGAGGTGAGGTGTTAGCGCCAGGGGGTTGGATTCCCCTTTAATACTGTAACCCCCTTAGTAGGAGGTCGTAGCCAAATGAATTACGTGCGCACAACCACAGCGCCACTCGCATGCGCAACAGAACAATGGGAAGGTAACCTGTACACGTCAAAAAGTTTATGTCATCAAAGGATACAGCTATGGGATCCGTTATCCAGAAACCTCTGAATTACAGAAAGGCTGTCTCCTATAGATTCCATTTTTTTTCCAAATAATCCATATTTTTAAATTTGATTTTCTTTTTCCGTGAAATAATAAAACCGTACTCATTCTCCACTTAAATATCATTAATCCTTATTGGAGGCAAAACAATCCTAATGGGTTTAAATAATAAATGATTTTTTTAGTAGACTTAAGGAATGGAGATCCAAATTAGAGAAAGATCCCATATCTGGAAAACTCCCAAGCAGTCTGGATAACAGGTCCCATAACTGTACTGACAGTACTGCGAATACATTGAGCGCTTATAAATGTGTGTTCATAAAAACTGTGCCAGTCAAGACATAATATATCCAGAAGAGCAACAGAAGAGCTTCAGAACATCTTACTGAATGTGGGCTTACAATCAGAAATCTACTGTTCCCTGTACAACATAAAGGAGCATTTGAGTCCTCTTGTGACACACCCAACCGAATATTGTTTTATTGGGGACCGGGCAATGACAGGATCCCATTACTGCCCAACAGCCCTACATACAAATAAGAGAGACACAAACACAACGCAACGCACGGTCGCAGACAGCTACTCACAACACAAGTCCCGCAAAGCGGCACTGACTGTCGTCGTCGTGTCCAGTCCACCAACAACTCCCACCAATTCCCGCCACAGGCGCCAGCCTGGTCCAGAGGACCCACCCAGCGCGCCCTGCATGTGCATGACGTCACGCGGCCGCCCTCCTCCTGAGTCCTGGGGGACACTCGCTGCCTCACTGCGTGTAGTTCCAGCCTGCCCCTGCTGTGAGCCCTCGCGTCTCGGCTCCGCCCCTTTTAAGAACGTATGTGCTGGCTGGCTGCGTGCACTCCATGCAGGCGCAGCCAGCAGTGCGTGCTGCTATCTATTTGGGCATTGGTCACGGTGATTGGGCGGTTTTTCCAAGTCCAAACCCGCGGCACCTATTAAAACTAGCCCAAAACTAGCCATTGGCGGGTTTGGACTTGGAAAAACCGCCACCACGCTTAAAAAACCGCCCAATTTGGCGGAAAACCCGCCAACCTGGCAACCCTGCCCCCTAGTGGCTTGATTCTGCTTCCTTAGCCCTCAGCCCCTCCCCTCTCAGCTCTCCTCACTCACTTCCTGTCAATCAGGGGCAGGAAGTAGGAGATCGTGCTGTAGCTGGATACACACCCCCTTATTATTTTGCTAATAGATGCTGAAGTGAGAGGAGCTCTGCAGAAGTAAATACGGTACTCTGTGAAATTTAAGTATATTGCTGGCATTTTTTAAGTTAAAAACTCGCTGTATTGGTTCATCTATATGAGGGGATCGCTATTATGCATTTTAAAAGACTTTAGATCCCCTTTCCCCAGGGCTGAGGAGGGAGGAGTGAGTGAGGAGAGCTGAGAGGGGAGGGGCTGAGGGCTAAGGAAGCAGAATCAAGCCACGAGGGGGGGAGAAGTATGGGCAGCAGCAAGGATGAGTCACTGCATGCTTCAAATCAGTGAGTAAGCAGCAACTTTGAAGCTATTCTGACACCAATCTTTTTTTTTTTTAAGTCTGTTGATAAATAATGTTGTTGGCATGCTACCTGAGAACAGAGAGCTCTTTACTAATGCTGCAACTGCTTTGTGAAATGGTGCTCCTTATCACATAACACCCCCTCCCTTCTAGTGAGACATGCTGGCAAATGGAGTTCAGATTTTATCAAGGATACTCACCCTTTGCCCCATTTTCATAGACATTTCTCTGGGTTTCTTATACTTTACCCTATTTGTATCCAGCAGTCCACCAGCAGAATGACTACCCTTCTTCATTAGAGTTTTCATTGTTTCTGTGCAATTATCTGTGCTGCTAATGCTTGTACACAAGATAATATGCCATGTAATTGCCATGTCCTAAAATGAATTTCTCACCCCTAGGCTTGTACTTGAGTCACTAAATTTTCCCAGTTTTCTTAGGTAAATAAGGTACCTCGGCTTATACTCGGGTCGGCTTATACTCGGGTCGGCTTATACTCGAGTATATACGGTAAGTCTTTTATATATTTTTTTATCTGTGTATTGTCACAAATAATTAAATACCATGAGAGACATTAAATCTGTGTATTAGGGATAGTTTTGTATACAGTATTTGGGACAAACGGCACCCCATACCTATGCATGCTCTAATGACTTACCATTAGACCCCAAAAACAAGAATCAGGCAAGAATAGAATGACACAAAAGTGTTATCCAAAAGAGTTGGACACAATGCTCTGAACAAGAATCTGTGCAAGGTTCCGAATCAGACTTTTGACCATGTAACAATAATAGCACAAAGAAGGGCAGTGTTAGTGGATAAACTAGATATATAATCAGCATCCAGGTAGCTACCATATCATCCAAATAATTTTTAGATCATGATTTTTATTTTCCAATGCATATTCTATATAGATCTTTGTTTGTTCATGAGCTGTATGAACCCCTTATTTAAAAATGTTTAGTTCTACTTGTTTTTCCAACTGCATACACTTGGTTATTTGACCTACTTCTTTAATGCATATACTGTATGGAGATCACTTCTTCTTCACAATCATTTATTTACACACAGGGTGCACACCTAAGAAGACAGTAAAGCATTCACCAAAGCATAGAGGAAGGGAGAATAGCCCTTTAGTCTGAAAAATTTCATAGAAAAATTTAGTTCTATCTGCATCAGAGGTAACCTCTAACAACACCTAAGAGGCTTGACAAATGGCCCGAGTAGCCCGAAACATTGCCTTAAGCACTTTGAGTAAAGTTTTTCCCTTTTTTAATATTACCGGAGTGCTGCTGTCTTCATTGAACTCTAACAACACCTAAATTACAGTCTGATTATTTAGTATTGGAATAAGAGTTAATGTTGCGGAAAAATGGTGCAGCAATGGTCAGCATGGGGTAAAGAAACAAGGCAAACAAGTTCTTATCACATAACAGAGAAGCTGTGCATATAAATAATCTGTCATCAGATTCAAAACTTGTAATTAGTCTGTTTAATAGAACTGGTTCTTATTTGCATGCAGTGCCACTTACCAAATATTATTGAAATTAAGCTTCACGCTAGCACGTACACTTTCCTAGGAAAAAGGGCACTTGCTTTGAAGCTTGTACCTAATGCATACAAATACTACTTAGGGGTCATTTAAGTAGCATGGGGCATGTTTTTGCACTTTGTGTTCATCCCCCTGCTCTCAGAGAGGATGAACTGGAGGGGAAGTTTAAACTTGACCCAATCCCTATGCAGCTGTACCTGGACATAGACTTCAGTGACTAATCGCCAGTACAGAAAGAAACACCTAAGCTCTAGCCCTCCCTTCTGAAATCTGCATTTCCCTGACAGCACTGGGGGCCTGTTAATGAAGTAAGTTTTTTTTTTACTTGTTGGGTGTGGCCTGGATATTATCACTTTGTCTGGTCAACAATATTTTTTTAAATAGTGGGGGGGCCTGGCCACCAATTTTTTTTAACTTGTAGGGGGGCCCCTGGCCACCATTGATTTTGTTTAACTTGTAGGGGTGGGCTGGCTACCAATGGTGTTTTTACTTGTGTAGGGTGCCCTGGCCACTAGTGGATTTTTTTCTAAAAGTGAAATTTAGGTTAGAGTAAGTACCTGCTTAAAGTCTACCTTGATGTGGTGGCAGGCTTTATAATCCTTTTGCTAAAAGTGTTTTACTGTTTTAGCGCATGTGTGCCTTTTGATTGTGGGGTAGGAGGGGTCTGGGGTGGAGCCTGTGGCTGACATTCATTAAAGGTTCTTGATCCAAACATTCTCCTTGCACTTTTCCACCTTCTCTTCTGAATTGCACACAAGTCAGCATATGGATACAGAGGAACACTGGAGCTAAGGTGGCAATTGCTTCAGGGTACCAACAGTGGGATGTGTCAGTACATGCAGCACATTTGATAGCATTTCAGCATAATGCTGAATGCTGAATTACATAATCATTCATGACTACAAAAATGTAAGAATTTAAGTCTGTGGATGCATTTTGACGCATCACCCCTCCCCCGTGCCCACAATTACGCTGAAATAATGAGAAAAAAATTCTGCGCTATGAATTAAAAAAACATGGTGTACTGCACTAGTGTAAATAAATAAAATAACCCTGTCTATCAGCCTTAAGGACATACTAAAAGGAAGTGTGAAGGTAGAAAGATGAAGAATAGGTTTAAACAGCTGCTAAGGTTATTTCCCAAAGTGTGTTATATTATTTATAGCAGTCTTTTTGATGGAACTTATTCATGCACAAAAATGTCACAATACAGGGAAGTCAAATATATGCATAAACAAGGTTAAACACAGTTAGGCAAAGGGCAATGAGTTGCCTGTAAATCTATAGAGGCGTTTTCATGTAATAAAGCTTTCTCCCACCAGAGTAGAACTCCACTGTTGGCTTCATTATTCATATTTCAGTATATCAATCTTAGGACCTCGATGAGTTTCAATCACATTAATTCAGAATAAGGACATCCACTGGTGTAACCAGATGTTACTGGGCCCCACAGCAAATACATTTTGGGGCCCAAAAACATTGGAAAGTTGACCTTTTCTACCAAGATATATTAATAGTTTCGGACTGGCCCACTGGAATACCAGGAAAAGGTGTCAGTGGGCCCTCATGCTCAGGTCCGGACTGAGAATTAAAATAGGCCTAGGCATTTCAGGTACACAGAGGCCCAATCAGCCCACAGAGAGGCCCAAACAGCCCCCACCAGCCCACTAAATGGTGACTTTCTATGGGACCTTATAGCAGCCCCTCTGGCATTTGCCAGAACCCACAGATTGCCAGTCCAGGCCTGCTCATGCTGCTAAACATTTGGCCATTCCATATTTCTATGAGAACGAGACTAAAGAGTGCTTTTCCTATAACTTAAAAAATCTTTATATGTCGATCAGTCTGTCGATCTTTTTGTTTGTCTTGCCTTATAGAAAGACCTCCTTTTAATAAAGGTACTAACCACAGCAATTAGGTCTATTTTTGGGGGTGAATTTAATATATGGTATACAGTGATATTCAGAGACAATTTGTTTAAGGACTTGTGGTATATGAATTATTTTGCTTTGTGTTTAGTGCAGTTTGGAATTGCAGCAGCATGTCTGGTTGCTAGGGGCCAATTGACCCCTAGCAGCCAGGCAGTACAGGTATGGGACCTGTTATCCAGAATGCTCAGGTCCTGAGGTTTTCTGGGTAATGGATATTTCTGTAATTTGGAACCTTAAGACCTTATGTCTACTAGAAAATCATGTAAACATTAAAGAAAACCCAATAAAGGAGGGATTATATTTTAGTTTGGATGAAGTACACACTACTGTTTTGTTATTACAGAGAAAAGGAAATAATGTGTTACAATTTGATTAGTTGGATATAATAGAGTCTATGGGAGACGATCTTTCCATAATGCCAAGCTTTCTGGATAATGGTTTCCGGATAACTGATCCCATACATTTTTTAATGAGATACAGGAAAATGAATAGGAGAGAACCTGAAAAGAAAGATCTGTTTAATGCTGAAGGATAATTCAGTGTTAAATTGATAAATAAAGGATAACAATAATAATTTGGAGAACAAGCTAAAAAGATGTATGGAAGGTTTATGTTCCTGTGAAGCATAGTTCCGGTAAAGAAAGCAATTTACTTATATAGTACAAAGATTAATTAGTGAACTCAAGCTGGCTAAAACAGCAAAAGTCTTCCAGTTTGAATTAAAAATCTCATCGCTAATTTATTTACGCAATTTCATGAAGACCTTTGAGGCAGGTTTTTTTTTAAAAAAAGCACTAGCACTAGTTAATTAATTTGTGGGATTTATAGTGTATTTATTCTAAAAAGAACAAGAAATCGCATTAATTGGAAATTTATTAGCACCATGAAACATGAACCTGTTGTCATGGTACCTAAATTTCTTCAGCAAATGAAATGAAACACAGAGTTCTAGGAAGGCCTCTTTTGAACTCTAACTGGAGTTGTTCACATCAAACTTGTAATATTTAACAAAGCTGATACCTAAAGCACACACTGATTAGCAAACATGCCAGGTTTTGTTAACATATACTCAAGTGCAGTCCTATATTTTGATCTTATTAAAAACACTGCACTAAAGGTAACACAGAATGAGGACAAATGGAAATACAAGCTCTGTTAACAATAACAGCTCATCTAGTTTTTAATTAGTCGTTAGGAGTCAATCCTTTGTCTTCGCAAGATAATGGCCAATCATCCAATTGCCTTTAAAATGAATAGGGTTGTTGAATGTGCTGCAAATTGTCATGGGATAGAGCCCCAGGGGCCTATACTATCAATCCCAAACAGCAGCCATGTGACAACTATAGACACAAAGATATAGTAACTTTGTTTTGTATAATTTTTGTAACATCTGTGGGCTCAAAATAATAGTCCCACCATTTTTCGACCATGGCAATCACTCATTAGTAGTGATGGGCGAATTTGCGCCGTTTCGCTTCACGAAAAATTAGCGAATTTCGCGCGAAATTCGCAAAACGGCGAAAAATTCGCGAAACGGCGCCGGCGTCTCGTTTTTGACGAATTCAATTCGCGAATTCGCGCCTGGCGTATAAATTCGCCCATCACTACTCATTAGTCAACCTGACAGAATAGAACATTTCTGTCAGCTAATGATAATTGCATGTATTGCCTATCTGACAATATCCATGGGTGACAGTCACTACTATTGCTGTGACATAACTTTTGTACAATTGCTGTCTATCTATTGATGGTCAGAACTTCGTCTGATTTGTTATATTTCTTACTTATTTTAATCTGAATGGTTAGTTGTAGATCATTGAAACAAACATTATTTAATCGTACAAAAAATTAAATCTGCCAGCTTTAGTGTCTGCTGTTTGGCCTCTTTATGGCGGTGTACAACCCCAATAGTTCCTCCAGCTGCCCCCAGATAATAACATGCATTTACACACACACAGACTTTTGTTTATTTTCCACAGATTTTGCAAATTTTTCAAAACTCCCATACTTCTTCTGCACAACACACAAAAGTTATTAACAATTCTTGCACTAAAACAGTTATGTAGTGTGACTACTATATATGATATTTTGATCACTAATCAGATTGTTGGATCAATCATTGTATTGATTTGCTCTATTTACTTTATTTATACGTATGTTGCTACATTCTTGATTCTGCATGCTGCATGTTGAAGTATAATTTACCCATTTTGGATATGTGAGAATTTCTGGGGTCTACAAACTGTTTAAATCATGAAACACAGGCAGAGTGTTAGGTGATGTGTTCCCAGAAGCTGAAGTGTTAGCTAAGAAAATTCATATTTACTATTTTCATTTAGGATTCCCTACATGCCACATATTTTGGTGAATCACTCAATACTGTTTTATTTTTGTACTTGGAGGTAAGATGGTGCACATTGAAAAAGGTATGTTGATTTTCAGAAATGTCATAAAACCCACTACTTCTAGGAATACTTTTCTGTTTGGTAGGTTGGGCTAGAAATATTTAACTAATTTGGATTCACCAGAAAGTGTACTTTGCAAACATATATTGGTTATTCTTACTGTTATGGGCTCTTACAGTGCACAATTCACATACAGGATGCTCATTTCTATTATCATTATGGAGTAGGTACACTTCTAAATCTAGCCATATTGACCAAAGGTTTAGAAGAAGAGAATATGGAAGCAGAGCTGACTCGAACGGATCCACAGGACCAGAGGTGTTCAGTTAAAAAATAGTTTTATTTGTAGAAAAGTTAAAAATATAGCTGCATCTCCATTCAATTGCTTCAAGTATGCTTTTTTTTAAAGAGGTTTCATAGTTGCTATATCGATCTAACAACACACTGTTTTACTTTTATATTTTTCTACCATATTTTTTATATATTTTCTATGTAAAAACAAATGATTTTAAATACATTTTTTAATAGTTAACCTCTTGAAGAAATCTAGAGGTACTGTCTCTTTAATGATTTTTTTGTTCCTTTTTTTCTTTCTATTTTTTTGATTGGTTGTCTTGTGTATAAATGCTCATATCCTGTGACCATCATTAGAGCCCATGACTAAGTGCCCTATAGGGGTGTGAAACGCGTAGGGTGGATGGAGATGCAGCTATATTTTTTACTAATAAAATTTTCTACAAATAAAATTATTTTTTAACTGAACACCTCTGGTCCTGTGGATCCGTTCGAGTGCCAGTCAGCTCTGCTTCCATATTCTCTGCTGTACCGCTCCCTAAAGCTGGGGCTCTGGGGCTGGTGCACCTGGACCACTTTCACTGTTTGGGGAGTTACTTTACATTTAATTACTTAAAACGGTTTAGAAGAACCCTGGCATTCATATTTACATTTTTTTTTTATTATTGCACAAATTGTGGTACATAAGATACTGCACATTGAAATATTTGAGATGATTCTCAGAAACAAAAAAAGCTTTGCAGTGTGGAAGTTTGAAGTAGAAAGGACTATTATTCTGAAAATTGCAAGTTTTGGGGTGACTTTCAAATTTTTCTAAAAACTGAAAGCTTTTAAAATAGGTAGTTTGGAGTAGAAGACACATTTATCCATCTTGTACCTGCTGAATGTGACAAAAAGTGTATGGTTAATGATGTTTTTGGCCTTGCAATCTAAATTATGGACATTTCTGAAGCAGTTGTTTAGATATTTGGTAGAGTATTACTGCAATTTTTTCTGTGTGAAACTATACATACTTTGTATTGCTGCATTCAAGAGACATGTGACTTTCTAAATCAGTCATATTTTTGTGTATAAAATAAAAACTGCTTCTGATATATGTTTCTATATTTGAGCACCTTTTGAAAGCTAACGTTGCCATGAAAAATAATATACAGGACAGCTTTCCTGGGAAAACAAAAAGTCTGCTTCAGTAAATGCCCAAGTGAAATATCACACAATATTGAAATGTGTCTGGCAGCAGTTACAACAGAAGTTCAAAATTGTTCTTGCAGCAGTAAGGGGCAGATTTATCAAGGGTCGAATTTTGTTTTTTTTGCACTCAAAAAGTTTTTTTATTTTACTTCCAGTTCACATAATAAAAACCATACTTTGACAATTATACAATATCTCCATTGCAGATGTTTAAACATTATGTCTAAATGCGATACGGCTCAAATGTTACTTACAATTGTATAATAGCATCATAAAAGATACTTATACAGTGCACCGAATTGTAATATAGCTCAAATATAGAGTACTGAACCGGATAAAAAAAAAAAAAAGAAAAGAAAGAAAAGATAAAAAAAGAAAAGCAAGAAAAGAAAAGAAAGAGAAGAAGATAGATCCCCCACTCCACACAGTATATAGGCAAAGCATAGCCCAAAATGCCACCCACTAGAGCTCCACGATATTATTGGAAAGCAAGCTGTTTAGTAATTATATACATTTTCCAGGGTGTCCAAATTTCTGTAAAATTATCCATATTATCCTGTATACGAGCGGTAAGCTCTTCCATTGTGCAAATTGCATTAATTTTGTGCAAAGTTTGTTGCCACGGAATTTCTGAAGATAACCAGTTGATTGCCAGGGTCCACTTAGCAGCCGAGAGAATATGTTTAGTTAAATGTCTAGCTGACCTATTGAGCTGTACAATTGGTAGATTATGCAACAATTCCCACGGATTGAACAGAAATGTCACTGAACAAAGTTCCTGTACTAAAACATGTACTGCATGCCAATGATGTTGCGCCTTGGGACAATCCCACCATACATGAATTAAGGAGCCAATATCATAAGGGTCGAATTTTGAAGTAAAAAATACTTTGAAATTCAACCATTGAATTGAAATACTTCGAATTCGAATATCGAATTCAAACTTTTTTCATCGAATTTGGGTATTCTGCAGACGAAGTTCGATTGAACAATTTTACTTAGACTTCAAAAAACTTAGAAAAATCCTGTAGAAGGTCCCCATAGGCTAACATAGCACTTCGGCAGGTTTAATTTGGCGAATTATTGATATTTTTAAAGAGACAGTACTTCGATTATCGAATGGTCGAATATTCAAACGATTTTTACTTTGAATCGAATTCAAAGTAAATTCGAAGTCGTAGTATCCTATTCAATGGTCGAAGTATCCAAAAAATTATTTGGAATTTTGAATTTTTTTACTTTGAAAATTCCCTCAAATTCACTTCAACCCTTGATAAATCTGCCCCTAAATGTTTAATAAAAGGAAGCTAAAAAAATTAAATTCGTGTGGATTTTATTTTTATGCAGGTGGTGTAAGGCTTTGTCTTTATTTACTAGTTGATATTTCCTGAAATGTGACATGAACTATATGCAAAGTAGTGATGTTATTACAAAGAATTGTGTTCTTTGCAGAGAGAGATTTCTGGTAAGAAATCTGGAATTTCTGGTTTTAAACTAACCAGAGACAATATTTCTCACCCTGATAAAGTTTTGTCTGATGCAAGGTTCTCACCTTGTCTTGTGACAATAACATCAACATAAGCCCAGACATTTTGTTATATCAGCATCACATAAACAATGGAAAGTATTTGGGTTTGTGCATCAAAACTTGTTCTTCCTTTACAGCAGGACAGTTTTGGAAATTCAGGGTATACTTCACAGTAGAACAAGTAAAATAGAAATAATTCACACTGGCTTTAAATGATTAACAGCAGTGAAGTCATTATTTTTGGAGCCAAAGTTTCTAATAGATAAAAAGAAATCATCCTACTCTGAAGATGTATTAAAAAAAAGCAAAAATAAAGGGAATGCCACAAAGGGTTGATTAATCCCTAATATTCTCCTATGCTTTCTAAATAAGGCATCCTAATATTTATTATAGACACAAAAGGCTTCTCCTCCAATAATAATCCAATCGAAACTCAAATTTGTAAAGGTTTTAAAGTCTTTTCTACTTCAAATAAACTCACAATTTAAAAAGACTCTAACGTCTGTTTATTTATTAAAAAATCCAAATATAAAAACCTCAACTGAAAACAATCGTAAAAAAAACGTGAAAAAATCAAATTTGTGAGTTTACAAGCTCAAAAGAACTTGAATAACTTGAATGAAAAAAATAGCTTGAATTTTGCCTAGTACAGCTCCCATCATCGTCTACATGAACATACAAGCTTTTATATACCAAAGATTCACATTCGAGTTTTTCATGCTTAATAAATACCAAACATTTGAGTTTTTGAAAATATAATTCAAATTTGTGAGTTTTTGTACAAAAAAATTTGAATTGTGGCAAAAATTCTAATTCAAGTATTGATAAATCACCCCCTAAGTCTAATGAAAAATAATTTAAATATTATTCAAAACTCAAAAGGATTGTTTTGACTCCAATAAAGATTTATGATATCTTAGTTGGATCAAGTACAAGGTACTTCCTGTAATGGGAGATGTGTGGGAATAAAACATGGAACTTTCTTCATTAATTGGCTAATACAACCTAAGCATTGGTTTATTTGTGTGTGTACCATTAATCATATGAGCCCAGGGGGCAGCCCTTAGTACTTAAAATGGTAATGTTCTATTTAGAATTTCCCAATGGCACATACTGATTAAAAAGTATATTTTATGAAAATGGTTTATTTAGATGAAGCAGGGTTTTACATATGATCGATTTTCTGCAATATATTTTATTATTAAGAAATATATTAAATGTAATATAATAATAAATGTCTTATTTAATGTAATGTAATAATAAATGTCTTATTTCTTACAAGATACAGCACTCAAATCTTTACTTTGATACTAGGAGATAGCAGATCATAATTAAAGAATTTCTATTTATGGGTTCCAAAGCAGTGGCGGAACTACTGGGGGAGCAGGGGGTGCGAGCGGGCCAGGGCCCGCACCCCTTCAGGGCCCCCCGGCAGTCCGCGCAGTCCACGCGCCGCTGTGCGGCGCATATTGCCGGCCAGTTTCCAGGTGTACGGAGGGGGCGGGGGCCCGGCTGCGCGTCCTGCGCCAGGGCCCGCCCCCCTCTAGTTACGCTTCTGTTCCAAAGTATAATCTTTATTAATTGGTTCATAGAAAGAAATAAACGTGAGTACACTATCAAATAAATTGTTGCAAAAACAGATTTAGCTCTGTTACTCAAGCTTCTTTGCCAAAACTGCCACATATTGGCAATATGCCAAGTGCCTAGATGCAGTGCCTGCATGTAATGTATGTGTGTGCGCTCCAGTGTGCTTCTAGCAGCACCCTACACTCTTCCCAGTATATAATGATTACAAAATTTTGTTTACTATGTAAATATATCTTCATTATTATATCCCATAGTGTCATGACATCATTGAAAATTGTGAAAATTGCTTGTACATGTAAAATTATTTATTTCATTAGTTATGAAACATTATCTAGAATGATCGCTTCTGAAGAAGAAGCATGATGTCACGAAATGCGCCAAACTTATGGTCCCACTGGCGTGTTGTTATGTTTTTAAACGGACAATAAAATATAAATCATTTTTTATACATTCCTGGAGGCTTTACTAGTGCTTTGTACCAGAGCGTTGATTGTTAATAGAACATCTTTGATTGAAGATTTCCTTTATTTTCCTACACAAAAGAAGCAGATTTACTGTATTGCTGAATGATGCTCCCATTTTCCAAGTCTCTGTTAAACTGTAAGGGAGAGAAGTTCATTTGTTTTCCAAACCATTTGGCCACTGTGAGGAGTTGCTGCTCACATAAAGAATGGCTGATGAACTGAAGGCCAAGTGGCAATCCTCTACTAGAAAGGCCTACAGGGACTCTAACAGCTGGAAGGCCTGCAGATAAAATATAAAAAAGGTAATATATAAAAAATGTTAACATATTTCAAATACATACTTCAGCAGCTGTATCATTTCAGAGGCAGCAAAACTACATCTAAAGTAATGATAATATGCTCACAATTTAATGGGCAGCTACTGTATATAAATGTTGAATACTATAATGTGATACCTGTGATAGCAGCTTTATCAGGTTAGCTATGGGCAAACATACAGTAGCTAGTCATTTTACCATTTATGACTTTCCACACCCCCTAATGCCATCAGCCACCCATTCCTATTGACTTCTGGTAAGAGGTCAATAACACAAAAGTAAGGCAACAGGTGATGAAAAAAAGATACATCTTTGAAGTTAAACCTTTTTGTCCAACTGCTACTTGATCCAGAGGAAGACAAAAAGCTGAAGTCTCGCCAGTTTGCCTCCGAGGGGGGAAAATTCTTTCCTGAGTCCAAGAAAGCAATCACACCAGTACCTGGATCAACTTGTAGATACCTACAATACATAGTATGATGATAAGGGGGCTGGAGAGCCAGTCCATCTATATAAAAATTAAACTGACGCTTTCTGCTGTTCTGGTTTTTCTTGTGGCACCTGCACCTAGAGCACTTACTGGAGACAAATAGCTACATATCTGATAATAAATACCTTGTAGTGCAGAAGAATGGGGATTTCTGCATGCACAACAATTTATTATGGTACCATTGTGACCAGATCTCACTTTCACACCTGTGTGAGTTTCCACTAACACCTACCTGAATAGTTCAATGGAACCATTGTGATTGGATATTGGTGACTGTTTCCTTAAAGGAATTGTTCACCTTCCAAACACTTTTTTCAGTTGATTTATTTTCAGATTGTTCAACATAAACAAAGCCTTTTTTCAATTGCTTTCCATCTTTTACTTTTTACTGTTTTCCAAAAATTGAATATTAAAGTTTAATGTTCGTGTCTCTTGGGTTTCAGTCTGGCAGCTCAGTGATCCAGGAGCATTCTGATCTGTTTGCTACAATTAGTTGATACAATTAGTTAAAAATTTCATAGCAGTATATGAGGAATATTAGCAACTATTGTATCGATTCAATTAACCTTCCTCTGGATCAGCTAACAGTTTGGCTACTTTCAGTTACATACAAATGTGTTGATGGCTTGAATGCAAGTGTTTTCTCAACCTCATCTACTATTATATTGTATTATATAATACAATACAATATAGGCACGTCTTTACTCAAAACAGGATTACAGACATTTGAAGTCTGGGACAAATGCAACTTCATCTCAACAGTTCAATCCCACCTATAGGGTCAGCCCCACAGTTTCGTAACCGTTGCTATTCTATTTACCACCTGCACTAAAGCAGTCAGACCATTTTGGACATGCACTTCTCAGTTCTTCCACAGTTCATAAAGTAATAGTTTCTGGAGATTTACTTGCCCTTAGTTTGTTTCCAGATCTACTTTTGTCACTTCACACGTAGGCTGGTAACTCTATCATGACAGTAATAGGCCCAATGAACTTGAGGTAAACAATTATTGTTTCAAAATGATGGCAAGAGCATTGGAAACAAACAATTAAATTATTTTATTTTAAAGCCAAATTAAATTTATAAGCACTTCATTTACCCACTGAAAAAAATTATTATTGCAAACGGTCAATTCTGCTCAAGAGGTTTAAGCAAGCAGATTGTTAGGGAAGAAAATCTCAAAAAAGACCTTCAAAATTAACATTGTAAAGGCAACTGGAAAGCAAATAAAATGCATAGGAGCAAGCCACTCCCCCCCATCTATCACTGTGGAGAAACTCAAATCTCCCCCCCCATATAAACTGCAAGATTTTAATTACTAGACATGCACAGCCTATTAATAGGTCAGAAATTCCCTACTTTTATATAACTCCAAAATCAAACGTGGGGGAGGAAGTATCTTCAGGCATAATTCTTATCTTTAAAGGTGAACTACTAGACCCACCCCCCTCTTTGTGGTGTTTCTGTGCTAACTACAATCAAAGATATTATCATATAGTCTAAAGCAGTGATCCCCAACCAGTAGCTCGTGAGCAACATGTTGCTCTCCAACCCCTTGGATGTTGCTCCCAGTGGTCTCAAAGCAGGTGATTGTTTTTAAATTCCAGGCTTGGAGGCAAGTTTTGGTTGTATAAAAACCAGGTGCACTGACAAACAAAGCCTCAATGTAGGATGACAATCCACATAGGGGCTACCAAATAGCCAATCACAGCACTTATTTGGCACCGCAAGAAAATTTTTCATGCTTGTGTTGCTCCCCAACTCCTTTTTACTTCTGAATGTTGCTCACAGGTTCAAAAGGTTGGGGATCCCTGGTCTAAAGAAACCCCTAGCCTCAGTCTATCTGGCAGAGAACAAAACAAATGGCAAACTGCCCTCCCTAAACTAACAGAAGATTTGATGCAACTGATACTTAAAATGGGTATTTTAGCAAGGGATACACAAATCCAGTTCAAATTTGCTGCTACTTTCCAGCATGTGGCCACACTTAACCATTACCTAATCCAATTTTGCAGAAACAGATCCATTGGGAAAAATCGCATTTGCAGGCTTGTTTCCATAACATAAAAACAATCAGAACATCGTAGAGGACACCATCAGAGCACACACATATTATTGGGCACTTCATCAGAGGTAAATTGTAAGACTTTCCGCACCCATAAATTCCACGAGGCTCCACGTGACTTAATTAAAATGAGATTGAGTAGGGTTATATAAACAATGCTGACCCGAAAGGAATGTATTGGAATTATAACTAGATTTTTATTCTGGTATTGTAGTAAGGGGGCGGTTCACCTTCATGTTAACTTTCAGTATGTTTAGAATGCCCTATTCCTAACAATTTTGCAATTGTTTTTCACTATTTACTTACATATTTATATATAAGTATTTATATATAGTTTTTGAATTATTTGCCTTTTTCGTCTGCTTCTTTCCAGCTTACAAACGGGGTTCACTTACTCCAGCAGTCAAAAACAAGGTCTCTGTGTGGCTAAAATTGTACTTTTTATTACTTATGTTTTATGCTGGCCCTCTGCTATTCATATTGCCATCACTCATTCAACCAATTTCCGGGTTACAAAGGTAAATAGGACACTAGCAACCAGCTATCTGCTGAAATATAAAACCGGAGAACTGCTGGACAAAACAGTAAATATGAAAAAACATAAAAAATGGAGACAAGTTGCAAATTGTTCTGGAATATCAAGTCTATGTAATACTAAAAGTTATTTTGATTGTAAACTATCCCTTTAAAACACAGTAGGTTGTATAATTAGCTTAACTTTGATAAAATGCATAAAATGGGTCAGGGGGTTTGTGTACTTTGAGGATGTCCTGTATGATGACAATGTTTTACTTAATGATTCTGTATGGTGGAAATAGAGCTCACAATATTTCTAAGATGGTCCACCCCCCCTAAAAGGATTACTCAAGTCATTGCTTTTACGCCAAAAAATAATCTTATGAACCTATCAAAAGTTTATGCATGCATTTTATATATAAATTTCAATATTTTACTTGTTAATTAAATTTGCCCTGGGAAGTTTGACAACATATTAACAGACTGACCCCTGGCTTGTCCACGGAGATTTCATTATAGATACCCAAAATGGATGTCTTTAGTAGCCCAGTGCCTAAGCAGAATAAGTCACAGAATTACAACTCTAACACTTGTAACTCTTTTTGTAAAACTCTATATTTGCATTGCAAGCTTAGCTACTAACGTCACCATGCTATATGATATGTGTTTGTTAATGTATAATGACAAGTCGCGATTCCATTACAGCTTTTAAGCATGGAACAAGATAAGTAAAGCTCACTCTGCTGTTCTAGAGTTCCAACGTCCAGTACGAGTTGTACGGGTCTGATTTTTGTGGTCCAAAAAAAGGTACTTAGCATCTAGGAATGGTAATATTCCTTCATGAATGTTGCAAAAACAATAGCTTCCAAAAAGTCAAGAAATGCATAAATATATATATTTATTTCAGCAAATTGTAATAATAGGATCAAAAGACATCAATAAATCATAAAACTAAAAAATCTTATAAGCAGATGTAATAGTTGCGCATGGATTGTTATTCTATTGAAGAATACCTGAAAATACAAATCTTATCAATTGTTCATTGTTGTCGTTAGAGAAAAACACAAAAATGAGTACAAAAATAAAAGTACAGGTATGGGACCTGTCATCCAGAATGCTGTTATCCAGACATGGGGGGTATATTTATCAAAGAGTGAAGTTAGAGATCACCACAGTCCTCTAGAGTGACATTCCGCCACTCTTCATTCATTTCTATGTAATTTTTAAAAGAGTATTTTTAAATGGGTGAAAGTGAAAGTTCATCCTTTGATAAATACGCCTTTCAAAATCCCATAGAAATGAATACAGAGAGGCAATATTTCACTCTATCAGATTGTGGCGATCTTTAACTGCACTCTTTGATAAATATACCCCCTGGTGTTTTCAACACTTCCTTAAAGATAAATACAGTCATGCCTGCACGGGTTATTGACAAGTATGGAGGCAATGAGGTGCTTTGTTTCAATAACAATATGGCATTTCCTGACATCAACTACCCCAATGAAGTCATCATTAAAGTGCACGCTACAAGTTTAAATCCGATCGATCTTAATATGAGAAGTAGGTTGCTTATAAAAAAAATATACATACTGTATACTAACATGTACACTCACACCCTCGTGCATTTCCGTATTTTGTTGTGTTATATCAGGGAATTTAAATGTATGGTTGATTTAAATTTTTACCATTTGATATAGCACATTATTCTAATGCCACAAGCTAATTAAACAAAAATTAAAACTCAGACAATTGTAGGCTACACAGGAATTCGCACTGTTCAGGTGGAATTTTGACACATTTTTTTATAGGCAGATTTACTCCATGTTTAGTTATAGTGAGGTGGAACAAAAGAGTCATTACTCAGAAGGAACCATGTCTAAGCAGAAAATATGACAATATACCAGTTGCATTGTGACAATTTTTTTGAGACTAATATCTTTTTCAGATGAGACTAATACAAAGCATTCTGTACAAAGTCAAAGATATATGTATGTTTCTATTTGTATAGTACTCCTTGAGGGCAAAGCACTGTACAGCAGAACAATCAATTAGTCATAACACAAAAGGGTTCACTGCAATAAGTAACAATAAGTACATAATTAGAAATACAATTCACATAAATATAATTACAATACAGATTAAGTGCTAAGTGTCAAGGAGACAACAGGATGGAGGACTCTGCACAGTAGGGCTTACAGTCTAAATGGGAGGGTAACTTACAGACACATTTCAGAGGGGTCTTCAGTGCTGTAGGTTACTGTGTGTGACACTGTCATATAAGTGCCAGTTCCCAGTACAAGTGTTATCCAGGTGCTCCCAGAGGCGGTCTTTGAGTTTAGATATGTGTGGTGTAGATCTATCATTGCCCACTCCATAGAAAACAACATTCCTACTGTGACATATGGTGGAGGCATTATGCTCTGGGACTGCTTTTCATCAGCAATGTACACAGGCTCTTGTTATAATAAAAGGCAGAATGGCTGTTGGTAAAGGAGAACCAAACGCTTAATTATAAAAACCCATACCCCCCTACCCTACATAGACCCCCCCTCCCTGCTCCCCCCCCCAGCCTAGCTGTTACCTTTGGTAAATGCACCTAACTCTTTACTTACCTCTCTTTGCATATTTAGCCATATTCTTCTCTATGGTCTTCTTCGGGAAGTAGGTGCTGTATTGGCACATGCACAGATGGAGAAGTCTTCGAATGCGCATGTGTTGAAATTGACGGAAATTGCCAAAGTGCTGGAAGAAGACTCGAAGATTACCGAAGAGCCGGCGCCAGTGAGCTCCTCTGTGCTGAATCTGCAAAGAGAGGTAGGTTAAAGAGTTAGGGGCATTTACCAAAATTAACAGCTAAGCTGAGGGGGAGCAGGGAGGGGGGGTCTATGTTGGGTAAGTAGGTAGGGTTTTTTATAATTAAGGGTTTGGTTCTCCATTAAATACTATGCAATACTGCCATGCAAATACTTATCTCAATCAAGCTAAAACATAATCAGAGTAACCTGAACAATGTGGAGATAATGTGCCTGGAAATATAGGTCAAAATCACTCCTGAACCAAATGTCTACTCACAAATATTTTCCATGTTTTGGAACAGATGTTTTTAGGAACTGGACTTTTTTCATCATATACATTTCTCACTTTTGAAGATGGATATGGATCGGTAAGTCTGAATATGACCCGTGACCCATTAAATGTGACGTCTTCTGGCAGTGAATTCCCTCTTGTGCTTGGGAGAAATGTTTCAGGAGTTGTTATTGAGTGTGGATTTAATGTACGCTATTTTAAACCTGGACATCAAGTAAGTCTATTCTCCCCTTTAAAATCACGTGTGAGCTTTATTGATTAATGCCCCTAAGAAGTGCTAGTTTTGGAGACAATTTTTGTAGAAGTGTTCTTTTTTTAAATAAATTACTATCCAAGTTTTCAAAAAAAAATATTCCAGAGTATATTTGTGTTTGCGGTTTTTCCAAAAAAAATCAATTCAGAATTATAATAAACCTGTTCCTAATGTGCTCAGCAAACTCCATGGTATAATAAATTTAAAGTCACTCAGTGTTGATTTATTGGTTTAATCAACATTTGATTCTGTGGACTAACAGGAACTTGTGTGTTTTCTTACATTTTAATGATATATTGTGTCTTATGACATACTTTGTTGGAGTTTAGTATGATCAACCAAATTATTATATTTTACATTTTGTGCATATTTTTAAGGTGTGGGAAACAATTCCCCCTTGGCAGCAAGGTGCATTGGCCAGTTTGTTGTAACTAGTGGCAATGAGGTAAGACTTTTGATTTCAATTACTAATATGGCTTAACTTAAAGGGGAACTCCGGCTTCCAAACCAAAATTTGGCCAAAGAGGCCCACATAACACAGAAACCACTAATATTCCCATCACAGTTACCTGTTTCTTTAAAAAGTATGAATAAATGCCATTTTCTATGCTGCAATCCAGCTGTTTAACAGTTCTTCTCTTTCTGCATCATTTGAAATCCTGGCAGGGATGGAGGGAAAAAAAACACTGATGTTAAAAATTGTAACAACTTCTCAACAATCTCTGACATGTAACCCCCGCATCAGTGTATCAGAAGATTGGTGATGCTGCTGGGGTTGTGAATAAGAATTAACTCTAATTGTTTGTAGATAGGTGAAGATTTTTATATACTTTATATTTAGATAAAAACAATAAAAATGAGTCTACCTCCCCAGCCCGACTATGTACTGTACCTATAATTTAAGTTTGTGGTCATCTTTCAGTTATTATGAAATGAAAGAGACTGATCAAAACTAATTGATGAGTTGCTGTTGAAACCCCCACTTGTACCATTTTATATTGGAAAGTAAATATAATAACGTCTTTATATCTTCTGATTCGGGTTGCTCTTTCTTATCTCTGCAAAGGAGTCCATTATCGATGGGTATTTTTCTTCCCTAGTGGACCATCTCTGGATGAGATCGGAGAACTTGTTAATGATTTAAAGGTATATAATATCATGGAATATACAGTTAAAGTAGCTTCTTATACCCAGTATAGAGTGTTTGCAACAGAAACAAGAAGGAATGTTAGCAATCCGTTGTAACCAATGAATAATAGTTACAGTAAACTTTTTTCTCCTTTCATAACCAAAAGTCTGTTTCAGCAGCAGCAACACTGTTGTTTTTACATAGCAGAGAGCTATCAGTGTGAATAACTATGGAACCTTTGCATACGGATAGTGTTTTAGCAGAAACCGATGTATACCAGCTTCTATTATCTGTGCACTCTAGGCAAAGTTTAGCATTAATCCCTCTTCCCAGAACAAACAAAAGTATCCTGTACTCAGAGCCTGATTCTCTGCTGTAAATAGATTGTGCTCCTATTATTCCCTTAATCTTCACTAATCATAACCCATTCAGCCTGCTGCAGCCCCCTGCCCTGCCACCTTTACAGCCTTAATACCGGAAGCCTTTTTTATTTGAGTCAGTTGATTTTGACAGTGACGGGATTTTATGGAACCATATTGAATGGTCAGCCTTTTGTGGATTAAGCAGACAATACGGCTAGTGAATACAGATTAGAATTTACTAATGCTTTAGATTGTGATTATCGACATTTTTTGGAATTCATGTTTTAGGCCTTGGCTATGCCAGGTCTACTTCCATAATACATCTGATGAGTAGTTACAGGTCAGCCTTGTAGTGATTCACTGGTTTGTACACTCCCTCTTAATCTACTGTGTGCTTTAGTATTGCGCCCAAAATAAATGAATGTTTAACTGTTGTGTTTCTAAAGGAAGAGTAACACACAAATATGTTTTTATATAATATACTGTTATATAGCAAATATATAGGGGCAGATTTGCTAAAGGCGAAGTGACTAATGCTGGGAAAAAATCGCCAGTGTGACGTCATTCAGGCACTTTGCCGATTTACTAACGAGCGCAGTTGTAACTTCGCTAGCGAAAGAGACAGACTCTAGTGATCATTCACACTCTATCGGCAGTGGAATTTTTGCTCTGGCGAATGGACGTAACTCCGCAGATTTACTAAAATGCAGATTTTACTGAACGTTACCTCTTTCGCCAGACTCAGGCAAGGTTAAGTGCAATGGAATGCATAGGACTTCCTCAATTTTTAGTGGAAAAATTTTCTAAGACCCAAAAAAACGCTGACGTTTTTTCCTTTTTTCTGAGTGAAAGCCTGCAAAAGTCTGTAAAAATTTTTAGGTAACCGGTTTCCCCCATACATTTTCTAACATATGGAACATAAACTATACAGTGGGCTCATGTGTAGGGCATTATAACAACTCTTTTTTCTTTATTAAGGTTCCCTGGACTTGTGTAATGTAATGTATTTGCTGCAATATATACGTCTATGCAGCTTTATAATTTCCTGCTGTATGCAAATTAGCCAACGCTAGCACAACTTTGCTTTCATTGCCGAATGTAACGCTAGCAAAACTTCGCCAGCGTTCGGCGACCTGGACGCAACTTCACATTTTAGTGTATTAGTCTTGTCCTAGCAAATTTACTCCTTGGGAAATGTTGCGATCACTGCAAATCCGTCGCTGGTGAATTTTCACCGGTTAGTGAATTTGCCCCATAGAGTTTATTTAGGGATTGATACTCCCATATTATATAACATAGAGACTAGTCACATTGTATGACTGCTTTTATACAGTGGACTCTAAGGGGACTTTTATTACGTTTATATTAAAAAAAGTTTATACTAACACATTTCTGTGAGTCATGTGATGTGACATCACTGAGAACCTTTTATAATTTAAAACAATTAAAGGAGATCTAAAGCCTTGCCCCCTTCCACTTCCTGCTCCATCTGCCTGTCTCCTGACCTGCTGTAAATCTGCAGAGTTGCACAGCATAGTTTAAGGGCACCATCTTCTGCCTGTCTTTGATCCTCTTCTGTTAGAAAGGCAACACGGACCCTAGATGCGCATGCACATTTGAAATCCACTGTGGAATAGGTAGTGTGGGGAATAAGCTTGGAGGGGGGCAATGGAGCAGCAATTGAGGGGGGCTAGGGTTTATTTCTCCATCAAGCACTGTTTATATATTTTGTATGTTATTTAATTGTTGTGTATTAATGTACAAGCCCCTCATGTGTAATTCATTTTCCTTTTTTTAACAAATATTCAGTAAAGCAATGACCCCATTGGTCATATTAGAAAGAAAATTGGTAGACATCTTGCTTGTCTTATAAACACAATAACATTTCTGCTAGGCATCTCTGTTGTTCTCATAGTGCCATGCCATTCTTATTATGACTTGTCTGATATTCATTGCGGATTCGTCCTGTGATTGATAAAATCTTTTCATTTTCTGATGTTCCCAAGGCCTTCAGTAAGGTAGAGAAAGAACACGCAAGAAGCAAAACGGTCATTAGTGTTACAGTAAATAAATGTTGGTTATTTGTACCACTGGTGGTTTCCTCTCATTTGTACCGTCATGAAGCTGAAAGTTTCAAAGTGTCTATATTGGTGTTTGTATACACAAAGGAGTAGTCATTTTTGTGTTTTGGTGACCAATGCTGTTACAGTTGTTACATATGAAAGGATCTATGTTGACATCTAGCTGCATCTGTACATGGGGAGCCGCGGTGTTAACCCTTTAAGTAGTTAAAATGTATTTTTTTAAAGGCAAAATGTTGAATTTTAATTCTTCTGTTTATCCAACTGAGGAGAAATCATAGGAGATCCTTGTCAGGAGAATTGTGGTTAAATTGTGCTTTCAATGAAACTAGATTATTATAGTTTGTTAGCAGCATGAGAGAATCAGTTGCACAGAGCAGCTCTAACTGGCTGTGTGAGTTATAGAGTGTGTATATGGCACGAGACAAGTAAATACCTTCTGTTTTCAGAAGGCTTTATGCTGCATGTCCCTTTAGCCAGTCTCACCCTAATCAGGCTAGGTTCTCTCCAGTGGATAGTGAGCTCTATGGAACTGGTTTATTAGCCCAGAATGACTCTGCTTTTACAAGCTACTGTAGTGTCTTGTGACAAGAGATTGGGACATTCCCAGAAATATATTTCAAAACAATTCTCTTTCAGGCTTGAAAGTTTCACTCAACACGAAATGCTTTGCATAACTTGTGCTGTTAAAAATTAACTGTATAGAAAGTTCACAAACATCATTTTCCATCTTGTCTCTCTTAAAGCAAAACAAAACAATTGCTGAATTACATTCTTTCATGTATTTCTGTGCTGACACCTAGTGGTAGACATATTTAACACATCTTTAGCACATTTTTCTTTATTTTTCTTGGTTAATTTTCCAGATTACAGAAATCAAAGGCAAAACCAAACATTTTTAAATTTTTCGATAACAAAATGAAAAATAAATGGGAAAAGATGGAGAGAAAGAAAATGAGATAGAGGGGGAAAGATAGAAATAATCTGGACAGGATTCACTGCTATAGCAATTTAAAGAACCGGTAGCACACAAAACATAAAAGTAGGTAATTTTGAATGTTACAACATACTCCTAAAATGTTTTGCTCAAAGCTGATTTCCATTGCAGTGTATCTGTTTGCTCAGCCATAAACTTCCCATTGTTTTAAACTGATCTCTATATAAAATTATATCTATGACTTGTACCCTAAAGTATATGTGTGAGGTGTTGCAATTAAAGAGTAACCCCCTTATACAAATGAATGTAAAATTGCTCTACTGATAACTTTTGCAATTAGAATACTTTTTTTTAAGTTGTCATATTTTTAGTTTTACAGTCATAATATCATAAATATACAACAGTAGCTCCACCTGATTTTTCGGTCTGGCCACCTGGCCTCAAGAAATACAACCTTTCTATTTTATAATGTTATTAATTAGTTATTAATTGTTATTCTGATTACTGGTAAGACCAATGTTTATATGGTAATTTGACTAAACTGGACTAGAGCTAATTATATTGGAGCTCTGTTTCTTCTTAACTGAAAGGGGACATGTCCCCTAAGAAATAATTCCAAATCATTTACTACCATATTAGTTGAGAAAAATAAAATGTATTTAGACAACATGTATTATTTATATTTTGTTTCCTTTGGTCTTGGAATTACACAATCAAAGCAAGCAGGTAGGAGTCATTTTGTGGACACTGTTATTAAGACCAGAGCTGGGCCAACCGGCCAGGCGCCCTAGGCAGCCTGGCGGGCCACGGCGCCGGCTTAGTGCGCGCTTGACTGCGACTTTACACAGAAGACACTAGTGGCAGTCGGGGAGAGACGGGACCTGACACGGGGTAGGCAACAGAGCAGGTATGTGCCTGGCGCCCCCTCAGCTTTGCACCCTAGGCATGTGCCTACTCTGCCTACCCCTAGTTCCGGCCCTGATTAAGACAATTTGTGGATCACCCTAAAAAAATGTTGTGTTTGTGCCAGAATGGGGGACTTAATGCCCATACACATTGCCCTACACAATTACAGAACGTTAGGGGGGATGTGGGAGCGCAGTGACATCCAGGCATAGAGGCGGGGCAGGTAATATTTGATTGACAGCTCAGATATTTAAATACCTTTATAACCAGTATGGATGCCTTAATGAAAAAAGAATTTACCCGACCCGCTGCAGGACTCTAGTAGGCAGCATGGAATAGAGGTTTATTGATTCTTTCAGCTTAACCAATGACTAAGCCATAGTGTTTATGGGTACAAAACAAAGCATTTTATTATACGTTAGCATAACATTTAGCACACTTCAGAAGATGTGTTCACTTCTAAGAAATCAGACACATTAAAGGACATGTTATCTTACAGATGTTTATTTTCAGAAAGAAAATTTGCAGAAAAATGTCCACAGTTTTCAGGGACGCAGCAGTAAACAAAAATCAGCACTTCTTGTTTTATCCAAATTTATAATACATGACTACAATAAAATAGTAAAACTACAGTATTTGTTTCCCCTTAGCAACATGGTGCATTTGAACTCTATGACAATGGACATTGTTATTGTTATCTATCAATGTCAGGTCTCTCTTTGGAGTGAGTGCAATGCTTTTCATTTTGACAGCAGTCAAACCAATCATTTCATACTTGCTCCCCAGTGTGTCTGTGGAACTAGATGGATTCCTACACATGGTGGGATTGATGTAGAATACAGTTGAAAGCCAGAAATGGGCTTCCTCATTGAACCCTGTGTATCGCAAGCGACCCACTGGCAACACTGTACATTCCATCCAGGCAGCATGTGGACCTCTGTAAATGTGCTTATACTTTTACGTCCTATCCTCTATGAGATCAAATTGAATGACAATGAGAGGGTTAAGATGCATTGCAGCACCTCTACACTTTGGTTATTAGTTGGAGGAAGGATCCAAGCCAGGCTGCAGAGCAAATCACTCTCTAAGCAAAGCCTGGAGTGCATTAAGTCCAATCACCATCCCTAAGCTTTGTCTCCAACACAAAGGCACAGCGATTTCCTTTATCTAACAGTTTCAGATGCAAGATTCAGCAAACATCTCAGCTCAGGAAAAAGGATATTAAAATATGATATTAAGAAATGGTATTAATCATATTAGTCCAAAACTAATAGCTGCTTTAAAATTGGTTGTTGCAAAGTTGCCATTAGCAAATCTATAGAATGTCTTTCATCACAAGTAAAATACAAAGGCATCGCTTATAAAAAATATATTTGTTCGTAAATTTTGAAAATAAAATTTGGTATGGCTATGTCCTGTTATAGGTGGCAGTTACATTTATTTTTACTAGAATGGGTAGAGCTGTTTGGCCATACAGCATTATACACACAATGCATTTATTCACTGACTGTATACCTACGTATTGAAGCATGACAAAATCCCTTCTAGAGGTTCCCTTATAGGATCAACTTCCATGCATTAGTATGAAAGGCGCTACGCAGAGAAGAAATATTGTGTGTACACAATAAGCTAAATGATCCCATTATTCCTGTGAAGTCATTACTGTTGTGCTATGATAAGGTATTTCCCTACAAAAGGTGCAAAGTGCATGAGCAGTGTTTTAATAAACTTTACATTCAATTAACTGCTGATGTGGAGTTTTCTGGGAAAAGAATACGTTAAGGGTCTTCGCTTTTTAGTGTTATGCAGGGATAAAACTACAGAGGGTGCAGAGTTGAAACAGCACCCATAACCCATGGGCACACATATAATATTTCAGTACAGTAGGAAAAGGCCACATGCAAATATTGAGATATATGGCTGGGCAAGGATTCGGAGGAAAGCAAGCAGGACATTTCAAGTTCCAGGGACTTATGAGCCAGTGATTATACCTTTAAACCGACATGTTATAACTTGTTACATTTCTTCAGATCCCCTTTGCTAGGAGACCCAATAAAGATCAGTCCTTTTATTAAGTATAGTCACCTTAAAAGAGGAATAAAATAGAATGCACGCTGGATGCCTTAAATCTCCGTAGTGCTGTTTTTAGTGTAGAGGGAAAGCATTGTAAATATGTAATTGTAGTATACATATACCACAAGGGTTGATTCCTCAGTCTCATTTAATACATCCAACAGAAATCTGACACCATGTGAACATCCCAGCAATCAGACAGGCTTGCATGTGAAATACTCTCAAGGTTCTTCTGACATATCCCTTAATTTAAGGGGATTAATTCACTCTTGGCACAAGATTCAATGGCTGCAATGCAGTGAAATGCAGTCCACGTTTTCAGGGTAGGATCACCTAGAGCATGAAACAGTATTAAAAGTAGACATCCTTAATGAGAAGCTCTGCTATGACCCAGGGCCTTGTTGCAGGGTTGGCTTGCAGAGTTGTAAAATGAATGGTGCGTTGAGGAATCTGTTGTTTCTTCTCTGAGCACATACATACAGTGCAGGTCTGACACAAAGCAATTCCACTTGTTCCTTAGATCCATAGTAGTGACTTCCCTCACAGAATACAAACTTCCCACAGCTGAGTCAGTTTCCCCTCTGTGAAAGGGTTCAGTACAACGTGCTGCTGGTCATACTGATTTCCTCCTAAAAGCAAAATCACAACCAATGACATTAGCTGTAACGACCCTCCACATGCAGTACAGTAAGTTGTCTATCATCATCAATACATCATATATGAAACCAATTTTTACACAAATATTTATTTGCCTCTTTGAAGCCAGTAGGACTATGCTGTTTTTGCTGAAGCATCCCCCCAATGTCTTTTTTTATGGGGGGGGGGGGGTACCCTGAGCAAAAGACTGTATTTATTTGTAAAAAAAACACATATTATATTCAAAAGTCTTGTTTCTATCGGGTGGAAGTATGCCAAGCAACACAAAGAGAAATTCATTCAAAACCTAGTGAGCTTTGAACGAGTTCCAGGGCAAGATAACTTTAACTGTGAATTTGGTTGTCAAATTACTTAGTGACAAGAAGATAAAGACACACATCCACCAAGTAAAAATTGCCTCACTTCTAGCTGATAGAGAGGAATGTAAACATTAACACAGGTACAGCCATCTCCAGTTTCGGTTAGAGGGAAAAATTTGAGGGATAATTCATAAGAATAAGAATAAGAATTAATTTAAGCAACTCTGAATTTTTTCATTTTCTAAAAGAACATCCATCCCTTTCTCGAAGCTATCTAATGTAACTGCCAGAGTAACTTCAGGGAGAAAATTTCACAACTTCCCACTGTACACCATCTCTTTCTTTTTCTTTACAGAAAAAATTGCATCGCCAAGACCATGACATCTTAGCTTACAATGAAACATTAATGCTAATTTCCTGCATCAAATGGCTAATTTTCCAGACACAACTGGCTAATTTCCTGCTAATTACAGGCAGTCCCCTGGTTACATATGAGATAGGTTTGTTCTTAATATGAATTTAAGTTGAAACATATACTGTACATTTATTTATTAAGTGCAGCTTAGACAGATGTCTGTCTTAACATATTATTTATTTTCACCTTTCTGTGCTCCACAGTAGACAACACACACCAGAGGGGACTGGGGCAGGTGGTTTATTAAAGCTAAATGCTAATAAAGGTCAAGCAAACCCAAGTTTGTTACTTTAATAGCCTCCGTTTGCATGTAAATCGGGTGTATGTAACTCGAGTACTTCAATTCAATTACATCATTCAATTAGTTTGCCATTAGTTTGTCAAGACCCTTCCTTCATAAAATCATGCGGATAACTACCCATAATGCCATGCAATATGCAGGACATTACCTTGAATATGAACATTACCAAGCCTTCAAATAACTTGGCAAACTTATAAGCAAAGCATTGCCAAATGGAGAAATATAAAAAAACAAGCTAAGATGCAAAATGCAAAAAAATAAACCTCAACTCTGGACACCCATGAGTGCAATCAGGCAAAATATAATGGAATCAGTTAGCTGATGTGTTTTGGTGCACTCAAACTTGTGTCTAAAAGGCTTGTCAAACACACTATAAGGACGGGTATTTTCTGCAGTATTACATTTGCAGTCAGAAGGTGGCAGTATAACACAGACAGTCTCCTATATCTAAATTCAAAGGGGATCTATGGTCGAAATCTATAATCGTTCTTAGGCTTTGGGGAATGATTATAATCATTTTGCCTGAACTGCCCACCCACCAATGAAAAAACAGTAGGCGGTTTTTTTTACAGATGCCAGGTCAGAAGTAGAAGAGCACACAGCTGAGGGAGAGACCCAGGAGAGAGGGAAAAGTCTAGCGTTGTGTAACACAAGCAATGAAATAACCTTACATTGAGATAAAACAGCACATTACTCGTTTTTTACTCCCACTGAAACAGATGCTGGTGTCGCAAAATCTTCAGGACTGTGTAATAAATGACGCCGGCCATAGACACGCTGTACCTGGGATTCCCCAGAGCACTGCCCCCTCCTAAACATTAAACATTCGAGGTAATTGCTTCCTGCTTTTTCTGACGGTGCCCATCCTAGCATTGCAGCGCGCTGGAGAAGTCTGATTTGGTAACAGTGTAGTGGGAGTAAAAAACAAGTAATATGCTGTTTTATGTCACTGTAAGTTTATATAGCTACGCTAGACTTTCTCCTTCTCTCCTGGGTCTCTCCCTCAGCTGTGTGCACTTCTGCTTCTGAAAAAATAACCTTCTTCTGTTTTTTCATTGGTGGGTGGGCAGGTCAGGCAGAAGAGACGGGTCGCAGGCCATAAAGGTTTTCTGTACAAGTGAACTGAGCAGATTGTGGGGGAATACACTGACAGGCAAGGTAACAGCTATTAGAGCATCAAAACCGTTAAAAAACATGCATTGCAATTACAAATGGCATTATAATCATTCCCCAAAGCCTAGGAAAGATTATAGATTTCGACCATAGATCCCCTTTAAAGGAAAACTATACCCCCCAAACAATTTTCGTCTTCATAAAAATATATTGCATACAACAGCTCATATATAAAACCCTGCCTCATGTAAATAAACCATTTATGTTAGGTCACATAAGCCAATTAACAGACAGAGTTCTGTCTTTTGCTCCCACACTTCTTCCTGTTACAGTTCTTTCAAATATTTCTGGTCAGGTGATCTCTGAGGCACCCCTCACAGTGAAGTGGGGGTTCAAGGCCAGAGATGTAAAAGGGCAATATTTACTTAAATATATATTCCAGTTTAGTAAGATTCTTTAATATGCGACTTCATTTGTTATAAATCTGTTGCTGAAGTATTCATTTTCGGGGTATAGTTTTCATTTAACCAGGTTTGCACAAGCCATTTCTTTTTAAATGTGGAGTGCAACATTTTACCATTGCTAGATACCTGTTTACCTTATTATATCTGTTGTGGCATTGCTCCCTTTTAATGTATTTGTGCCCTTCCATTCCTATCGTTACAGTCTAATAATCTACATTTTAATCTCTCCTTGAATATTATCGGATCTATAGCTCCAGCGCCTGCACATAAGGTTTGAAATGAGATAGGACTACCAGAGACCATGCATAAGAAACAGTATAAAATATGGATGTACCTAGTCTCTAGCCCTGTGACCAAACGGGTTTCCTGTTAAACAGGAATAACAAGCAAGCAGTAAACTGTGTGAATGTGTGCATCTGTATGTACATCTGTGTGTTGGTGGCAAAGAAATTAAACTGTCCACAAGGGCAGGGACTGTAAATAAACATTCTCTGTGCTGCAAAAAAAGTTGGTGTTTTATAAAATAAAGGAGAATAATAATAAAACAATTAGCAGCAGATCCAATTCAGCTTTCTTAAATAGCCTAAAAAAATAAATTATAGCATTATCTACATACTCAGTATCACAAGAAGCAATATAATGCCACAGACTTGCTATCTGATATTAAAACATTTACACTATGCAATATATCCAGACAGGTATCTCGTCCTACCCACATGTTTCAAAGCCCTGAAGCGTTAAACTCTTCACAGGACAGAGCTGTGACTCATGGTACAACTCCACTGCAAGAACAAACAGGTTTCTGACAAAGGATTATTTTGCAATAAGACAGATGGCATTTTGATTTTAGTTACTACACAACTGCTTCTACTGCATTTTGCTTAACCTGTACTGAAAGGAATAGACTGATAAATGTATTTTTTATTTCATGTTCAATGACTTTTAGGGCTTATTTATGAACGTTTATATAAAGAATTAACCTTCAGATTTAGCTTCTTTCAAGTAGCTTAAAATGCTGCTTGATAGTTGGGATCATTTGACCTCTACAACAAAAATACTGGCTTACTGCTTAACTCTCTATTAGAGCTATAAAACAAAAATGTAAGTCATTCAAAAGCAATAAAAATAAAAAAATGTACACCAATTGCAAATTGTCTGTGAACACCACTATCTAAAATACACTAAGGGGCAAATTCTTCAAAATGTGAGATTAGTGCTCATCACACAAAAACTCACCCACTTTCTATTTACCATTTGATAAATAAAGTTTCTAGAAATCGCATAGGAAAGAATAGAAAGTGGATTTTTCTTACTGTTTATTTTAAGGTGGACTACACTTTAAGTCAAAACTTGAGGCACTTGTACTAAAGCTTTGGGAGGCTTTATGGGCAAAACATCAGGCATGTTCTGCATCACAAGAATTATGACAAAACTTCTTGACATTCAATCAATGTGGATAAATCAGTCAGTCTCTATTGGTGTATGTGCTAAATATTCCAAGCATGCCAGAACCTCTGATAATTTGGTCTCTCTTGGTCTCTCTTGGTTGGATATATGACAAATCATGCACCTTCTGCTAATATTGTCCCTATTTCCTGTAATTGATCATTATACTAAAAAAATGCCTCCCTTGTTAGAAGCAGGATGGAACATGCAAAAAGAACAGTAACAAAATCTAAGTTTTGCTTAAACATGTAATGTACTGTGGACTGTTAATCATTATTGGCACTGAGGGTTCTGGAGGAACGCCATTTCTTTTCTACTATGTACTGTATTTACTGTATATGGCTGAACTGTCAATAAAATCCACTTGACTTGACTTGACTTGATTATTTTTCAGTGTTTTCACTTTATGGCACAAGCCCCTTTTTATTGTTTTTTAATTATTTGCTTTCTTCTTCTGACTCTTGCCAGCTTTCAAATGGGAGTCACTGACCCCATCTAAAAATCAAATGCTATATATATATATATATATATATATATATATATATATATATATATATATATATATATATATATATATATATATATATATATATATATATATATGGCTATAAATGTGCTACTCGCCTTTTTAGTCAAGCCCTTTCCTATTTATATCTCAGTCTCTTATTCAAATCAATGCATGGTTGTTAGGCTAATTTGGAACCTAGCTGCTGTAGAGCAGCTGATTAAAAAGCTAAATAAATGTAAAAAACACAAATAATACAAAAAAATTAAAGCCAATTGAAAATTGTTGCAGTTTGACTCTCTTCCTTATACTAAAAGATAATTTAAAGGTGAACAACCCCTCTAAAGGATAAGTAAACCTTAAAAATAAGTGAACATAAAATTAACTAGGTTGCTATTCTAAACACTTTTGCAATGCACATATTTTTTTTTTTTTTAATTCCAAAATATTAAAGGATACATGTACTGTTAATTTGAGTGAAATTCATTACAACATCACCACCTGTTGGTCATTTTCTGATCAGTCTGACCACCAAGTAGTTCAGGAAGAAATTGTCAGAAGAAAGAAAGAATATGTTCTTCTGCTTAGGAAAGATTTTAGAAAGGTTTCCATTTTTTTCCCTAACCAGAAGAACATCAGAGCAGCCTCTTTCTTTCTACTGACAACTTCTGCCTTGATTACTTGGTGACCAGAATGGTTTAACAATGACTAGCAGGTGGTGGTGTTAAAACAAAATTAATTCATGTTTACAGTACATGTATTTCTTAATATCTTGGAATTAAAAATAAATAATGAAAGTACATTGCAAAAGTGCTTAGTATAGCACCCTCATCGATTTTACATTCAATTATTTTTAAGGTTTACTTATCCATTAACAAAATTACTGGATACAGCCAAATGTGTACATAGATTGATCAATGTCCTAACATATAGTAAAATATAACTACTGAGTCAAGTATATCTGTGTGGACAAGAGATTACAAGTCCTAAATGAGAATTTCTCATATTTTAATTCATGTTCCCATGTAATTAATATTAATTTTACCTTTGATATCTAATACAAGGTTTGGCTTTGAGCTGGTGTATATCCTGCCATCAGAGCTGATATTCCAGTGCATGCTCGCTCCTGTCTCTTCCAGTGTTAGACCAAGTTTGCTGCCAGCGTTAATCAGGCTGCCCGTTGTTGCAAAGGTACAGTCTTCTGCAATCTGTGAGTAGAACCAAAGTGAATAAATACAGTGCATTGTCAGGACATTTGCATACAATTAAATGATTAAAATGTTGTCTATCCTAAGTAAACCCAGTTTTTTTTTAAATGCTAAATTACTAGGTGGTTAAATTCTGAAACACAGGGAGTATCATTTATGCTTGTATCTCACAGTTAGTTGAAAAACAATTGTGCGAGGAAAAGTAATTTTTAGTTGTAATGACTTTTAAATTAAATCTGCTTTCAGAAATGGCAACCCCTCCTTGATTTTAAACTAGTTGAAAGGGCTGCGATTATTTTGAGAGGAATACAATAGGTCAAACAACTAAAATGCCAATATGGTGGCACAGGGGTTAGCATTGTTGCCTTGTATTGCTGACATTGTACAAGCCAGGGCATTATCTGCAAGGAGTTTTTATGCCTGCGTGGGTATTCTCTAGTACTTCTGTTTTCACCTGGTACTCTGGTTATACTACAGGTATGGGATCCCTTACCTGGAAACCTGTTATCCAAAAAAATTTGCATTATGAAAAGGGTGTCTCCCATAGACTCCATTTTATCCGATTAATACGGATTTTTAAAAATAATTTAATTTTCTTCTGCAATAATAAAGAAGTTTCTTGTACTTGATCCAGACTAAGATAGAATTGATCCTTATTAGAAGCAAAACCAGCATATTGAGTTTATTTAATGTTTACATGGTTTTCTAGTAGACCTAAGGTATCCAAATAACAGGATGATTTGTTATCTGGAAAACCCCAGGTTCTGATCATTCTGGATAGTAGGTCCCTTAGCTGTACCATATTTCCAAAACACAGAGAAAAAGGTTTACATGCTCCAGAAAAAAAATGACCGTAATATCTGTCAGTGGATTGTATGCTCTCTGCAAAGTACTGCAGAAAATACTATATACAGTAACTAGGATAATAATAATAATAATAATAATAATAAACACACAGTTCTTACCCGACAACGAATGACTCCTTCATGATAAACCCAGATCTGATCTTCAGCTCCTGTGTCTTCCATAACTTGTATCCTCAAGAGTTTTACGTCACTTAAATTTCCATTCGTAGAGAGAAACATTCCACTATCCTTATTCTGGAGCTTGAAATATAGGCGTTTCTATTGGAATATGATTAATATTCTGGTTAACAAATTAAAAGGTTGTAAACTACAGTCATGATTTGCTTGCTCTGTAATTTCTCCAGGATCGCTTGTGTCTTTGGTTCAGTTCATCTATTACAAATTATAATGCTAGATGAACACTTCAATAATCCTGCTGGTCAGCAGTGTGATACTTAAAGGGGTGGTTCACCTTCAAACAACTAGTTGGTTTCAGATAGATCACCAGAAATAATGACTTTTTTCCAATGACTTTATATTTTCTATGTGTGGCGGTTTTTCTAATATTAAAGTGTAATGTGTCATTTCTCTCCTTCTGAAGCAGCTCTGGGAGGGGGGGTCGGCGATACTGTAAACTGTTCTAAATTGATACATTTAGTTGATACATTTCTTATCTTTGTCCCTGCTGAGCAGAATCTCTGGGTTTCATTACAGACAGCTGTTAGAACTGATACAATAGTTGCTAATACTCCAGAGATGCTGCTGAGAAATGTATCAACTCAATTTTGCAAATTTGTAACAGTTCAGAGTCTGCACCTGAATTACTGAGCTGCCAGACTCAAACACCAGAGACAGGGACATTCAACTTAGATTTTGGAAAAAACGTAAAAAATAAATAATGGAAAGTAATTGAGAAAAGTGTTTATTTCTGGGTAACAATCTAAAAACAAATCTGAATTGAAAAAAATGTTTGGAAGGTGAACAACCGCTTTAAAGGGGTTGTTCACCTTCAAACACTTTGTTTAGTTGGTTTTCAACTAAATGTAGAAATTGTAACAGTTCAGAATGTTCCTGGATCACTGAGCTGCCAAAATGAAATATTACAGACAGGAACATTAAACTTACAGTATATTTTGGGAAAACTGTAAAAAAATAAAATGTGGAAAGCAATTGAAAAAAGCCTTTTTTTATGGTGAACAATCTGAAAACAACTGAACTGAAATTAAGTGTTTTGGAAAGTGAACAACCCCTTAAAGCTAATTTTAACCTTGTTTTGTCTTTTTCTATTTCACAAATGGAAATATTTAGAGAAGAATGTAAAATGATATTCTTTTTTTGTGTGTATATTCAGTATTTTAAAAAGTACATTAAAATGCCAGTCTGAAAACATCCATTTCTCCACCAAAATGCCCAGTACAGATGTAATAACCTGTAATATCATGAGGATAGAACGTGGGCAAGACTTAACAAGAAATAGAACATAGCCTGACTTTATTGGGTTTCTAGGTATATTTCTAGTTAATTGCAAAACAAAGTGCAAAGAAAATGTTAGATGTTAATAAAACTTTACTTGCAATTCTGTACTAGTAAGGAGACAGGAGCCATGATGCCATTTTATTTCCAAATATTCTTTATTATTTTCAAAGAGAGAAAAACAAACGCAGTATAGGTATACAGCATAGTCTTATGTATCATACAATTTCCATTACGAATACCAAGTATACCGTTGAGAAAGTGAGAAGGTTGTTAGTGAGAGGGAAAGCAAGAAAGAAAGAACAAGAGAAGGAAGAAAAAGGCACATTCCAAATTTAACCCAAAAGCACATTGCTCCAGACAAAGGAAAATCCCATACAGAAATACCCCGTGTCAGTAGATCAGGCCAGTGGAACCGATGAACCTGAAATTGAGCCGGCTTGCCGACATAGATCTAGCAATTGTGTACGTCTCCAAATTTTCCAAACAGCGGTATTGTGGGTTGCTCTCTGGATATCGCAGTCTAAGGATACCTCCATTGACATATTATAGTGGGCATCTCTAAGTACTTGATGTAGAGTTGGCGCTGCACTTGCTTTCCACAGTCTAGCTATGGAGGCCCTCACTGCAAACATCATGTGATGTAATATATATTCCTCCCCACGTTCTAGGGTAGACGGGAAAATATGTAACAGCGCTATTGCTGGGGTAAGTTGAATTGTGATATTCAGCTGAGTGTTAAGGAGGCTCTCAACCTCTAGCCACAAAGTCTGTACCCTGGGGCAGTCCCAGAAGACATGCAGCAGGGATCCAACATTTCCACATTGTCTCCAACAGAGAGCAGAAGTCTTAGGATAGATACGAGCTAACTGATGTGGTGTCAGGTACCAGTTAAGCAAAAGCTTAGTATATTGTTCTAGATGGTTGCCACACCTGGTGGCCCTTTTAACTCGTTGTATAACTCTTTCCCAATCAGCCACTTCTAACTGTAATTGAAGTTTAGTTTCCCATCTGACCATATGAGTACTCTTTGACTCAGAATAAGGTGAAAGCAGCAACCTATATAAGGAGGATATCATGCCCTTCAGTGGTTTATCTTGGAGGCAAACAGTTTCCAACCAGGTTTTCTGACCCAGAGGGAAGGTTGTTTGTGCAGTGAGGTAGTGGCGTACTTGCAGGTACTTGTAGTGGTCTGCATTGGGTAGTCCATACTGCAGTACTAGGTTGGGAAATGATTGAATATAGCCCTTACTCACAATTGATGCCACAGTACGGATGCCATGGAGCTTCCAGGATTGCAAAGATAAGTCCGGGATAGCTTTTTCAAAACTAGAAATCGGTTGTAAGTAGGACGTGGTAAATGCAAATATCTTGTGTTTCCTGACACGACTCCATACAAGGAGTAGATCCTTGATGGTTTGCAAGGTAAAATTACATTTAAGCGGATTTACCGCTTTCGGTGACCAAACAATTTCCGCAAGACTTAGCGGGCAAGCAGCTTGCTTTTCAATATTAACCCAATGTTTATCTGGATGCGTGAGCACCAATAAAGAATTGCCTCCAACAATATCGCTTTGTGGTATTCCCTGAGATTCGGAAAACCCAGGCCCCCAGAAGTCCGTGGTCTGAACAGAGTGTCTTTAGCAACCCGCCTTCTCTTGCCATTCCATATAAAGTCTAGCATTAACCTTTGAACAGACATAAAAAAAACATCTGGGGGTATGATAGGTATCGTTCTGAGCATATACAAAATTTTCGGTAACATCATCATTTTTACCACAGCAACACGACCCAACCATGAAACATATGTCATTTTATACTGCAAGAGCTCTTTGTTCAAAACCGTTGTCAAAGTACAATGGTTATGTTTATACAAAGCATGTACAGTTTTGGTGAGCTTAACACCGAGATAATTAAGATAGTCAGTTCTCCAATCAAAAAGATAACATTGTTGCAGATCAGACACAACCAGGGAACTGAGACCAATGGGCAATGCCTGAGTCTTCTCCGCATTAATTCTGTAATAAGAGATATCACCAAAAACTTTTTTAATTTGCAAAAGATGGGGAAGCGCAGTCTGAGGGTTAGTGGTCATAATAATGACATCATCGGCATAGAGGCCTATTTTATGGTCCGTCTCAGCTACTCTAATTCCCTCTATCGTGGTGGCTTGTCTGATTTTTTGGGCCAAAATTTCCATCGTCAAATCAAATACAAGTGGAGATAAAGGGCAACCCTGTCTCGTGCCATTTGTTAGGGCAAACTGACGTGACAGAAAACCAGCTGCATTAACTTGAGCCCTAGGATTGGAGTATAGAGCCATCGTAGCCTCAATGAACAGTGGCCCTAAGTCAAATCGTTTCATCGCTTCCGCAACCAAATCCCAGTGAACCCGGTCAAAGGCCTTCTCTGCGTCCAGGGCCAATAGCAACAATGGAGTGCGTTTACCTTGAGCTATTTGAATTAGGTCAATCATGCGTCTCGTTGCATCTGATGCTTGGCGGTGTCTAATAAAGCCGACCTGATCCGGGTTCACTAAGGATGGCATGACTCGTTGGAGCCGAGTGGCTAACAATTTGGCATATATCTTTACATCTGAGTTTAGTAGTGCTATGGGACGATAGTTCGTTACCAATTCAGGATTTTTCCCCGGTTTAGGGATAGTGGAAATAGTGGCCGTTAACATTTCAGCTGGAAACGACATTAGCCTTTGCGCCTCCTGATACATCAGGAGAAGACGGGGGGCCAAAACATCTGCAAACTCCCTATAATAAACATTAGAAAAGCCATCAGGGCCCGGTGCCTTATGAAGGGGTAGGGCCTTAATAGCTTCCTGAATCTCCAATAGGGAAAAGGGTGCATTCAATCCTTCTTGTTCCTCCAGTGTTAATTTGGGTAAAGCTAAACCGTCCAGAAAATCATGAATAGCCGCAATAGTAGGCTGAGAAACAGTGTCGTCATCCCTGAGATTATATAATTTAGTGTAATAATCAGCAAATGCGTCCGCTATATCTTTTGGATTGTAGAGGGCGCAGTTGCGGTGACGGAGTCTGACTATGGAGTTTTTGGCCCTTTGTTGTTTGATCTGCCTAGCTAAATAGTTAGAGGCCCTATTACCCTTATAGTAATGCTCCAATTTGAGGGATCTAAGGGCAATCTCGCAATTGGCCATGTCTATTTCCTGTAACTGGTCCCGTATTTCACGAATTTGGGCCGCCCTTCGATCTGTGGGATTCCTTTTATTAAGGGCAGTTAAACTGGTCAGTTGTCCCCATAAATCCCTTTTCTGTTTGGCTTTCTGAGTCTTGATAAGACTATTGCGTTGTATCAGTAGTCCCCGAATAGTGGCTTTATGTGCACACCATACAGTGGCCTGTGGTAAATTGGGAGTATCATTTTCCAGAAAAAAATTGCTTATCGCTGTTTTAAGTGTTTCGTGAAACTCGGGATCAGTAAGTAAAAGTGATTTCAATTTCCAACCTTGAGGACGCGGCATAGAAGCACCATTATCAATGAGCATAGTGATGGGACCATGATCCGACCAGGCTATTGGGCCAACAGTAAGACTAAGGGCATTGTGCAATAGTGTAGCATCAGTCAGGAATAGATCTATCCTAGAGTATTCTTTATAGGTAGGGGAATAGTAGGTATAGTCCCTTGCAGTCGGTTAAAGGGCTCGCCATATATCAAATAAGCCTTCAGTGTGGAATAGTTTCCTAAGTTTCGATGCATTAGCTAATTTCCGCTTGTAGTAATTTGCAGAAGTTTGGGAGACATATGCAGTATTAGTGGTATCTATCGTTGGGTCAGGGGGAAGGTTAAAATCACCTCCAACAATCAGAAAACCTCGCCTCATCCGATTCATTCTAGCGAAAACTTTCTGTAAAAAGGGATTTTGACCTTCATTGGGAACATACACATTTACCAATGTATAGTCAACACTTTTAATGCAACCCACCACTATTATGGCTCTACCAGCTGGATCAACCCATTCATCAGCAATTTCCAAACCTAAATCGTGTTTGGCCAAAATGGCAAACCCAGCCACTTTAGTGGAAGCAGATGCCAGTCGTATAATCGGATATTTAGCGTTATCTAACAGCAGAGGATCAGATTTCCTGATATGGGTTTCCTGTAACCAGATTAAGTCCGGTTTTTGGATTCTAGCCTCATTCCAAAGTTTGGATCTCTTGTAAGGGGTATTAAGACCACGTACATTAAGTGACATGCATTTCAACGACATAACGGGCGATTGAAAACTGATAAGAGATGATCCAGCAAGTAATCCATATCCAATCATCCCTAGGACCTGTAAACAAGTCAGGAGCTAAGAGCGCACAAAAATACGTAAAGTGTGTGAAAGTGCCTAGAAAGGTGTTAGTAGAAAACAGAGAAAGAAAAATTAACACATAAATCAAAAACAACTGGGTAGCATAGCAATCTGGAATCCACATAATTCCCGGAGCTAGCCAGTAATAGGAATATATTCCGATGCGGTTGTAGGTAGTAGCATCTGCAATATAAAGGCAATATAACTAAAAAAACCATTAAGTCCAAAAAAATAAGATTCAAAAAAAAAAAAAACATAAAAAAAAAAACAGTCCAGTATCATCCACTGTCAAAAGAAAAAAAAAGGAACCATATAGTACCACAAAAAATATAACAGCAGAAAAAATAGGAACGTAGTAAGTTCTGTAGTGATGTAAACTGGGATTAGAACAAAAGTTATCACTGACAACCGTCAGTAGTAAAGTCACAAACATGAGGTAAGAGTAGCACTGTATGCGGCTTGCACGCCACACAGAAAGACAGGCAGCCATTCAAAAATGGGAAGAGGAAAAAAGATTTGTGCCAGAATCTATAATGGTGAAGCACGATGGCATACTCACTCACTTCTTCCCGGGGAGGTTTGCCAGCTCGGGCCGACTTTAGGGGAGTGTTGAGGGGAAGCTGGCTTTGGTGCGTCCGGTGCACGCAGATCCCACTCCTCAATTAACGCCATCGCCGCTGCTGGCGACGTTGCGAAGGTGGCCCGATTTTCTCTCAAAACTATGAGCTTGGTGGGGAAACCCCATCTGTACATAATCCCATGATCGCGGAGTATATTAGTGGCCTGTTGGAACTCCTTCCGACGAAGTATTGTCTGCGCCGAAAGATCTGTAAAGATTTTAAGATCTTTGTACGGATCCGGCAGTAGCTTCATGGTACGATGAGCTTGTTGTAATTGTTCTTTGGTTCGGAAGAAGTGTATACGGGCAATAGTATCGCGCGGGGCTGACTTAGGTGCGGTCTTGGACTTAGGGAGCGGGTGCACTCTATCAATCTGCAGTAACGACTGATCCATCTGCGGCAGTAGCACCTTGAAGAGGCCCTGTAAATAGTCCTCCAGCCCTTCTTGCTTGACGTCCTCCGAAATGCCCCGAAAGCGTAAATTGTTGCGCCTATTTCGGTCTTCAAGATCCGCCAATTTAGACTTAAGCCCTGCCACTTCTTCCTCTAAGGCATGTGTTGCGTCGACAATGTCATTATGAGCCGACACCATCTCCGACATCTTACCCTCCAAATGATCAGTGCGTTCTGCAATGGAACGCAGTTCCGACTTCAGTTCTTTGACTGCTCCCGCCAGATCCGCTCTCAGGCCCGTTCGAAATTCCGCTAGTAGATCTTTAATGGCTGGCAAAGGAGATTCTTCAGCGAGTCCCAAGTCTTTTCTGCGGGCTTGCAGAACCCGATCCGGGCTGTATGGCTCTGACGCAGGTCTCGAGGCCTGTGGACTGGCGGATCCGCCATCTTGGCTGTCGTCCACACGATGAGCCGACTCAGGTGTTTTCTTACCATAAAATTCAGTGAGCTTCAATGGTTGCTTCTTGCCCCTCTTCACCATGATATCAGAGTGTTACGTAAACCCTCTACTCTTTTAAAGGTCTGAATTCGGGCAAATCTCTGAGAAATAGCGCCTTCACATGCAGGAGCTCTTACTGCGCGCTGCTACTCCATCAAGGACCAAGTCCCGCCCCCCCATGATCACATTTTAAAAGGTGATCTGAGACTATTGCAGTATGTTAAGTAAAGTGCCCTTACCAAATAAGAGCACTCAGTATGGAATAATTAACTGCACAAAATTGAGTTGATATGTTTTATAAAGCATTATTAAATATAACTTTGCATATAAGTCATGAAGAAATATTAACCTATATCCCAATGCACCCATTCCACTCCAAGCCACCCATCTACTTGGGTTTTTGCAGCACACAACCTATGTTGGAGCATATTGCTTTGTCGAGCGACAGATCTTCCATCAAAAATAAGTGCCACACACAGGGCATCTCAGATTCAAGTGAAATATGCAAGAATGAGTATTTTGATTTCTGTTGATTTTAAATGAGAACTAAAGCTTAACTAAAGAAGTAGGCAAAAAATGTTGTTCATTACGGTATGTTTTGGGATTCTGTACAAACCCAAGTGGACCACAGTCCTTTAGCAGGTGAGATATGCAACTCTGAAGATGTGCAAATTAGCTCCCCATCTTTTCTGCTTAGTGGCCGACTCAAAATATACAGTACACACAGAATATAAATGTCACAATATAAGGCTGATTAGTAAATAATACGGATAATTACTACATGGCAGCACAGAAACCAGTGCAACCAGCAACAGAATGTAATAATCTTGTAGCATTGGCTTTTATTACAGGCCAACCTCATTTTCTGCTTTTTTTCACCCTAAGCTTAGCTTCTCAACAGTTGCTCAGAACCCACTGAGCATGTGAGTGTTGCAGACACTTTCCAAGATGGTGACCCCCTGTGAAAAGTTTGAAGTTCTGGATATGGCATTTGTAACCATATTCATTTTTAGGGTTTATCTCTCCTTTAAGAGCATTCAACACAGCCTTTGTATGGTGGACCTCAATGTAAAAATGTAAATAAGATCACATAATGATCACATAAAGATCACATGCACATAAGATCTGTTCTTATTTATACCAACCTGTTGAAGTGGGCGTAAAGATCCTATCATATTCCATTCACTAAAAGTACGCCAATCTGCAATCTTGCTGGGCGAAAGAATGATCTGACGGCCTCTGTAGTTGCTATATTCATAAAGAACCCATCTGAAAGATATGGTATAGCTGAACATTAATAAGGCCACTAAACAAGAAAAGGTCACCAGTATTAGTAAACCACTTTCCAGCACATGGCCTGTGCAGGTGACTGATAACCTGTAACGCCCATTAGATTGGGTCTTACTGAAGCTGAAAAAATCCATTAAAATCATACTGTTTAGTGGGAAATATTCTGTGAGAGCCAACTCAATCTGCAGTCTCCAAGCAATGTCACAAGGGCAACTAAGCACTTACTTACTATTTAATTTTTGTACAGTAGCCATGTGGGCCTTCCTTTCACTTTGAATGGCAATCACCTGAAACTTGAGTGATTTTATGACAGTTTGCATGTAAAATCTCATAATCACTTGCACCACAAGCCCTTTCAAATGATTCCATGAAAGCTAAATGGGGTGATTTTGAAAAAATTCAAAATTCTCTAATTGGTCTGCCAAACAAATATCACAAAAATGTCCTCCACTGACCAGTATGCCAATCAATTGAAAGTCATTGTTGTTTGTTAAAGGGATACTGTAATGGGAAAAAAAAATTTTTGAAATCCATTTTTCAAAAGAGCAAACAGATTTGTTTTATATTAAACTTGAAATCTGACATGGGGCTAGACATTTTGTCAATTTCCCAGCTGCCCCTGGTCATGTGACTGGTGCCTGCACTTTAGGAGAGAAATGCTTTCTGGCAGGCTGCTGTTTTTCATTCTCAATGTAACTGAATGTGTCTCAGTGAGACATGGGTTTTTACTATTGAGTGTTGTTCTTAGATCTACCAGGCAGCTGTTATCTTGTGTTAGGGAGCTGCTATCTGGTTACCTTCCCATTGTTCTTTTGTTTGGCTGCTGGGGGGAAAAGGGAGGGGGTGATATCACTCTAACTTGCAGTACAGCAGTAAAGAGTGATTGAAGTTTATCAGAGCACAAGTCACATGACTTGGGGCAGCTGGGAAATTGACAAAATGTCTAGCCCCATGTCAGATTTCAAAACTGAATAAAGAAAAATCTGTTTGCTCTTTTGAGAAATGTATTTCAGTGCAGATTTCTGCTGGAGCAGCACTATTAACTGACTCATTTTGAAAAAAAAATTTTTTCCCATGACAGTATCCCTTTAATAAAAGTTATAAAGGTTATTATACTGACTTTATATTTTCTGAAAACAATGTTTTTCACTGTGTTTTATTTTAAATTCATTAGAATACATCTATTTGTATCTTGAAAAAGATCCCAGTTTGGATAAAAGTCATGATCTATAAAGCTTTGTGTCTCATTTATTAGGGAAAGAATCTGAAAACATTTAGGAGATTCAATAAGGTTCATGAAATAGTTAAACAATCGTTTCAATTATATTTTTGACACCCTTGGTTTGATACGCTAACAATTTTAATTGCCTCCACATATTATGATGTTATACTCAATAAGCACATATCAGTATACAGAAACCTTTAAACAAATTACTTTAGAAGAAACACTTAACAGCAGAAAGCAGCATTAACCCACCAATAAATATGAACCAGATTTACGATTTGACAGCGGCATATTTTTTACTATTCATGCTAAATAGTGTGGACTATCAAGTGAATAGTTACTAATAACTGGAATGGAAGTCCTACCACATGGGTATATTAGATTATGTTGGATCTAGGAAAAGACTCTACTAGACTCCTGTGGTGTTTAATACTTCAAAGTCTGCACAACTGAAAACTAGAACATACAAACTATGCAAATATAGAATATGCAATAGTCAAGTTACTTACATGCCTCCGAGAACTTCAGCAGACAGCAAATCTGGTGAGTAACCCATGGCCTGTAGATTTGTTGTTACTGTGCTTAGTTTTACTTTTCTTCCTTGGAAGTTTTGTTTTCCATAAAGAACAATGCTTGGTTCTGAAAACTCCTGTTGGAATTGGAAGTGTTAAAGTAAGTACTAACATAACAAAAAGTCACTTTTATTTTCAGTTTGATGTTAAAATCTCAAACTGTTGTGGACAATTTAAGCTGTTTTATTTGTCTGCTCAAAAATAAATACTGCCAACACACTAAAATGCTGCCTACTGTCTCAAATTTGCATTTATAGTGTTTTTATGAAAATTTCAGTCCTTTTATGTGTGCCTCAATGCAAACTCTATTCTCCTTGTGTAAGGAGAATGAGGGTGGGGGTTTTAGATATCCCTATACCTATAGTAGAGTGATTTATAAGCACGCTTTCATACATCTGTAACCATGTTATAATCTTACGGCAACCTAAAACCTGGCAAGCCCTTAAGTTTTTCCAAAAATTGATAGAGTTCGGAGACATGCAACTAAACTAGTAGAGGGAATGGAAGATTTAGGCCATGAAGGTAGACTGTCAAGTTTGGGGTTGTTTTCTCTGGAAAAAAAGATGTTTGTGAGGGGACATGATTACACTTTATAAGTACATTAGAGGGCTTTATAGACAAATGACAGATAGATTCTTGATAAATCAGGATATATTGAATATGCAGGTGTGCATGTGGGTCTTTAAAGAATGTTTAAAGGTTTGGAAATAAGGGCAGAGTCAGAAATTTCTGTCTGGTCTTTCTAAGCAACTATTCAATACACAAAATTTAAATTAATACAATGTTACATGTTCAAGTTATTCGTAAATATAATTTTGGTGGAAATCAGCATTTGTTCATTGCTTTTTGGTTCTGGCTCTTAAAACTATGCTGCATATATAAGTTCTCCTCATGGTCGGTTAATCAGCTGGCTCTTGCTACAACTGCTACAACCTGAAGCACAGGTTAAAGCTTTCAGTAGCAATAAAATCATTTTAAAATTACTGAAAAAAATCACACAAAATATATAATACTTTTATTGCATTTTCATTCAGGTACAAAAACTACATGTACTCAGAGTCGGACTTCCAGACCTCGGGGCCCGAGCGTATGTGCAAAAGTCGTCAGTGCGCAAAAGAGAAATCCTATGCACATGCGCAAAATCCTCAGCACTGCACCGCAAATATATTTTTATAAAGAATATAATGATTCTATGGGCATACAGTTGAGGGAAATACTTGAAATATAACCATTAAGTATTAATTGTTCTTAATCCAAAACAATAGAAAATGTGACAAAACAAACACAGTGTATATTATTAACAGATAGTAATCACCAGAGAATCAAAGGGGTTCCTGAAACTGGAAAGGAATATCTACTGTATACCATGGTTTCCAAATGTTCTTGAATTTCTCATATTCATCAATGAGTACACTGGTTAGTCTTTTATCAACCATTATCCAGTTCAGCTTGTCTTTGAAATGTGAAATCAGAACCCAAGGTGATTTCCAATGTTTAGCTATTGTAATCTTTGCAGCCGAAAACATAAAAGTTATCAACTTCCTTATATTGGTATCAATATTAGATATTTTCAAAGATTAACTTGTGTTACTGAATATAATATAGTATAGACCTGAGTCCAGAATCTTTGAATATTTGGGCATTCCCACCAGATATGCATCACAGTACCTGTTAAACCACAACGTCTAAAGCATTCCTGGCTAAGTTGGGGGTTTAATCAGTGTAGGCAGGAAGGGACCATATACCAGCGTGTGAGAACTTTATATGTGGTTTCCAGTAGTGAAATATTCCTAGAACAGTGGGCTGTGTTTTCCCATATCTTATCCCAGGTTTCCCTATCTATGTTAGTATTCAGGTCCTTATCCTATGCTGTGACATAAGATAGAGGAGTTTGGGAATGCATATCAAGAAGTGAACAATATAGGTATGAAATTAAACCTCTTGAGTACGAGTATTTGATGCAAACATTTTCAAAGTAGGTGGGAGTTAAAGCTGTTTTGTCCTTATTAAAGAAGTAGATAAAGTGACTTTTCTGGTATTGAAATATCTTAGACGGGGGAAGATTATATGTTTCCTGTATAGTAGACCAGGATTTAGAACCTGATATAGAATAAAAACGATATATATGTCTGAAACCATTAGATGTCCACCATTGAAAAATTTTAGAAGATAAACCTGGAAGGAACAAAGGGTTGCCAAGAATCGGTGCTGCTGGAAGTGAGGCTGAAATGAGTTAAGCTGGGTATTTGTATTTTTCCCAAATGTTTAGGGAATGGTTTAAAAAGGGGTCTATAATTTCTGGACATTGTACTGGGGAGCACCATAAAAATGCCTGTGGAGCAACTGAATGTAATTGATGCTTCAGCATTGTTACCCACTTGGGCGGTGTGGGTGCATGCATGTGTATAAGGGGCACTAATTGTGCTGCTATATAACAGTGAGATAAGCTTGGGACATTTAGGCCCCCCTGGCTTTTGGACCTATACATGGTTTATCTATGATTCTGGGGTATTTATCAGCCCAGAAAAATTGGAATACCTTTCTCTGAATGGCTTGAAGATCATGATCAGGAATGGGAATTGGCAGTGCCCTAAAGTAGTACAGTAGTTTAGGTAAGAGTGTCATCTTAAAAGCATGTATCCTCCCAAATCACGAGAGATCCATCTCTGACCAATGTCGTAGGATTTCACTTGCCATTTTCCACAGCTGGGGATAATTATGCTGGTATAACTTGGTGGATAGTTGTGTCTTGCCATTTAAAATCAAAATTTAGCTGTAGTAATTTGACTGTGGATTGGGGTAGTGATACATTAAGGGCTTCTGATTTAGCATGGTTTATTGTTAACCCTGATATTTTCCCAAATTTGTTTAAGAGGTGGATTAGATTGGGTAATGAGGTAAGGGGTTTATTTATAGTCATTAAGATGTTGTCAGAATATAATACTTGTTTATGAACATGGTGGTCTAATTGGGTTCCTGAGATATTATTTTCTTGCCTGATAAATTCAGCTAGAGGTGTTTTCCTAATGTTATCTGTAGCTTGCTGACTAGGAGTAAAGCCCGTCTGGCCCTGTTCGATCAGATCAGGGAGGAATCTGTTTAGTTTTTCTACTAAAAAAGTTTGATGTCTATATTCATGACAGAGATAGGCCTGTAGTTTCAACATTCAAAGTGGTCTTTTCTTGGTTTTGGTATGAATGACAATTGGGCTTTCGATGATTCCTCATTACGTGTCTGCCCTGATCTGATCAAATTGAACATTTTAGTTAAATGTGGATTTAATATGGTCACCAATTTTTTGTAGTATAGACCTATAAAGCCATCTGGGCCTGAGGATTTGGCGTTTTTTAAATTTTTAATTGCCTTAGATACTTCCTCATTTGTGAAAGGTGCATCTATGAGTTCTGTTTGTATCTTAGTTAGAAGTTGTAGAGGAGATATTATTTTATTAGCTATGGTAGATGGAAAGGTATCTGGTTTATAAATCTATTTTCAAATATAGGTTTAAATAAAACACAGGGATATATTGAAAATCTTTAAGAGCAAATGTTATTTACAAATGGAAGCTTGTTATTTAAAATGCATTTACAAGGTGTGTTGTTGGTGTTGCTTGATTACATACACACCTCTTCAGATTGCTTGCTTCTTATTTCAAATCCAACTAAAGGAATGTTGATTAAAGATGTGGTTTTATTATATATAACCTTTTTTCTTAAGTACATATAAAGTTTATGAATGTAGAAGGTGCTTATTAAAATTGTAAAATAAATAACACGGTCAATAAATACATATAAATAGTCTTCCCTTATCCACAAACATAGACTGCTAATAAATTCTATTAACTTCAAGTGTATATAGCCATTATGTCGAGAATCATAATCAATATGATTGAATTTGGAAATATGAAATATAGTAATTTTCCTAAAATTATTGTTTCACAATACAGCAATTGCACCATTACACCATATGAAACTCTGACTCTGTTTAATGAATGAAAGTGGCTACAAAATGTTGATAGAAGGTTATTTAAAAAAAAAAAAAAAAAAGTTAAACTGATGGTTATCATTCTGGGCTCCAGACTGTATAGGGAAGAAGCACACCAACTTTTTCTGGCAAAGCCTTTATCTCATTTTATTTCAGAAATGTTAAAGCACAAGCTTTCGGGGATCAGCCCCCTTCCTCATGTGCAATCCTTCTGGGCCCCAGTTTGATTCTATATGAATTTGCCCCCAAGGACTCGTACTGACGAGTGCTCAAAGCTGCGCTCCCCAGTGTTCTGTTTTAAAGCGATCAGCTGCAGGGGAGTGCAGGAAGGAATGCATCTAATTCATTGAAAGGGGTTTGTACTGACACAGGCACATGTAAGCACCAAACGCAAGTGGAATGCAGCATGTTGCATTCCACCTGTGTTTGGCACTTATGTGCACCTGTGTCAATACATGGCCATTTAAAAGAACTGTGTTTGTTCCTTCCTGCGGCAGACATTTTGTAATGGAAAGCAGGGGAGCACAGGATAGAGGGCTTGTCAGTACGAGCCCCTAGTCTTGCTTTTTCATGCAGGAATTTCTGATTCTTGTGATTTTAATTCAGAAAAACTGCAGTGATTAAGCCTGGCCAATTTTCAACCAATTGTGGTTTAATTGCATCTGGCATTATTTAAGAGTGATGATTGTGTTGATTCTCCAAAAGCCTACAAGTGATTATGTCAAGTGACAACTAACAAATGATACATGTTGGGATCAAACAGGCCTCTGTGCATCTGCCCTAAAGGAAACTGACAGGTTACAGCCAGATAAGTGTTTGGTTAGGATGAAGTTTCAGTTGGCACCAAGTATGTAATATACATTTACAAGATTTCCTTTTAGCCTTAAATAACCTTCTTTTAACATTTTATGTGCATTGTATACCTAAGGATGAAGACCAAAATTATATATATGAAAGTGCTTACATAGTTTATAGTTTGCAAAGAGCGTATAGCTGTCTCCTGTTGGCATCCTATTGCGCATAAACTGGGATAGTTGCCTTCTTCTAATACCCAGAGATTTCCTGAAAAATCTTCCTTGTCATATGCAACCCATCTAGTAATTAGAAAAAAAAATGCAAATGCATTTTTAAAAAAATATTTTATACAGAATATGTAACACATACAGTATACAGTTAGGTCCGTAAATATTTGGACAGACAACTTTTTTTTCTAATTTGGGTTCTGTACATTACCACAATGAATTTTAAATGAACCAACTCAGATGCAGTTGAACTGCAGACTTTCAGTTTTAATTCAGTAGGCTGAACAAAAAGATTGCATAAAAATGTGAGGAACTAAAGCCTTTTTTCAAAACAATCACTTAATTTCAGGGGCTCAAAAGTAATTGGACCAGGGGTTCAAAAGTTTGGAAAATTGACTCAAAGGCTATTTCATGAGCAGGTATGGGTAATTCCTTTGTTATGTCTATCAATGAAGCAGATTAAAGCCCTGGAGTTGATTTGGGGGGGGGGTGCTTGTATGTGGAAGATTTTGCTGTCAACTGACATGTGGTCAAAGGAGCTCTCCATGCAGGTGAAACAAGCCATCCTTAAGCTGCAAAAACAGATAAAACCCATCCGAGAAATGGCTACAATATTAGGAGTGCCAAAATCTACAGTTTGGTACATGCGGAGAAAAAAAGAAAGCACTGGTAAACTCGGCAACGCAAAAAGACATGAAAGTTCCCGGAAGACAACAGTGGTGGATGATCACAGAATCATTTCCATGGTGTAGAAAAACCATTGAAACTTCAATACTAGAAAAATGTCACAAATAGAAAGTAACTGAAAAAAGTCCATTTATGGTGGTCATTGGGAACAGCACTCCCAATTTACAAAGTTTAAACTGCCTTTATTCACGTGACAATTACAGCAACATTTTGAACCTTCCTGGTCCTTTCTCAAGCTGACAAAGTAGTTTAAAGTAGAACTATAAGAAACCAACTGAACTGAAAAAAAGTGTTTGAAAGTGAACATATTCCTCATTAAAATGACAAAAAGAATGTTCAGCTAAAGCCCTACTGATTAAATGTTTTTGAAAAAGTAGTATACTGCCACTCTAAACATTTTATTTGCAAAGGTCTTTTTGATTATAAGCTGATTATAGATGTTTCCACCTTAGAATGGAACTAAATTTAATTAAAAAAACAATAGCAGGTTTTCATAATCATATAAAATGACCTTGAAAAAGCATTATAAACTAAGGGGCCCATTTACTTAGCTCGAGTGAAGGAATAGAATAAAAAAAACTTTGAATTTCAAATGTTTTTTTGGCTACTTCGACCATCGAATTGGCTACTTTGACCTTCGACTACGACTTCGAATCGAACGATTCAAACGAAAAATCATTCGAATATTCGACCATTCGATAGTCGAAGTACTGTCTCTTTAAAAAAAACTTCGACCCCCTAGTTCGCCACCTAAAATCTACCGAGGTGCCATGTTAGCCTATGGGGAAGGTCCCCATAGGCTTTGTAACAATTTTTAGGTCGACGAAAAATCATTCAATCGATGGATTAAAATCCTTCGAAGCGAACGATTCGAAGGATTTAATCGTTCGATCGAACGATTTTTCGTTCGATCATTTGTTCAAACTATTTGCAGTAAATCCTTCGACAGGAATATCGAGAGTTAATTAACCCTCGATGTTCAACCCTATGTAAATCTGCCGCTATATGTTACTGAAACAAATAAATTTTTGGGTGTTAACAATAATCTAATTTAGAAACAAATTATGCTTACCGGCCTGAAAAAACCTTGCAAGACTTTGTTGTGAATGAATCCTCAATACTATTTGCATCTCCTTCAAATATATGAGTGCTGCCTTTAAAGTCTGGCTCTGAAAACAGTTGAACCTTAGAGAAAGGAGAAAAAATAGACTATGTTACATTCTGCTCATCCATTCATGCTAGAACCCTATGAGTTTCAGCATAAATTCAGATTCCAAACCAAAATTTGATAAAGAGGCCCACATAACCCAGATAGCCCTAATATAACCATCCAGCGATGTAACTACCAGGGGAGCAGAGGGTGCAATTGGACCAGGGCCTGCACCCCCGCAGGGCCCCCCGGCAGATCGCACCCCACTGTAGCCACAAAGAAAATCGACGTGAAGGGGGGTAGGGGGGCCCAGGCTGCATGGCCCGCACCAGGGCCCTCCCCCACCTAGTTACGTTACTGTAACCATCACAGTTACCTGTTTCTTCAAATAGTATGAATAAATGCCATTGTCTATGCTGAAATCCAGCTGTTTAACAGTCTTCTCTTTCTGCATCATTTGAAATCCTGGCAGAGAAGGAGGGACTAAACACTGATTGATATCACGTGTGCAGGGAATTGTGGGGTTTGGAGGATGCAGGCTAAGGACAGATGGCTGCTGATACAAAGTAACAGTAGTCAGCCAGCTCAGCAAAGTAGTCAGACAGATCAGCAGGAGGGCAGGTGGCTAGGCTTGGGGATCAGTTCCAAACAATTAAAAATCATGAAATGTCTGCATATTTTTTAATTGATGTAAATTGCAAATTTGCTTGATCTTATGTTTACTTTTCAAAAAGCTTAAGTTATGTTTGTGTGGAGTTCCCCTTAAGTTTTATATTTATATGAAAATTAGGATTCCAGTAGTGGACCTCTGCAGACAAAGCATTTAATGGAGAAATTTAACATCCCTTTATCTAAAAAGTGATTCAAAATTTGGTAACCTTCTTTGATAATGATTATTATTTTTTTTAACAAAACTTCAGGCTATTTCAGTAGATCCAAAGGCTTCTAAACATTTAGGGGCCGATTCATCAAGCTCGAGTGAAGGATTCGAAGTAAAAAAACTTCGAATTTCGAAGTGTTTTTTGGGCTACTTCGACCATCGAATGGGCTACTTCGACCTTCGACTACGAATCGAACGATTTGAAGTAAAAATCGTTCGACTATTCGACCATTCGATAGTCGAAGTACTGCCTCTTTAAAAAAAACTTCGACCCCCTACTTCGGCAGCTAAAAGCTACCGAAGTCAATGTTAGCCTATGGGGCTTGCCTAAGTTTTTTTGATCGAAGGATATTCCTTCGATCTTTGGATTAAAATCCTTCGAATCGTTCGATTCGAAGGATTTAATCGTTCGATCGAAGGAATAATCCTTCGATCGTTCGATCGCAGCATTTGCGCTAAATCCTTCGACTTCGATATTCGAAGTCGAAGGATTTTAGTTCCTAGTCGAATATCGAGGGTTAATTAACCCTCGATATTCGACTCTTGATGAATCGGCCCCTAAAGGTCAACAAGAGTCCTTTTCACAAAAATATTTTTGCCAAAGGTTTTTTTTTTACCCATAATGTTTTTGCATGAACAGTACTTACAGTACTTACTAAAATGATTTTAAAGGTACTGTACTTATAAGTCACAGGTCATTTACAAAAATGTAAGCATACTGAGAAAATAATCAGAGGTGGACTTTCTGAATATTTGCCTAAAATTTAAAAAACTCGAACTGCAAGCCAGAAGCCTCCCTTTATTTTTATAGACACCAATCAGCCTATATTTGTTTAACATGATAAGTTGGCCAATATGGACACTGATCTGGTCTTTAAGCGCCCACCCAGACTGGTTTAATAGTGGACTCCGGCAGCTTGCTTTCAATATAAACATGATTCATTTGCAAAACATATTTACCAATACTTCCCAATACAATTTGAAAGATACCAAACAGAAATTTTCTGGAAAAGATCAAGTTGGTTAAAAATGTAAGCCCATATTTGGCTAGCTCATGAGGTCTATGAATAATAAAACTTAGTTCAGATCCCTGTGTGTTCCAAGAGATGTAACGGGTTTCAAAATGTATAAAAAAAAATAAGCAAAAAAATGTATATCACTGCATATAAAAATGTTTTCATTAAGGACAGCAACAATACAATACAATAAACACCAGTACAAAAAATAACCCATCTGCCATTAGACGTAAATAATGCTGGCTCGCTTTACTTCAGGCACATTCAAGAGAATGTTTTACATAACTTTACTTAAGCTGTATGGGAAAGGATTGCCATGAACTAACTAAGAAGAACAATCTCTTCAAAAACCGGGTGCCAAGGTAAAGTTCACCTAAGTGTGTGGATGGAGGCAAGCAAAGGGTGTGTATTTTAAGGAGCACCGACCTTTACATAAAACTGTGCCTCTTCTAATAATGCATGCTACTCCTAGTTGCAGTACTGATTAACAATTAGTGAGAACTATACAATGTTCTTTGATTTAGCCGTTATCATTTGCTTAATTTAAAATGATGGAATTCTTACCTTAAATCCACCCCTTGAATTTTCAACTGCGTCCTTGTTGATATGAAAAAAATAAAATAAAAATACATTATAATAAGAGAATCACTACTGCAATTGCATGAAATAAAGGAGAGAACCTAAGATTCACAGAAAGTTACACACTCCTGGGCTCATGCAAGCGTTGCTTTAAAGTTCAGTTTAAAAATAAAAACTGGGTAAATAGATAGGCTCTGTAAAATTAAAAAAAATGTTTCTAATATAGTTAGTTAGCCAGAAATGTAATCTATAAAGGCTGGAGTAAAAGGATGACTATCATAATAGACTTTTTCAGCTCTCTAACTCTAAGTTAGTCAGTGACTTAAAGGGACACCACATGATACATAACTGTTCAGTGAGTTTGCCTTTGATCCTTAGCATGCAGGTCAGATTCAAAAGCAAACACTAATAATCCATATGGTTCCCCCTCAAGTCACGGATTGGTTACTGACTGGTAACCAACCAGAGAGCTGCAAAGCGGCAAGTTGGGTGCTGGCTATTTTGTCAGACATCTGGTTACTCCAGCCTTTATCAATTACAAATTTTGCCAACTAACTTTAAGAAACATTTTTTTTACTTAGCTTTTATTTTAACACTGAAAATTCCTTTAAAACAGGACAGTACAAAGATAAAGTATTTTGTCCTCTGTAGCATTGTTGGATCCACATATAGACTTTAGTCTTCTATAAATCTCTATAAATACTACTACCCTCATAATACATTAGCATAAACAAACTGATTCTGTTAGAAACAGAAATAAAAAATACAAAGCTGAAAATACAATAGGTGTGTGCGTGTGAGTGTGCGTGTGTTAGACCTCTTTCTGTGTTCAAGAATAAAACAAGAGAGTCTTACCATTACAAGTGGCTGGACAGAAGAAATCTTGAAGTCCTTGGCACCCCAAGCACCAAAGTGAGAGTACATTCCTTTCTCCAATACGTACTGCTCTCCTGTGAAATCAGGGGTTTCATATGCCACCCACCTATAAAAAATGAAATCAGGTAAACATGATTCAGAAATTGTAAGTTCAATTAAACTTATAATGAATGTAATGAACACACTTAAATATGCTACTAACAGATAACACACTGCTGTAAATAGTAGAAAATACATATTAGCTGAAAATATAATTGTGCAGGTGTTATCAAATGAAAAGAATATCCTAAAAGTTTGCAATTATTTTCTTGAAGTGATGTCGGTGCAAGATCTGTTAGCTGGAAATCTGCTATCCAGAAAGCTTTAAAAATATTTCCATTGTATCCTTTTTAAAAAAACAAAAATTGTCTTGACATATTGCATATTCTTTGTAATAGAAGTATAGGATCCTTTATCTGGAAATTGGTTATCCAGAAGGTTCTAAATTACAGGTAGGCCATCTCCCATAGCATCAATTTTAAGACAATAATTCTAATTTCCATTAGTTGTTTCCTTTTTCTCTGTTATAATAAAACAGTAATGTGTACTTGATGATGGCTAAATGCACAAATCCATATTGGTGACAAACATATCCTATTGGGTTTATTTAATATATAAATTATTTTTAGCAAACGTAAAGTAATCCAGATTACAGAAAGATCCTTTATCCAGAAATGCTAGGTCCCAAGCATTCTAGATAATAGATCCTATGCCTATAATAAAACAGCACTTACCTTTCTACTGTTCTGTTCCATAATGACCATTCAAACAATTGGAATAGAAGGAAGTCAAAAGGAGATGTACACTTTTGGGTAATTGATGGAAACTTTTATATAAGTCTGTATATAAGCACCAATAATCCTTGATCCACCAGGCTGGCAGGAATATTGGTCTAAATGCCCCAAGTCTATCATACATACTCTGATGTTTGGGCAGTGTGGTTTAAAATAGCAAACTTCTAGGGATGCACCAAGAGTTTAGGAGATCATAAACTTCCTCCCCTTATATAACCTAATTTGCATATGCAATATGTGGGTCCAACCAAATCCCAAAAATATTGAATAGGTGCATCCCTACAAACTACCCAACAGGGTTGGACTGGGCCCTGTGGACCCCAACGGGCCAGATTCACACCCCAATTGTTCGATTTGGCACTTCTTCCTGCCTGCTGGCGCACAACCGAGTTGCGTTTACATAGTGCGCCTGCGGTGGGGTGGCAGCAGGGGTCCAGAGGGGGGCCCTGAACAGCAGCCCTGGTGGGCAACTTTGATTTTTCCGACAAGTTTTATTGGTAAATTAAGGGGGTTTGGGAGTTTGGTCTAATTTTTTTCAAAAAATGAAGTTTTAGTAAATACCACCCTTAAAGTTACAATCAGTAGTAGAGTCCCTAATTTTAAAAAAATTAGATGCTATATAAAATATTCCTGAAACAAAAAGGAGTTTTAGGCTTCCTTAAGATCATCTAAAAGCTCAACAGCAATTATATGAGCAAGGGGTTAAAATTCACAGTCACATTCTTTTCTTTTTTAATTAGACTATGCTACTTAAAGAGATACTGACACCAGATATGAAACATTTTTATCATAACAGTGTCTTTGCATGCTATATATAATTTTGCCATGAAAGTATTTGCTTGAAGCTTTTACATATCCTATCTCATCCCATGTTCCATGTTTGTGCAGCAGTAGTCTGTTAGCATTAGAAACTAACAGACAGGCCCATAAGGGACTTCAAGTAACAAATTCCTTACAAAAGCAGCCCTACCAGTACAAAAACAATCAATATGACCTATAGGTAACTTTTAATGTATATTAATATTTTAAAGAGTAGTATTTTTATTGTCATTATCACTTTTAGATCACTCTGTAATTGTTGTGTCCAGTGATTGTTAACTCAGCAAATCTAAAGTACAGTGACTGCCAAATATTCATGTGATAACACCTCATAAAAATCGTGCCGCAGAAGGTGGCATAATGTGTATGCTTGCCATCATGCCCTCCAGATGGAAGCTTAAAACTGCAAGCAAACAAGTTGCTCTATGTGCTGAGATTAACTGTCCAAATGATTTACTGTGTTAGATTAAGAGGCAAAGTATTCACATTCCCATTTCCCTCAACATGCTGGCACTGGCAGGAGCTGTTGCTTGCCACACCTTTACAAATATACAGCTTTGCCAGATTCATAGAAACTCATTTATCCAGGCAAAACGAATAGGAGACAGAGAATAAATTGTAAAATGCACAGACATAACTGAAAGAGTTATGAGGAAAGGGCGACAAGGAAAACCTTTCAAGTGGTTTTATGTGCCAAAAAAGACAGTGAAGTTATTGTGTGCAAATAAGAAGTTGAACATTGAGTACATTGAAGTCTTTGTTACCCAACACTCAAACCTTAATCTGGTAAAAACAAATAGTATTTTCTGGTTTATTTGTCAGAGCCTATGTCTGTGAATAAGTATTTTGGGAAGTCAAACTGTGGTAATTGACCCTGTATGTGTCATAAGTACAAAGCTGTAAAGGGGGCACAATTTCACACAATGATGTGATTTATTTACCTGATAAAAACTCCCACATTAATAGTTATTGATTAAATATGGCAATGCCAGACAAAGACACTGACAATAACTAATTTTAAATTGCTTTCCCCACCAAGATTTCCTTTTTCACTAAGTTCATTTTAGCTGTTTATTCAGACATGTAACATAATGGTACATTGTAATTTGTATGTTATAAGTTACCAACAAAATATACTTAGTGATTTCAATCATCCTTGGCAGACTATTTATAAACTGAAAAACAAAATCATCCCATGCTTGCCAAATATAGTTAACACAATTCAAAGGCACAGTCACACATAAGTCTAGATCCATTTTACTATATATACACTATATAACCAAAGATAAACAGGCCCTGCCTGTCCAACATCTTATTCACTATTACATTAATATAAAGATGGTCCTTCCTTTACTACTTCAGTGTAACAGCCTCCACTCAATAAACTTTCTACTGTTGTATCATTGTTGGTGTGATTGGCCTTCATTCAGCCATAATAGCTTGGAAACTGATGCTGGGTAATCAGGCCTGACTCACAGTCTGTGTTGCCCCAAACTACTGCAACACAGCAGGAAGCATTGAAAAGTCAAAAATATTAGAATATGCTGTAGCATTAAGGCTTTCTTTCACTGGCACTAGATGTCCCAGAGAGACAAGAGAAAACCAAGAGAAACAGAGATACCACATTGTTATTCCTCCACCAAACTATAGAGTTGGCAATTCACATCCAGTCAAATAGGAATCTTCAGAAATTAGCTGAATTTAGGCTCATCTTTCAGACTACCAATGGCAATATGTGGTTTAAAAAACATGCACATGTTCAATAGTGTAAAGTTTTAATTTTATACTAGCGGACATGTGTAAGCCTAATTTTCTGCACAGGACACTGGCAAAGAGCTGCAAGGTGGCATTTGTTAATGTAGCTCAAGTGAGCTGAGCTTCTATATTGAGTAATGGCGGCGTCTCTGCACAGTGGTCGGCATACTTGATTGTGAGTTACTTCGGGTCTCTCCCAGTCGTGTCGGCTCAGCGGTCCGGAGTTATTTAGGGAAACTCAATAAGGCAGATATTAGAGAGTGGATTCTAGAAAAATTATTTATTGGTAATTAATACAAGCCCGACGCGTTTCATATCTCAAGACGCCGACTACTGTGCAGAGACGCCGCCATTACCCAATCTAGAAGCCAGTTCCATAGAAGACAGCACATTCTGCCTGTCGGCAAACATCACACTTTTGTGCAACTCCGCCAAAAGGCGGCAATTTCGTGAGTGAGACGAACAAAACTATTATAATCCACAAGACTCCCTTTTCATTACTGCTCAGTAAGTGTAAACGGCCCGCAAGGCCATTTCTTAAATTCCGGCAATACATCACTATTTGAAGCCTTTGTATTTCAGGACTACAACACCTGCAACGAAGGATTACATATATGCTTGTACTCAAGCACTGACTATGTGAGTAGTTCTAAATACTCATATTTCAATTGTATAAGACGTACTACACCATATACTGTCTTCTTTATTTAGGCATTTGGGAAACATAATTTTAAGCAGATATCAGCGCACTGAACCCTGCATAACCTATACTACAAGAAGTGGACGTGTGGATCCACACACATTATCGGTGCTGCTAATTCAATAGACTTTCCAAACTGCGCAGAGCTCAAACTCCTTTGCACATTTTTCATTTGCTCGAAAGATTACTTTGACTCTTTTTGCATGAAATTCTATGAATGCTGCTTTTGGGTAAGGTCAATGGACAGACAGCACCCCTTGTTGGAGTAGGAGTGTTGGAAAGAGAAAAAGAGAGAGAGAGAGTGATTGTGTATGTTGCATGTTAAATTTAGGGGTTCTCATTTGGAAATCCTCTTATTTTATTTAGAGTTGTTCTTAAGATTAAAATAGCTCTACCTTCTAATGAGAAATGACAACTACAGTAGTTTGTACAAATATTAATTAGGTATATTTATGCATAATTTAAAAAAGGTTAGTGGAGTCTATACCACAATCCACGCAGAAGATGAACTAACAGTTGAAATTGTGTGCTTGCGTGCTATCGCCTAGCTGTGCTTGGAGAAAAGCAGGATTAAATATGTTTGCACTCTATCAGGGTCGAACTGGGGGGGTCTGAGCCCACTGGGGCTTCCATATCAGGGCACCCCCCCATGGGCCACTCCAGCGGCAGATCCCTACAAGCCCCCTGCCCCAAATCCCTCCCTGTCCTCCTTAACACGCGAGTGCGTGTACCAGCCTGCGAATCCCTTCTTGCATGTCAGAAAAGGAGCGCAGGAAGCCAGGACCTGCTGGATGTAGAGCGGGTTTAGGCACACGAGGGCTGGGGCCCACCAGGTTTTTTCCCAGTGTCCCGCGGCCCAGTCCAACCCTGCACTCCATAAATGCCCTGGTAAAGTTCTGATGCATAAATGACTATAGAAAAATAACTATAAGTAAATAACTTAAAAAGTAGCAGAACCTGGTTAGTGATTTTTATAAATGAATGTTTGCTTTCAAACTATTTAAATTTGATGAACTTTTAATCAACCTAATTTAAATAACAAAAATGAAAAGGCAGTGGTATTGAAACCATTTAATTAAAAATAAAAATTGAACTTACACTCCACTCCGAACATGAATGGATTGAGTCTTTTCTCCATATCCTGTCTCATCCATGTTTGAAATAATCCCCAAAACATTGATATTAGGTGCTTTCTCATCCAAGTCCTTCTCACTATACATTGTCATATGAGGTGCTGAAAAGTCCTAGTTAAAATATAGTTTTAATTAATTTAATAAATTAAAGTATAACAGTATGCAGAATGCTTGAACACATTCACCGTACATAAATTCACAGTTAATACTTCTGCCATATCAAAAAGCCATACAATGCAACAATTTTATTAATGTGCTTAATGGTAATACATGTTCATACACTAGGGGGCAAATTCATCAATGGTCGAATATTGAGGGTTAATTAACCCTCGATATTCGACTGGGGAATGAAAATCCTTCGACTTCGAATATCGAAGTCGAAGGATTTTGAGCAAAAACTTTGATCGAACGATCGAAGGAATAATCGTTCGATCGAACAATTAAATCCTTCGAATCGAACGATTCGAAGTATTTTAATCCAACGATCGAAGGATTATCCTTCGACCAAAAAAAGTTAGGCAAGCCTATGGGGACCTTCCCCATACGCTGGGTTCGGTAGCTTTTAGGTGGCGAACTAGGGGGTCAAAGTTTTTTCTTAAAGAGACAGTACTTCGACTATCGAATGGTCGAATGATTTTTAGTTCGATTCCTTTGATTCGAAGTCAAAGTCGTAGTCGAAGGTCGAAGTAGCCCATTCAATGGTCGAAGTAGCCCAAAAAACACTTCGAAATTCGAAGTTTTTTTTACTTCGAATCCTTCACTTGAGCTTGGTGAATGGGCCCCTAGATGTTACTAGAGAGATTCAATATTGCACATTTTAAAAATACAGGTATGGGATCAGTTATCCGGAAACCCGTTATCCAGAAAGCTCCGAATTAATGAACAACCGTCTCCCATAGACTCCATTATAATTAAATAATCCAAATTTTTTAAAATTATTTCCTTTTACTCTGTTATAATAAAACAGTACTTTGTACATGATCCAAATTAAGATATAGTTAATCCTTACTGGAAGCAAAACCAGCCTATTGGGTTTATTTCATGTTTACTTGATTTTCTAGTAGACTTAAGGTATGAAGATCCAAATTACAGAAAGATCTGTTATCCGGAAAACCCCAAGTTCCAAGCATTCTGGATAACAGGTCCAATACCTGTATTTATTTTTAGTAAAGAAAAAAGCCTATGTCTAAGGTTGTATGTTAAATTAGGGAAAATAGAATAGCAGTGTAAACCAATTGAAAAGATATTTCCATTCTCTTATTTTGATACAGTACACAAATATATAAAGTAACTGGTGAGACTACTCTGTTACATAATGTAGTAAAGACAAGGGTCTACTAGTTAATGCAAGCATCATGGGTATATACTTACTGATACTATTGGCCGTAATGACTGTAGAAGTCCATCAAAGCCACCCCACTGACTCCACTCTTCATAATCACCTTCTTCTAGTAAATACTGATGGCCTTCAAATCCTGGCTTCTCATAACCGACCCACCTGGAAAAATAATATGGGCTTTAGCATTTTGCCTATGCAATAAATATAGTAGGATGTACTAATAATGCAATGTAAGAATGGTTTTTCCATATTTATATTTTATTATGTCATCACACTGCCCCAACAGTTATGTATATATGTTATGTATATATGTGCATGATTGACACATCCATGCCTCTGCATTAATTTGAGCTAAAATTAACATATGCATGTAGCAGTGACAGACAGACTCCTGTCAAAATTTCTTTAGGATTTCTGAAAGAGTTAGCAAAATCAGAAATATGGGTATAAAGGAAACAACTACAAAGGCATAGCAATGCCCTGTTTTTCTCTAGGTACAAGCAAATAAAGTTCTGTCTTGCATAAAATAAGGCATTAACTCAAGGGATGAAAACATAATTATGCCTCTTTATAGGTCCCTGGTAAGGCCTCATCTGGAGTATGCAGTGCAGTTTTGGACTCCAGTCCTTAAGAGGGATATAAATGAGCTGGAGAGAGTGCAGAGACATGCAACTAAACTGGTTGGAGGGATGGAAGACTTAAATTATGAGAGTATACTGTCAAGGTTGGGGTTGTTTTCTCTGGAAAAAAGGTGCTTGCGAGGGGACATGATTACACTTTACAAGTACATTAGAAGACAAATAGCAGGGGACCTTTTTAACCATAAAGAGGATCACTGTACCAGAGCCCCCCCCCTTCAGACTAAAGGAAAATAACTTTCATTTGAAGCAACGTAGGTGGTTCTTTACAGTAAGGCCAGTGAGGTTGTGGAATGCACTGCTGGGTGATGCTTTTAAGAGTGGCTTGGATGATTTTTTGGACAGATATAATATCAAAGGCTATTGTGATACTAAATTCTATAGTTAGCATAGATATGGGTATCTATGGTTTATCTGAGATTAGGGAGGGGTGTGTGTATGGATGCAGGGTTTTCATTTAGAGGGGTTGAACTTGATGGACTTTGTCTTTGTTCAACCCGATTTAACTATGTAACTATGTAAATATTTACTTACAAACCACTGATGACTCTCAGTGATCCAACAATAGTAAATGGTGCCAATTCTTGCTTTTTGATAGCTTCTTCAGTTTCTAGATCTTTCAGCTTTAGTACTTCTTTCTCAAGCTCCACTTGCCTTCCTTCAAAAAGTGGCTTCTCATAAATAATAATCTGGAATGTAGAACAGAAAACAAGGCACTTAATGAAAACCGCCACTCCTGAGAAAGACACCCTTCCAAAAAAATGTCAGCTAAATCTAGGCACACACTTCAAGATCTACTCCACTCCAAATGCCAGATGAGCAGATCTTAAGCCAATTTAGCCAATTTGGGATGATATTATTTTTGGGGCCTACAGCAAACTGCCAGGAGAGGACTGTGTAAATATGACAGTATTTTCAAACCTGACAGATATCTGACCTTTCAAGTAGGTGTTAAAGGGCCCCATACACAGGCTGATAAACTGCCAACTTGGTCTGAAGGGACTGAGTTAGCAGGTTTTATGGGCAAATGTATACCCAGCTCAAGGTAATTTCCTTTCAAAGGAAGGGAGTGACACTGAATAGATGTATTTCTTCACAGTGTATTTAGCTAGTAGATAAAAAGAATTTGACATATCGTTGCTGGTTTCTTATTTCCAAGAGAAATTTCTAAATTCTGTGTAGCAGAGTTGTTATATTTGATCTAACTTAAAATACAGATTGATAAAAGATGTCAAAACAGTGTACTTAATTAATTACTTATGCAGGTTAACTGCCAGATTAACAGTATTTTCTGTTTAACCAGTATTCTTGGCTTTTTCCCTAATACATTAATTTCAGAGGCACTGAACATGTGCAAGAGCTGTAGAAACCGAGGCAGAATGGTGGGGAAACTACAGTGGTTATGACCCCAATTACTAATCATAACACTACACCTTATTCCACTAAATCACGCAACCTTTGGTAATTTTGTACAATAATTACATAAAGTAGGAGAGCTATGGAAGGTGCTAAGGATGGCAATAGCCGTATTGAGAAATTAGGCAAGTTTAAATATGCAAGATGGATTAGTTAAAAATAATAAGGAATAATCCCATTTTCCAGGCTTCCACTAAAGTTGCAAGACTTGGCAAAAAATACATTTTTATCAAATCTCAGCATAAAGTACAGATGCAGAGATCAGCAGCAGGTCAGAAACTTTGGTGAGTACAGTTAAGCTTTATCTGAAAGTATGCATGGCACAGCTGTCCTCATTCACTTTAGAATTAGGGGCCGATTCATCAAGCTCGAGTGAAGGATTCGAAGTAAAAAAACTTCGAATTTCGAAGTGTTTTTTGGGCTACTTCGACCATTGAATGGGCTAGTTCGACCTTCGACTACGACTTCGAATTGAAGGATTCGAAGTATAAATCGTTCGACTATTCGACCATTCGATAGTCGAAGTACTGTCTCTTTAAAAAAAACTTCGACCCCCTAGTTCGGCAGATAAAAGCTACCGAAGTCAATGTTAGCCTATGGGGAAGGTCCCCATAGGCTTGCCTAAGTTTTTTTGATCGAAGGATATTCCTTCGATCGTTGGATTTAAATCCTTCGAATCGTTCGATTCGAAGGATTTTATCGTTCGATCGAAGGAATAATCCTTCGATCGCAGAATTTGCGCTAAATCCTTCGACTTCGATATTCGAAGTCGAAGGATTTCAATTCCTAGTAGAATATCGAGGGTTAATTAACCCTCGATATTCGACCCTTGATGAATCGGCCCCTTAAAGTTACTGGTGGTCAGTGGCATAAATGGTATGCAAATGAGTGATATAGGTAGAACTTTACAAAAGTGTACATCCCCTTCACATTTTACCTTGGAGATTTGCCACCATATAAAGGTGCACATCTAGTATATTTGTAATTTACAGTACAGTAGTTTATCATATACATGATGACCGGTACCTGTTACTGTACTTTGTGGTCAAGCTTGAGCAGCAAGAGTGACTTATATGCACTTAATATTAAACTATAAAAGATACACTTGTTTTTTTTACATTATACTGTGATCTACTATGTTATACATACTATAATAATAAATAATCAGTACAACACATTTGTATCTTACCTTTGGTTCATATGGGATTTCAACTTTGCGGCATCCCTGCAGATAAAACAGACTGCATTTTAAAAATCTTTGTCTGAAAAACAATTTACCACTGGAAGAATGTACATACTGTATTATAACTAAAGGATTTCATATTGCTTAATGGTGATCACTACATAATGTGAGAAAGTGTAATTCTAAATAACGTTCTAATATATATTACTAAAACAATGTCATGGTCTTCAAAGCTATTTGTAAATATAATAGCACTTGGTAGAGTTTGTTTATCTCCTTCTGATTCTTGAAACAGTCAGTTCTTTAGGTCTGTTAGGTAGCTGGTTTCTGCTACACTGTTCTCAGGAGTTGGAACCAGGCATTGCAACTTATAAACTTAATATTCTCATAGGCACTATAGTCTTTGCGGAATTAAATTACATTTGTTGCATCATTTAAACTTAAATTACATTTTTGCATATCAGTGCTTAATCAGGAGGCAAGATATGTCACTTCCTACACTATCCTAATTAACTCTTACAATCATTTATATAAAACAATAATACATTCTAACAGTAAGACAATCATATCAATACAGTACATAAAGAAATATTAAGAACAATAAAAATAATACAGTCCCCACTTTTAAACAAATTATTCCAACTGCGATTGATTCTTACTACTAAAGTATTTATATAAGTTAGGATTGTATTAATTATTTTAAATCATTTTTACTACTTATTACATTATTATGATAGCATATTAGTTTTGGAACTTATACTTTTGGGATAATTATTATACCATTTTTAAAGGTCTTAGTGAACCTATGTAGGCTTCCATCGTATTCCAAAATGAAAGATTAGGATACTCTCCAGGTTCTATGATAAACGGTATGCCCTGAAAACCAGGTTCTTCATAAACCAACCACCTTGAAACATAAAAGAGACAAGACTGGATGTTATGTACAAGTACACAGTAAGAAAAATAACATTTATATCCAGAAATTATTGTTGACTACAATGAAGTTGTGTACTTATTCACAACTATAATTTGTCAGGAAGGAAGCAGATTTGAAATGTTAAATAAACAATATTAGAGCATTATTCATGAATATTTTCTCAGCGATTAACCACTCTGTAATACCTAGTTACTTGGGCAGCATGAACAATCAGTTTTAATGCATAATAAAATGTTTCAGTGTATATATATATATATATATATATATATATATATATATATTTTTTTAACCATAAGCAAACCAGTTGCTCCTTCCTCAGTCCATAATACAGCTCAAACACACATGCATATGAATTTTTTTTACATTTTCTTCTGCTGTTTTCAAGTATGGAATTCAAACAATCTTGTTACCAGGGTTACCCAAGCAATCAGGCAGCAATAGGATTGACAGTTTTAAAGATGATTAATAGAACAAGAGTAACAAGTAAAAATCTAGCTTCAGAATCAAGAAATTCACAATAGAAAAGGCAAATAACTAAACAAAAATAAAAAATGAAGACCTGATTATCATGGTCTACATTAAACTCAAAGTTAATTTTAAGCACCATTAGATTGCATCTAAAATATTGAGAAAAACCATAAAGACTGCAGTTTTCACTACATAGAAAATACAATGTCTCTTTTGAATAAACATGAATATCTGCTAACAAAGCCCTAGGCAGCTGAGAAGTTAGAGCCTGAGAAGTTATAGTATGTGTATGCCTAGATCTACTGCATCAAATATCTGCCAAGCTTGCAAGTCCTGACCCCAGACCTATTCTTATAGCAGGTGATTTCAACGCAGTACCGGACAGCATGGTAGATTGCCACCCACCTGATAGGAGGTGTCCCTCCAAAATCCAAGGTTGGTCTGAAGCCCTTGGGCTGACAGACTTATGGAGATGGAAACATCCCACAGAAACCCAGTTTTCTTGTTTTACCCCAGCTAAATCGGCCATGTCCAGAATTGATTTAGTTTACTCAACGGCCGACCCCCTACCCAAAGTGATAGAGGTAGAATTCCTCCCACTACCATGCTCAGATCATACGCCTATACAGATCACATTACAACTAGGGAGGTCAAACTTACAGTGGCAGTGGAGATTGGGGGGTAGGTGGGTAACCCTTACTGAACTACAGACAGAGTTTCCTAACCACCATACCAACTTCTGGCAGACTAACACGACTGAAACAAGTACAGCCATAACATGGGATGCATACAAGGCATATACTAGAGGGGTATATATTTCTATGATTAAGGCCCAAAGAGCACGTACACAATGCTGTATAGAAAAGGCAGAAGCTGACGCCTATCAGGCAGAACAAGCTCATGCTAATCATCCTACTCCTGACACCCAAGACCATTTATCCACAACACAAAGAGATCTTAAATTACTACTTTTGGACTCCGCCAAGAAATACCTGAATTATGGGGCCCATCAACTTTATGAACATGGTGACAAAAATGCTAAACACATCTCCTTTTTAACTAAAGAGTTACACCCTTCCACTTCAATTCCCCTGGTGACAACAGCAAATGGCATCCCCCAGATCTGTGCGCAATTTGCAGATTATTCCCAATGATACGTCTCCCAGATAAACAAATCCACAGTAGATATTATGAGGTATCTACAGTCAATTGCTCTCCCCGCCTTAGATACTGAACAGCGATTAGAATTAGATGCTAATTTTACTCTGGTGGAAATCGAAGGAGCTATTACCTCCTTCCCATCCTCAAAAGCCCCAGGTCCTGATGGTCTACCTTCAGAATGGTATAAGACCCATGTGAAGCTCCTGGCCCCCAAATTACTCAACTTGTTTCATTCGGCCTCCAAAACCAACTCTCTACAACAATCTTTTTATCAGGTAACCATAACACGAATTCTTAAACAAGATAAAGACCCAGCGCAATGCAGTTCCTATAGGCCAATATCGTTGCTAAATATGGACGCCAAAATCCTAACTAAATTGCTGGCCACACGCCTGAACCATGTAATCAAAACCCTGATACACCCTGACCAGACAGGCTTTATACCCAACCGCTCCACATATACGAATATAAGACGCCTGTTCCATAATTTGGATATAAAACATGATAACGCCTCACACAGGGCAGTAGTCTCCCTAGACACAGAAAAGGCATTTGACACGGTCGAGTGGTTATATCTAGTCGAAGTCCTAACAAAATTTGGTTTCGGCCACAAATTCATTGCATGGGTGAAATTAGTATATTACTCACCGCAGGCCTTTGTCCTAGTAAATGGGCTCCTCTCAACACCCTTTCAACTCACTAGAGGTACCAGACAAGGGTGCCCTCTCTCCCCCCTACTTTTTGCCATAGCAGCTGAACCCTTAGCAGCCTCAATTAGGAATAACACCGACATTAAAGGACTGCAGATTGGTAACGGGGAAGAAAAAATCTCACTTTATACCGACGACACTCTGGTTTATTTGGCAGATACTAATAACTCTCTAGATCAACTGTTACAGCTGGTAAAGCAGTTTGGGGAATACTCAGGTTTGTGGGTTAACTGGAATAAATCCAGTATCCTTCCCATTGACCATAATCCGTATCCCAGAGCGGGCCTCCCTTTGAAGTGGGTGACCAAAATGAAATACCTAGGTATTGTAGTTTCTTTGGACAAGTCAAGTTTCCTACAACCTATCTTAACGACATTTAGGGCCAAAATCCCAGCCTGGGCTGTGTTACCACTCTCTTTAGTTGGTAGAGTGAATCTGATTGAAATGATTTGTTAACCTTTTATATGTATTAGCTAATGCATCTGTCTATATTCCACTTAAGTGGTTCGATGATCTGTGAAAACTAAATTAATTCATATAAAAGCAATCTATATTTCCAGAAATTGCCCCAGTAAATTCGAAAAAATGTGGGCAAAATGGACAGCTCTGGATACCCCGGGAATGTAATTCAAATGGGTTCTAGCCTACATATTGGTATGATGTGATAGTAAGGTGTACTATTTGTGATTGAGGTGACTCACCTAATAATCTGACAGTATAGCTAACCCACCCCCATGACGGACTCTGTCAAATATACCCTGTTTAATTGTTGGAAGCGGTTAAAAAGATACATGTGAAACATAATTTACTTGGGTTTTTTTTTCCTTTTTTCCTTTTTGTGGGTATGATTGTTGTAAACTGTAAATAACAAATAAAAAGAATTTGATAAAAAATAAAAAACATTTTTCGTAAAGTAGAAACTAATTTTTTAAAAAAACATTTTTATGTTACTGGTCCTTTAAGGACATTTGGAGTGAGAAAAAATTGTCGAGTGCGTAAAAAATTGTCAAGTGTAAAAAATTTTTTATAACCCATTTGGGGGAATGTAATAAAAATCGCTTACGGAAAAACTATTTGCAATTCGAAAAGTTATGCCTTTGGATGAACAAATTTTGCTTTGTGCGAATTTAATATAGCTTTTACGAGCCCGGAAACTGTTTAGCTACCACTTCCGACAGTGAAAGACCATTTGCGAATTTTATAGTTTGCGCCAATGCGCAGTCAATGTAATAAAACTTCTTACTGAAAAAGTCGTTATGTTTGCTCCAAAGGATTATGACACCTTCAAGCACTTCTTATGAGTGCGCAATTAAAATTCGCAATGCGCAATTAAAATTCGCAATGCAATAACAGTTTAAGGAACAATATTACATTGCAAGATGTGGATTTTTAGTCTTATTGGTGCGAATAGTTTTGCTCTTTGCGACTTTTATTACCTTCCCCTGATTGAATTCAATGTGTTTTGCAAATTCTACTGAGTTTTGCTAATTTTTCTATGAAACAAATTCGCTCATCAAAATAACAAACAGGTTTAAAATAAGTCAGGGAATGTGCTAGGAGGGAACCAATACTCTCTAAAGGCAGAAGCACAAAAGTGCTTATAATCGACTTAAATATAGTGCACTTTAAAGGAAATACATCTGCTTACACATCAGGTACAGTATTTGTTTTCTCACTTCCATCCACTAACTAAAGGATAGATCTCACATTTAATGCATTCTCAAAATGTGCTTGACCTGAATATAGTGCACTCCTAACACATTTAGAAGCACTTACAATCATTTGTGTCTGCATGATAAAAATTATTTCCTCTAAGTAGAATATTATGGAATATCAAGCAACCTATTTTGCATACAAGCACTACATAACATAATACCTAATAGCATGAATTTGAAAAAATAAGAAATTTAGAACACATAAAAGAATATCTGTGAAAGCGTGTGCGCTGCTTTAGGGTGTAACAGAAACCACACTGAGAGATGCATTCTGAACTAAAGTTTTGTTACTTATTTTATAATGTAAAAGAAGATTGTGAAATTCAGAGCAGCAATTAATTGGCTTGCTTTATATGTATAGTCTCAACATGCAGTGATGTAATGTTAGCTATACCACTACATCAGGCATTTTAATAGCAGCTACAACTTTTTTTATCATAAAAAGACTAGTATACTTACACTCCCCAGTGCACTTTAATGGAACAAGTCTTCTGCAATTTCCCATAAACCTGTAGTTCTTCAGTGTCATCCAAATAAGATGCCATGATGCCTAATCCATCTGGTTCTGTAAACAAATCAATCTGACAAACCCTGTAGTCCTGATAAAAAAAAGGTTTAAGAATTTTGTTATATAGTAATACAAAAATAATTGTGGCATGGAGAGTCCAATACATACTCTGAAAGATATATCCACATTATAAACATAATTCTGTTGGCGATATTGAACTTATTAATATCACATACTTGAACTTGGACATGGCATGGACATGGCTGTATGTTTAGTATGTTGTAATTTGCATGTTAATCAACATGGTTTGTTCATCCAGACAGATTTTCTTAGGCACATGCTGCACATTTCCGTTCTCTATAATGCACAGAAATATCACCAACATCTGCTATGAAGTTACAGAAAGTTACAGAAAACCAACACAACTAATCTCACCTGTGATGCAAGGTGATTTCAATTGGGAACATGCCCCTCAAAACCCTTAAAATTCTAAAATGTGCCATTGCAGCCTGACTTATGACAGGTAGTGAAGAAAGGGTTTCCAGCAGTATTGCAACTGCATGATTGTCCCCTTGCTTCAGCTATGACATAATGTGCTACTTCAGCTGCAGATAGAGCAGATACTCGTGACAACTACGCATGCTTCGAAAGACCCAAAGATTACCGAAGCGCCGGAAGATGGCACCCGTGAGCTCCGCTGCGCTGACTCTGCAACGAGGGGTAATTAAAGGATATGGGGCATTTACAGATGTTAACACCCCCGGGGGGAACAGGGAGGGGGGAACTATGTAGGGTAGGAGTTTTTATTAGTTGTGGGGTTGAATTCTCCTTTAATTAACTGGTTTCCCCGCTTGCCACCCAGTTCATACAGTTTTGGATCCCATGCTCTGCTTTTTGTTCCATCTAAAGCATGGCATCATAATGTAGCTATGTGATACCCTCTAAACTGTGTGATTGAAGTTCATTTTTTTCCACGAACCTCGAAAATTTGTGGTTTTCCTATATTTCTCAAAAGCTCTAAAAAATTGAGAATTGGGATTTGTAAAAACCATGAAAACCTCTAAGGCAAAACTTTACCAAGTTTAAGTTTTCATGGTCCTGCACTGATCTGATTGGACTACATTTAATCAATTCTAGAGGTTTTTTAAAAAACTTTTTTTTTTGAGGTATTCATATTGTTTAGCATATTGTTTAGCGCTTTTTTTTCATTTATACTTTTTACATTTTAATCTTTTAATAAATTCAACAACAATTGTAGTTTATGGGGCAGATTAAGTGAATTTGAGGGAATTTTCGAAGTAAAAAAATTCGAAATTCGAAGTAATTTTTTTGGATACCTTGACCATCGAATAGGATACTACGACTTTGAATTTACTTCGAATTCGATTCGAAGTAAAATAGTTCGAATATTCAATAATCGAATTAGTGTCTCTTTAAAAAACTTCAACTTCAATGGTTCGCCGAATTAAACCTGCCGAAGTGCTATGTTAGCCTATGGGGTCCTTCTAATGCATTTTTCAAGTTTTTTGTAGTCAAAGTAAAATCGTTCGATCGATCACTGAAATCGTACGATTCAAATGATTTAATCGTTCGATCGAACGATTTTACTTCGACCGCAAAACAGTCAAATTAGGTAAAAAAAACTTCGAATTCGATATTTGAATTCAAAGTATTCGATGGTCAAATTTTGAAGTATTTTTTACTTAGAAATTCGTCCCTTGATAAATCTGCCTCTTAGTGTTTGTGAGTTTAGTTATGGTTTTAAAAACCTCTAAAACCACGAAAATCCTACCTTTAATAATAGGGCCTCCACATGTATATCCAAGCCCCAAGTATAATTTACACGAGTTAGTAATGCTGATTATTTATTTCTCCAAGATTAACATCTAACATGATAATGTGGATATGTAGAAAGAAAGTAAACTTACCGTATATAATCGAGTATAAGCTGAGTTTTTCAGCCCCCAAAATATGCTGAAAAACTCTACCTCGGCTTATACTCGGGTCAAGCTCAAAAACGGTCGAGCGGCGTCTAAGAATAGTCGCCAGCGTCCAAGAATAGTCGCCGGCATCCAAGAATAGTCTCCAAGAATATTCGCCGGCGTCCAAGAATGGTCGCCGACATCCAAAAACGAGACGCCGGCACCTCAATTTTTTGATTGAAACTTACCAGAAGCTGCTGCATTTCTCACCCTCGGCTTATACTCGAGTCAATAAGCTTTCCCAGTTTTTGGAGGTAAAATTAGGTACCTAGGCTTATACTCGGGACGGTTTATACTCGAGTATATACGGTAATTATTTTAATTTTAGGTTCTTAGTAACTATGTTTCAAAAATATTGTAAGAAACATCACACTAAATTTCAGTATATTCACCTTGACTACAAGCCTTAGAGATCCAATTACAGTGGGTGGGAGGTTGTCCTCTGACTGTGGTTCTTCTCCCCATGGGTTAGTAAGTTCTAAATCTCCCTCTTCCAAAGCAATGGATCTCCCTTCAAAATTTGGATGCTCATATAGAATCCAGCTATGGAAAATAAGGAAAAGTCAATTTTATAGCTACACTTATTAATATTACAGATACAATTTTAATGAAAAAAGGGTGGTTATTTAGAGTACAAAGTGTTGTTTGCAGAACATTGTGAACAGCTCTGGACTGCAATGGTATGTTGACTTTTCCCGCCCTACAATAAATCTATCTTTCTGCAGGGCAGCTATTACAACACTGAACTGCAGAGGAATGTGAGGGGTGGGAAAGTTTCAATGGAAATGAAAAACCTGCCGGTCCACCTGCTTTCTTCATTTCTCTGTCTCTGTAGGTCCAGCTTTTATAAAAGTGCAAAAGCTACAGCTAGCTATGCATGCAAAGATCAAATCTGTTTTCTACAGTCTGATCTATTTAACTTTGCAGTGCTCCTTAACAAGTTATGTCCAAAACAAAGGCAAAATAAATGTTTAGTGTTTAAATTGCTCACAGTGTGGCCCACGCCAAAGACCTAATTGGTTGCTACTGACAACTGCACTTGGCAGTTTGTCACCTATGTTTGTAAACTAGTCTCTTAAAATGCTATACAGTATATGCCACTTATACCACTACATTCTTTATTTCTTGTTTCTTTTTACACTTGTGCATTAAAGTATATCAGTCCAATAAATTGCAGCCTGTGTTCCAAGCTGAGGGAGAACTCCACTGGGCAAAAATTGTAAATGAAAACTTCTTACCATCCTCTTATGGTCTTGATACCAATGGTTGGTGATAGCTCCCAAGAGGAACAATCTGCAACATCTGTGAAGATTTCATAGACTGTACCTTCACAGTTTGCTTCACTGAATATCACGATCTGTAAAAGTCAGAGATTGGCATGTGTATTACCAGCTTTGTGCCACAAAATATTCAGAACAGAAAAGAAGTAGTGCAAGTATTGCTTTGTTACCTTTCCTGGTCTGGGGTTAATTTTCTCAACTCCTTTCCCAGAAAATGCCTTGGAAAGAAAATAAGCACAGTTACCTCTACTGGTAAATTAAAATAAATAACAGTGACTTATTATGAATACAAATAACTTCTTAGCTTCTGTTAAATAAGGCTATGTCCAACAAGAGGCCAGTGGGTAAGATGTGGCACTCCAATGAATATATATGTGTCATCCCCAGACTGCTCAAGATCTCCACTGACCTCTTTAAATAATATAGTTTTTTATATTATTGTTATGTTGTTTTGGAAACTGTTGAACCCCAGTTTTCCCATGACCCATGAGATGTAATATAGTATGTCATTTAGTATAATTTATATCTATGTGTCTATCTGTGCCTTTAAATGTAAAATATGTCACTCATATAATGTACTTGTAGCGACACACACAATTCACAAACTTACTAGAAATACATCATCTTGACAGGTTTTGCACAAAATAAAAGTCATTATTATACACAAATGTACAGAATATTTAAACAACTTCTGTTCACCAAATTCTGTTTGTCTTTGAATCACCTCCATTCATTCCTTTCTAGATGAAATATAAAGCAACCATTCACACATTATAAGAAGCTGTTGCCCCCTACTCTTACCATCTCCTCCATCGTTTTCAGAAGTGACCCTACTGGGTCCTGCACTTCCACCATTAAATTACTTGACTTCACCTCTCTCATCACTGCATGCAAAAGGCTGAAGTTTTCAATTTTACTTAGAAAAGCCTTGCTCCTCCCCGTTGGCCTCTCCTACTGCCCTGCAGGCCTTTAACACTCCCTGAAAACTGATATATGCACGGAAGCCTATCAAAGAAGTCATCACGCTTATCTTCTCTAGAAAATTCTTTACAAAACAAAAAACACACACCCGTTTCACAAAGCTGTCCTTAGAATATTCACATGCATTTCCTTTCCCAGGCAATTCTCTCTCACTGCAGGGAGGGGGAGGGAAGCATTTTGCAGCAGTAGCTTTTGCCATTACAGGACACATTATCATGCAATGCTTAGGAATATTAAATACTTTAGCTTTTTAATATTTAAAAAAAAGATTTGTACATGTATTATGGACAGAAAGGTGTATAAACTCCAGTACCTTAACAGAGATATAGGTGCATGTGATGCAAATCAGGATGTTTAATGTTGAAAAGCATTAAAAAAAAAATCTTTATACGCACCCACATTTTCTCTACTGCACCCCATGGGAGACCTATTCTCTATATGGGGATGACAGTTGGATGCATGGCAAACACACTAAAAATACTTTACCTGTGCCTAATGCACTTGAACGTTTAAAGATTCAATAATGCATTACAAATCCCAGCATGCATGATTATAATTTGGAAGATGGTGAGAACTATATACCAGCAACAGCTATGTAGTATTTATTTGCAGCAGCCCACTTAGCAACACTGACAGGCAGAGCGAAAGAGTGTTATTGCAAGTTATGAAATCTACAATTGTAGGAAATGAAGTTCCCTGCTTGTTTTTAGAGGCATAGAAGACTGGAAATAACGGGAACTCAGATTTACAGGGCTTTTAATTCCCTCTACTGTCAGAGTAGGTGCCTTCCTTTTAAATGAATTGGGATGATATGCAGTTAGTCCTTTAGAAGCTACATTCATTTTAAATCTACATATAAAATATTAGATTTCTAGAAAACATTTTTTACATATTTATAACATTTAGCTAGAAAGTGCTTTAAAACTATATTAATTGCTCATTGAAACACTCTAAATGCTAAATTAGGTCCAAGAGACTTTAATGCTGAAATTATGGTCTAACAAGTTGCTGAAGTTTAACCCACACAAGCTGATGAATGTCAGTGGAGATGCTTCTTGGAAAAAACATGGGGAAAACACTTTAGGCTGTTATTTGGAGGGGGGGGGCAAAGTTACAGAGGCTCCTGACTGACACCCAGTTCCTCTATCTATCTATCTATCTATCTATATATATATATATATATATATATATATATATATATATATATATATATATATATATTTTTTTTTTTTTACAATATCATGAAAGCACCCCGTTATTGTTGTGGGCCCAAGAATTCTAATTATGTTACTGGAGCTTACATTTAGATATAGTAAAGTGCAGTACAAAACAGAGAGTCTATGGACAATCATGCAGAAGGTCTATTCTGCAAAAAGGGGGTTTTACACAATATGGCAATATGGCAAGGAATGATACAGGTTACAAGGAAACTGCACTGGTTTTTGCATAGACTAGGCTTACTGCCAGCTTGCTTCGATGTGCTAACAATAAACAACTTTATAAGCTTCTCCCACAGCAATTGCAGCTTTACAAACATATAAGCAGGCTTTACAATTAGAAGCAGTTAACAGACATACACTTAGAACCACCTACCCAGCAGCAGGATGACTACGGGGTTTTGTCTTAACAATAAATATATCTTCCCTGCTTTATTATTTTTAGTCAAATCACTATAACTAATGCAATTCTAATCAACATTCATTAAGCATTCTCAGTGGTTATTTGTAAATATATTTGTAATTAAACTGTGTTTATACTTTCTGTTCTCTGGTTCTGACACTGTAGCAGTAATCATTTAATTCAGTTAAGATTCATATTTATCAATGGAGTTCACCATTTGATAAATATGCTTTTAAAATTCCCATATGAATGACTAGAAAGTTAGTGAGTTTTTCTGTGGTGAGTTCTAACCTCACACTTTGATAAATCTTCCCCTTAATGATAAGCAACTTTATTATATACATTAAATATTGTCACTGGTTTTAAATCTGTTAACATAGTTACTATTTAACACAGTATCTAGCTGTTTAAATTCTCTGTATTACAGGTTCAGACTCCTAAAACAATGTAGCAGAAACCAGCAGATTAATATAGCTGGAGCAGAACTGATTACTGTTACATTGTCAGAACCAGAGAACAGAAAGTATTTTTTCCTGTGGCGAGTTCTAACCTCACACTTTCAAAAATCTGCCCCTAAATTTACTTAATTAGTGGAGTTCCTCTTTAAGCATATAAACATATTCAAGCTCCATATATGTGATTTGTATATATGATATCAAAGTGAGAAAAACGCACTCACTTTCTAGTCATTCCCATGGGATTTTAAAAATTTGCCCTTGTGTGTTTAAACAAAGCAACACTTTCTCCTCAAAAAGACAGTATATTATTGGTCATGGTAAAGCATATATGGACACAATGATTCCATCATTTAGAGTAATGTCAAACCTGGAGATTGGGGGAGATTTAGTCGCCTGGCGACTAATCACCTCTTCTTTGGGGGCGACTAATCTCCCCGAACTGCTTCCACTAAAATGAAAAAATGCCTGCGGCATGGCACTCGCAGCGCTTCATTTTACAAAGTCTCCCAAAGTTTCCTCGTGAGGCAACTGCCATGCCGCAGGCGTTTTTTCATTGTAGCAGGTGGAAGACACGGGGAAGCCGTTCGGGAGATTAGTCGCCCCAAAGAAGAAGGGATTAGTTGCCGGGCGACTAAATCTCCCCTTATCTCACATTGTGTCCCTTAACAATGGAACAATGTGAGAGGAAGGAGGAGGTTTGCGCTAAATTGTTAGCCTAACAAATGTTAGGAAATGTTTTGTCAGAGTAACATGGTTTCCTGTCAATCTGTGATATCAGATTTCTACATAAACCCAAATGCATGCACTCGTGGTATAAAGGGGTATACTATTTTCCTCAAAAAACATTGTAAACCATAACATCTTACTGCATAAATAGTAATAACTGGCACATAATATGACAAATCACATCCACTTTCACATTTAAGAAAAGTATTCACATATTATTACTTACCATTGAGCCAGTATTAGGAAGAATAGGGTCCAGAGCCACGCCATTAAAATAAAATATATCCGAGACATTTTTGGCAGAACTATCACTGTTCAAAGGATTCGATTTTAGAGTATTATCAGGAGGGGCTTTAGGAAACACATTTACAATGGATGAAGAAGGATTTATAGCTGCAGGCAGTTGTACTTCTGTATGATAAGAAAGTTGTGAAGCAGCACTGGTTTGCAAATTATTTTCCATGATGTCTGAGAATGATAACAGTGAAAAATCAGTATGCAGCTTATCTTCACTAGCCAACCCTAACGATTTATTTGTTTCATTGTTCCATTCACTCTCTTTTTCAGATGCCTGAACAGTCTGTAAAGAGTCCACAGTTCTGAAATAAGTGCTGTTCTCTGAAGAGTCTTTCTTATCTGTTACAAATGAGGTAGTAATACTGCTGACTGTGGTCACAGTAGGGGAAAATATATTTTCTTCTGATCGCGAGACACTGGTTGATTTTGATCCAGCATACATTGAGTCTATGCGAGACCGTTTGACTTCAAAGTCGGTAACATCTGCATTTTCCTTGTCACATGTTTCCTGTGGTTTAGGAGTTTCCCGAGTTGGTCTCAGAGATTTCAAAAGCAAGCTTTGCTCAGTAGATGCCCGTTTTGGTTTTAACTTCTCCGCAGTCTCTTTGCTTTGCAGTTTAAACAATGCCAGGGGTGCAAGGTTATTTGACTTCTCTTTTCTTCCTAAGCCAAATGAGAAAGTTTCAGAATCCAGTATCTTTTCTAAAAAGTCCTCATGAATGGGGGGCAAACCATAGTATGGGCTTGGAGGCTTTGGAGTTCTAGCCTTTTTTCTTTTTTGAGGCATAGTTATTGGGCTTTCCAGCTTTCTGATTGTTTCTGCAAACTGTTCCATATCTGAAGATGAATCTAAGATGCTATCGTCACTGGTTACAGAGCAGCTCACAATTCTTTCTGGACTTTTTTGTAACTTTTTAAATTGCTCTTCACTATCCACTGCATATTTCAGAACAGCATTACTAAGAGATTCTGTTCCACCCACACAGCCATTTTGACTATAGATGGAAACTGAATCATCCACTGTCTTCTCACATACGCTCTTTTCATTTGCTGCATGCAGTGCTGTAAGGACATCAACTTTTTCAGAATCTGCAGAACTTTGGTTTCTTGCATCTTCAGCATTAGCAACATTTTGTGACAACTGATTGTCATGCACAAAAGCAATATGCTCATAGACAACATCATCATCTTTTAAGGAAAACACGGTCACTTCATGGGTGATATCTTCCTGTTCCTTTGTGACATCCAAACCATTATGAATGCATACATCACCTTCATTCTTGACTAATTTAGGCAAGCTTTCCATAGTTGTTTCAGGGCGCAAATTAACACCATTCATTTCTTTCTGTAAAACGGTACTCTGATTGTCTTCCTGTGGTGCATGAGGTGTTTCCTGTGTTTTACTGGTATATTTGTCATTATTAAGCACAGTTGACTTGTGAGATACATTTTCATGAATTTCCTCAGTTACTAATGGATGCAAAACCGGAAAATTTGTTTCCTTTTGTAAAACTGTGCTTAGATTTTCCACCTGTGCTGTATGTGCAGTGTCTATTGTAGAATTTATTTGGATGGTATTATCACCACAAACAGTTATGCCATCTTCACACACAGTCTCAGGTAATTTTGGGTCTAAAATCTGAGCATTAGTTTCTTTCTGCAAAACTGCACTTTCATTTTCTTCATGTTGTGTATGTGATGTGTCTAGTATATTATTGATATGCCTGCCATTACCAGTGACAAACTTTTCAGAGTTATTTTCATAGATATTATCAGTTGATTGTGGGTGAACAACAGACAATAAACTTTCCTCATGTGAATCTATGCTTAAATTTCCCTCCTGCACTGAATGTGCCATGTGTGATGCACAACTTGTTTGGCTATTATTTTCTATAGCAGAGTTGTCCTTATAGATTTTCTTAACTGTTTCTGAGTGCAAAACAGAAACATATTTCTCTACATCTGTACTTGCATTTTGTTCCTGTGGTTTACGTAGTGTGCCTGTAGTAAAAACTGTTTGGCTAACATTGTCGCCAGATATGGCTTCATAACTCTTCCCATCTATTTCTAAAACAGGAATATTGGCTTCTTTCTGTAAATCTGCACTCAAGTGTTCATCCTGTGGCATATTATTTGTTTGCAGAATTTCATTATTAGTTTCACTCACTACAGATATATTTTGATTTTCATCTTGTTCTTGGCACAGGCCATCAGCAACTGTGTCTTGACCAAGCAAAGAGTTTTCAGTTACAGGTGTCTGAATATTTGCCTGTTTATGAGAAGTTTTGTCTAATAATTCAGCATTTAAAAAGCTCTCCTGATGAGAAACATGCACATCATTACTGGAAGGTTGTAATTTAGAGTCCTTGGAGTCATCAGTGTTCTGGTTTGTTTGTTTGAAAATGTCCTTTTTATCAGCTAGCTCATTATGTTTCTGTGAATTACTCTGTTCTGTACAATTCTGCACATTATTCTGACTATTAACAATTATTACAGTTTCAGTTTCCTGAGATTTCTTCCTGTTTTCAGACAAATGTGTGGACTTTTTATTAACCTGCACAGAATTCGCTGGTGGTATTACTTTTGAAACACCTTTCCCTTCTTCATTGTCATTCTCTTGAACTTCTTCAGTCTGGGGGGCTGACAACTCAGAAAATACAATTTCATTTTCAGATAATAAAGGAGTGCTATAATTTTCCAAGAAGGGGCTGCTTTTTTGTTCGGTTTCCTCTAAATTTGCTTGGGCTTTAGTGTTTGTATTGAAATTTCCCATACCTGTGTTATACTTTTCTTCGAGACCTGAATCTAAATTTGCTTTGTTAGGCAACTGAGCTGTATTCTCATTAAAATGAACAGAGCAATCTAATGGCAAAGCTGACAATGTATCTTCTTCTGCATTTATAGAGATCAAACCAACTTCCGAAATATATTTTAGTTGCCCATCACATTCTGTTTCAGATGCCTCTGATAATTTGGATGTAACCAAGTCATTTTTGCTTTCGTCCTTGAGCATTTGGTCCAGCAGATGGTTTTCAGATTTACCTTTATTATCTAATTTATTGTTGCCATAATCTGGTCGATCTGCTCCTTTTTTGGCTTTTGTTTCTTTAGGAATGTCCTCTATTTTGTTTGCATCAGGACTTCTTAGTTCCGTGATCTGTTTGTTAGCCGAAATGGAATCTTTTTTACCAAAGTTTAGTTTGGCTCTTTCAACATATTTCTTTGGCTGGGAGATGCTCTTTGTTGCATAGAAATCTATTTGCTTTTGGCTTGTTTTTTTGTTCTCAAACAAAGAAATCTTAGTAGCTGTGTTTCCTCTATGGATGGCTTGTCCCGTCGTAGGGTCCTTTAAACTTTCAGTGCTACCAGCAAGTTTAGATTTGATAGGCAATTCCACATTCTTTGGTTTAGGAGCACTAAAATATCAAACAAAAAATTTAAATTAACACAATATTTCTATTAGAAAAAAAAAGTTGTGAAACCATATACAGATGATGAAGAAAACAAAGCTACATGCTAAATGACATTCCTCATAGTGACATATTATCAGTAAGTGAAATATGCTACAGTTTTAGCTTAAGAAAATTTACTGCACATTTTTTTTAAAAAAATAAAAATAAATGGTTTGTAGTTTATTCAGTAGTTTTTTGAATGGCTTCTAAAATATCACTAAGGTTAAGTCAATTATTCATCTGTTAATACATTTCTTTAAAACTGTCCCATTAACATTTTACTTCAATAAAACTGGTATGTTTCTCCACACTTGCTCTAATGCCTTTCTGCTTTTCTGTCCAATTTTGGCAATTTTTTTGCTGTCAATGTATTTGGTCAATAAGAGTCACTCTTACATTTTTTTTCTACAAGATAAGTTGACACTGACATGTTTTAAAAAGTATTGAATAACGAATATGTATATTCTTTTGTGAAATCTAACCTCTTTACTACCTGCCAAAATATCCATCCCCAGTTAATGCTCTTCTTTAGGGTCAAGGCACACAGGTAGATTTTGGGAGATTGTTGCCCAGCAACAAATCTCCTTTTCTTCGGGACGACTAATCTCCCCGAACTGTCTCCCCGCCGGTTAAAATGTAAATCACCGGCAGGATGGCACTTGAGCGATTCGTTTTCCGAAGTCACCCAAAGTTGCCTCGCGAGGAACCTTCGGGCGACTTCAGAAAACGAATCGCTCCGAGTGCCATCCTGCCGGCGATTTACATTTGAGCCGGTGGGAAGGCAGGGGGGGGCAGTTCGGGAGATTAGTCGCCCCGAAGAAGAGGAGATTTGTTGCCGGACGACTAATCTCCCTGAATCTGCCTGTGTGCCCTGACCTTAAGGGTGAAGACACACAGAGCTACTAGTCTCAACGAAACTGCAGAAGAGGTGTTAACACTAAACCTTTGCTTACCGCAAATGCGCAATGTAATATTCGTCAGCGACTGATCAAACATTGCGAGCAGTGCTAAACATTCGAAAAGGCGGCATTTTAAAGGGGAAGTAAAGTCTAAAATAGAATAAGGCTAGAAATGCTGTATTTTGTATAGTAAACAAGCCTAATCAATCATTAGCCACACAATATGTCTCACATAGCACACTTTGCATATGTTTGCTTCCAATTTGCATTTCACCAGATAGTATAAATATTATTAGCCATCCTAGCTTTACAATTATCTCCTTAAAGAAGAAGTAAAACCTGTAGAAAAAAAAACCTGTACCCCCCACCCTCCTCCCCCCAGGCTAACTGCCTCCCCCCTGGGGAAATGGCCCATACTTTATACTTACCCCTCGTTGCAGATTCTGGCAGCGGACTTTGCAGCATCCATCTTCTGTGTCCTCGGTAAGCTGACTGGGAGATCGGTATGTCAGCACATGCGCAGTTGGAGCAATTTGCCGTTTTGTAACAACTGTGCATGCCCCGAAATTGACGGAGATTGCCGATCTCCCAGTCAGCTTACCGAGGAGCCGGAAGATGGATGCCATGAAGTCCGCTGCCAGAATCTGTGATGAGGAGTAAGTATAAAGTATGGGGCATTTCCCTGGGGGACAGTTAGCCTGGGGGGGGAGGCGGGGTCTACGTGTGGTGGGGGGTACAGGGTTTTTTTTCTACAGGGTTTCCTTCTCCTTTAAAAAAGGGAACTGTAGCATTCTGCAAGCTTGTAAGTGATTAGACTAGCAAATTTAAATTCTTAATGAATATAGAATGCATTTAAATATTCCTTGGTTATGGGGGCTTTTTTGAAACTGAATTTACATCAAATTTGTGTGTGTCACTGTGGATAGGGAGATTTGTCCTATGTTGTGATTTGTGGAAAAGACGTGTATCAGTAAATAAGTAAATATGGATAAAATTCTTCCAGAATAAAGGCACACTCAAGGACCAACAATATTCCAATTTTTGGGTTTCTTCATATTTTCCACATTTCTCTACCTCTTCTAGTAGTTAAATAGAACTACTGTGCATTTGCATGGCTAGTTCCATGAAAACCAGCAATTATAGCCCTAAAGCAGCGCTGTCCAACTTCTGTTATACGGAGGGCTGTAATTTTTCCAGTCTATGTGGTGGAGGGCCGATAATTGAAGCCAGTGTTGACAACTCCCTGTTTTTAACCCACAACTACTTTAAACCACACCCACATTACCACAGAAACTTTTTAGACTTTAGACCATGTCCACATTAATGGTGGTAGCACACCAAAAAAATAAACAGTTGGTGCTCACAACAGGGATATCACTTATATGTGAGAAATGTAAGTCATATTAAAACACACTCTTAAATCCACATGCCTCCTCCTAACCTGTAGGCGCAGCAACACAGCAACCCCCAGCACATGATTAAACACCTTAGGGGCCCCTAACAACAATTTCCAGAACAGTCAGGGAACATAGGTCAGGCAGAATATGGCACACACAGAGAGAATAGGGTAGAAAAAGTATGGTACACACAGGGAGCATAGGGCAGGCAGAATAGGGCACATACAGGTAGCATAGGACAGGCAGCGTATGGCAATACAGGGAGCATAGGGCAGGCAGAGTATGGAACACACAGAGATCATAAGGAACGCAGAGTATGGCACACACAGGGAGCATAGGGAAGGCAGAGTATGGCACACACAGGGAGCATAGGACAGACAGAGTATGGCACACACAGGGAGCATAGGGAAGACAGAGTATGGCACACAGGGAGCATAGGGCAGGCAGAGTATGGCACACACAGGGAGCATAGGGCAGGCAGAGTATGGCACACACAAGGAGCATGGGGAAGGCAGAATACAGCAGGTGACAGGTGTGAACAATGCAGGGGGGGATTATAGGTGTGAACAATGCAGGATTTTACTGTCTGTATTTGAGGTTTAAACAATGCAGGGGCCAATTAATCTCAGTACTGATACATTTTAAAGTAAGCAGTCAAAGCAGGCAGACCTTCATGTGGGGGGGGGGCATCCGCCCATTGGACAGTACTGCCCTATAGTAGTGGATGGCTGCTTTGTATATCAGTTATGGTTTGCACTTAGACAAGGCAAAAAGTTAACAGATTCCACCTAGATCTATCTAGTGGCAGGCAGCTGCAAAGACAATGGGGATCATTTATAAAGTTCACGCAGCGCATATTTTTCGCAAATGGTTGTATTGCGCATGTTTTTTGCTGAGCGCTAATATATTGCACTGCTCTGCCCGTCTTTCCGGTTTTTGCGAATTTGCAGTGTGAATAAATTTTCGCAAATGGCGCGCAAATGAGACAGGAGTTTGCGCGAGCGCACCCAATGTGCGAGGTTGTTGTGCGCGAAAATAGCGTTGACAGTAACTTAAATTCGCAGTTTGCAAAACTGTTTTGCGAATATTTTTTCCGCCACCAAAGTTGTGGCGTAATTGAGTCGCAGAGTGTGCGCATAAAGATTCGCAATTTGTGAATTGTGACATATTTATAAAGCCCCTTTAGACATTCGCATTATGAACAAAAAATTCGCAATTCTGTATGCACCCTCTTATTCAGCTTTATAAATATAACCATGCGCAGGGCAAATATATTCACTTTGCGAACCAATCTGCCCTGCGCGAACTTTATAAATGACCCCCAATGTCTGTGGGCACCATAAGAATCTGTTTCTGCTGCTATTTGTATGCACAATTTACAAAGAAAAGCCAAATATATTTAGCTTGTTGAAAGAGTGTAAAACACTGTCTGCCAATGAAATGGTTGATTCATTTAACACCTTGTTGTACTTATTGATATTCAATTATTTTAAAGGATTAGAAAAAAAATCTGTAAAAAGGCAGGTACAGTTTGACTTTGTATCAGGATTGTTAATTTTTAACTAACAAGGCTGCTCTTACTTATCCCACAACCTAAGCAATTTCAAATATGACCATAACACTTAATAATATGTATCTGGAATTACTGTATTAATTATTTTGAAATACAATTCCGAGAGAATATTGGCAATGATAAACAACTGATACAAATTTGACACTTTTTATGACTTTTTTTAATCTTTTTTTTATGATCTTTATAAAGATCTTCTATGGAAAAAATATTGTTTGGCATATGGTGATTCCTAAAGATTACATTTTTCCTGCAATTATAATTCTTAATATAACTTCTGAACATGAAACTGAGTTAGGTCCGCATCTAGCTACGAAGCTGTTGAAAAACAATGAACTTGTTGGTGAGGTCTACCTCCTTTCATAAGTGTTATTTGTATTAATGTTTAATACATTAAACAGTTTTAACAACAGTTAATAACTGAAACCCTATTTAGAACTTAATGCAAAAAAGAGAATGAATATTAGGCGAGCTAATGTCTATTGTAAATTACTAGCCTGCATTAGACAGGCACATATGTACTTACATATTGAGCTTTGTGGTTATGGTGGGCTTTGAAATGTCCGTAGAGGCTTTGAGGTTTATAATGCTGAAGTCAGATGGTGACAGAGTGGTGCTGCCCAGTGGAAGGGGACTCTGTTCTTCATCAGTCAGTGTCCTCCTGTCCTCAGTACCTGCAGTCTGTGATGTAAACGCCCCAGCACTCTCACATGACACTGTCATACAATCTTCCCCACTGCTTCCAGCAGAGGAACCAGGCACAGATGCTTTTTCCACGTAGGCGGCTTTTGTTGTGGAAACAAGAACAGAATAGTTACCTTCAGCTGCTTTGGCAAGTGTCCCTGGTTGATTTTTGAAAAGAGAACCTTGTGCTTTTCGAGCAGTTGGAGAAGCAGGAATGGAGCCAGACTGATTTTCCTTTTCTTTTTTTTTCCTCATAGGACTGGAGGCTGGGTGTTGCTGTTTACCTTTGTCTGATTCACCCTTAGGTGACAATTTGCGATTAGCCCCTGCCCTGACATCTTGGTTGGCTGATAAAGGGCCAGTAGTATCAGGTGACAGAGGCAAAGGTTTACCTTTACTCTCAGATATTGTCACATTTTCTGTCACCGCTTCAAAACTGAAAGCAAGATCAGTGTTTTGTTCATCTGGCATGGTGTTTTCAATTTGTTTTTCGTCATTCTGACTACTCTGACTCTTTAGAGACCTTTTCTTTCTGTTTGCTTTTCTACAGTTTGGGCTCTTTTCCATTGTCTCTCCACTACTAAAATTCAGTAGTTGTGTTGGAGAACTTGTTTCAGTGTTTTTTGCCAGATAAATATCAAAAGATAACGCCTTTGAACCACAGTTGCTTTCACTGTGACCATTCAGATTTTCAGTCTGAGATATGGGGTAATTTTCCTGTTCTGATGAAGCTTGATAGGATGCAGCAGCAACAATATTCACCGTCTCGTTTAAACAGTTACGGTCATCTGATGCTTCATGTGGTTGCAGTCTTTCCCCATCTCTTACATTATTCTTTGAGGCAGTGCCTAAAGACAACTTTGCAGCTCCAGGTGCTTCACTATCCACAGCTGGAACAAGTTTTTCTGGTTTTGAGTCTGTTGGCCTGCTGGAAAATTTTGTGTTTTTCTTTGGTTGTGCTCTAGGTGACTCTTCTTTATTAACACTGCTTTCCTGTAAAAAACTTTGGTGCTTTCTACAACTATTTTTAGTTGAATCACTGTCAGAAGAAGATTGTCGCCTGACAGCTAGATTAGAGAAAGTTCTTCCACTGCTTTGCTTTTCAGGTCTAGCCAAAGGGCTTTTACTTTTGTCTAAAGATGCATTAACAGGGCTTCCAGTTGATGAAACATATGCCTTACTCTTTAGTCCAGTTGGGTTATTTTCACTGACCTGCTGCAGATTAGATAATCCATTGTCAAAGTTACCATTATTAACTTCATTCCCACTTGGACTGACACACTGACTGTCTCCGTCCTCTGAGAACTGGCATGAAATATTACCTAATACAGCTTCTGAAGGAGAGGCTGTGTTTTCTTGATTCTGCTCTTTGGTTCCGGCAGTCCCTGAAGATCTTTTATGTTCTGTGGTCCTGGTAGTGGTTCCAGTCTTTTCATTAGTTGGGCTTGTGGGAGAGTCTGAAATGGATTTGCTTTTACTCTTTCTGGTGGAATTGAAGAGATTTCCAATCTTCCCTAAAACAGGTTTTTTAGTACTGTCTTTCTTAGGTGACTCTGCTGGCTGTGCCCTAGACTAAAACAGAAAAACAGAAAAAATGTATAAGGAAAACATATGCTTAAATTATGAAGCAGCATCCTGCATTTACACAAAGGTTGGTGCCTTCCTTATTATATACCTGATGTATGTGTGGCTAAACTATCACAGTGCAAGCTCTCTTTCATCTGTTACATCTGCAGTACTGCACTATTGGTGGATGAAGACATATGAGATTACAGATATAAATTTGTGTGTATCAGTCACTTGTACCTTATTGTATAAACCAAAAAGTTGTTCGCTGCCTTCTAATATATATGGCTCAATGTCTTGCACCTGCCCTGTTTGTAGTAAATACATTATTTGCAGTTAACCTGGATGCTGTGGTTATTGGGTGCACCAACAAAGATATTTAAAGGGATTCTGTCATGGGAAAATGCATCACCTAAAAGAGCTCCTTCAGCATAATCCTGCACTGAAATCCATTTTTAAAAAGAGAAAACAATTTCTTTATATTTGATTTTGAAATCGGACATGGGGCTAGACATGTCAGTTTTCCAGGTGCCCCCAGTCATGTGCTCTGATGAACTTCAGTCACTTTTTACTGCTGCACTGCAAGTTGGAGTAAATCACCCCCTTTCCCACCCCCAGCAGAACAAAATGGGAAGATAACCAAAAAACAGCTCTCCCGGACACCTGCATTGATAAAAATGCTCCCATGTCCTACCTAGTGGTACATATGAGAACAGCATTCAATATAAAAATGTCCAGCTAACCCTAGTTACTTCTTAAAGGAAAATGAACCCCCCCCTCACAGCTAAAAACCCCCATTAATTTTCTCCACTGGCCCCCCTTCCTGCTTCCTCCCCGCATAGTGTTCTACAAGAATAAGTGTCCCATCCAGCAAAACCTGACCTAAATGTGCAGAGTAGTGCAGCGGAGCTCAGGGGCACCATGTTCAGTCACTTCAATATCTTTGTGAAGTGATTGCTGACACTTCCGCTTTGGCAAATGTAGATGTTGGAGCCAGAAAACTCCATAAATTATAGAAAAGAAAGAAGAGATGCTGAAGCGACCAAACATGGCGTAAATAGTTTGTTGCAATGGAAAGCATACCGTTTACCAGGTGTAAGGTAAGAGATAAATACATATGCAAAAAGTTCTCTTTGGGACCTTTCTCAAGGCGTGCTTGTGTGTCCACGTGTGTCCTCGTGAGAAAAGCAGAACAACATAGAAAATTAGGGAAAGTAAAGATGATAGAACTGAACAATAATAGGGAGATGGGTGGAGGAAAGTGTACAATGTGCACAAACACATTGGGTAATGTTTGTGCAAAAGAAGAAGGATAGAATATGAAACTGGTTTGGAACAGAATAGAAAAACATTAATACATACATAAACAGTGGCACACCAGTGGATCAGCTGAAAGTCAAACTCAGCAACCGATTAGTAGCCTCATGTGGACTGGCAGCCTAAAAGAGGCTTTGTTTGGCAAATAAAGCTTGTTTTCAAGTCGTCGTTCATTCAAAAATAAGCACCTGCTTTGAGGCTACTGGGAGCAACATGCAATGGGTTGGTGAGCAACATGTTCCTCGTGAGCCACTTTTAGTATAAGACACGCTGCAATTTTTTTGTATTTCTCGAATATTTTTTTTAACAAAACAGTAATAACAAAGGCATGTTGGAGGTGGTAGTATACTTTTGATTTAATTATCAAATCCTTTAGATCATAAACTCTTGCGAGAAGGGCCCTCTGACCCATTTTTTACTCTGTAACCTTCTTTGTTAAATTATTTTAAGATCTCGTAATTTGTACCTCACGTGGACCAATCGGAGTAACTTCAGTTTCCCTGTTTATATTAAGAAACCATACATTTTGATCAATAAAGCAATAGGCAAGAAGTATGTGCAGCACAAGCACTATTCGTTGTACATGTAACAAAGGGATATACTGTCCCTTTAAAGGCAAATGACTCCTTTATGTCCAAGCACGAGGTTAGAACATAAACTGTGGCTGTGTTTGTGTTGCAGCAATATCTTGGTAAGGATGGCAATACATATTTAGTAGAGCTATAACACATCTTAGGAATGTTTGCCTTGCTAGGCTGACGATATTGTCCTTATAGTTTAAAGGTTTATTTGAATTAAAAGGCTACTATACATTTAATTTTAATATATTTTAATGCACAGTCACTTAACCAGCTATAGAGGCATATTTATCAAAGGGTGAACTTTTACACTTTTATAAATATATCCCTAAAGATTTCGTACAAGTGAAAAGAGAGGAGAGGAATTTCCCGATGGAGAATTAACCTTTTAATAATTATACCCCATTGTCTCTCTGTCAGTTTGGCCATTGCATTTACTTTGGATGCAAATAGTGCCATCCAGTAACTTCAATTAATTAGAAATGCCCCTAATTTTTAGATAATCTGGAAACCTTATTATAATCTGTTCTGAGAGGTACCACAGACCTGTGCCACATCCCCTGTAGTAAACATACGTTTTCTATAAAAAATTGTCCCTTCTCTTTACAAATAAAATAGTCTCACAAGTTAAGAGCGCTGACAAATACATCCTACACTAAATTAATTGTTTTTGCAAACTGGACTATCCTGTGCACCAATTAGAGCCCATTTTTAGGGAAAAAAAGAATACTTACACCACACTTTATTTGTATTTGCAAAATGGAGAAGACAAACAGCAATAGGGTAAAAGAGGGTCATTCTAACATGAAGAACACCCTCAGTTGCCTAAAAATGATGTTCCCTGTAAGCTGCATGCATACTACGAGGACATTAAAACCTTGCCTTAGATGACAAAAAAAGATGATGGTTACTTTAAAAGATGACTCTCCAGTATTGTTCCCAGAAATTTGGGTCTTCTAATGCAGAGATTGCAACTGCACTCTAGTGAGTTATGCAGTGGGGGGGGGGGGGGGATGGCAACAGATTGAAAAACACCCATGGTTCTAGCTCAAGTATACACAAAACAAATACCTTCAACACAAATGTAGTAGATAAAGGTTGAGATGTATATAAGCCCAAAAAATAAGTAAAGCAATTTAAGGGATGGCTCACCTTTAAGTTACCATTTAGTATGCTATAAAACAGCCAATTGTAAGCAACGTTTCAATTGGTCTTCATAATTTATTTTTTATAGTTTTTGAATTATTTGCCTTTTTCTTCTGACTTTTTCCAGCTTTCTCATGGGGGGTCACTGACCCCATCTAAAAAAACACATGCTCTGTAAGGCTACAAATGTATTGTTATTGCTACTTTTTATTTCTTATCTTACTATTCGGGGCTCTCCTATTCATATTCCCAGGGCCAGAACATGGGGTAGGCAGAAGAGGCAATAATGCTGGGTGCAATAAGGGAGCACTGGACAACTACCTCTAAAATTGTCTTCTACCTACCCCTAGTTCGCACCTCTTATTCACTCCTCTACCTTAATGACACCCTCCCCTCCGTCACTCTCCCCACCATTGCTCATGCCTCCCCCACACGCACGAGGGAACCCTGCATATTCCAGTCTCGTATTCAAATCATTGTAGGGTAATTGGAATTCTAGCAACCAGAAAACTGGGGTGCTCTTGAATAAAAATCTAAATCAAAAAAAAATTTAAAACCAATTGTAAATTATATCATAATATCACTCTCTACATCATACTAAAAGTTAATTTAAAGGTGAACAATCCCTTTAAAATTGGAAGACAGAAAACAATATGTACAATATATAAAAAAAAAAACTGTCCAGATACTGTCTAAAATAACATCCTCAGTTGGAGTTCTCACTACTGTGTTAAAAACTGTTCCAGGAACAATGTCACCAAAGAACTATTCATAGGAAGCATCAGAGGCAAACAAAGTTAAACATTACTATGTGCAATATCAGCTGGTGGTGTAAGGGTCACTGCTCGCTAGGTCTCAACCCAAATAAATACCTGTGGCATGAATTGAAAGGCTGATTATGCCACCAACAATGTCCTAAAAGCTAAGGGAAAGCATTAGCACAAACTAGTCACTGTTGTTGCAGCAAAGGTAGAACCAACCTTATATTTAAGGGGTGGTTTGCCTTTATGTTAGCTTTTAGTATGGTATAGAAATGCCTGTTTTTAGCAACTTTTTAATTGGTCTTCATTTGGCTTATTTTGTATAGTTTTATTAAAAAGCTATAAAAAGTGAATTCAACTTTAAACACCATTGGTTGGGGAATGACAGACAGGTGTCTGGATACTTTTAGGCATATACTGTGGCTTTGCTTAGCAAACTTAAAAGTGGGAAAAGCTGCTGCAATTAATTACTCAAATATATCATGGTTTGGTTTTAATAGGTCATGCTATGCACACACTATCTTAGGAAATATTTATGTTCCCCTAACTATAATTAATGTAAAAAATCATGAAATGCAGAAAATGACATATAATTTGTACCAATACAAAAATAATATGTGTGAGAAATAATATGTGTGAGAAATAACACAAGTCTCCTTTCCCTCCAACAACCAATTGCGGGGATGGCTTATCTGTTGCCCCCCAGCTATTTGCTGAATTACACTTCAAGATTAAGAGCTGCTGGGACACGGGCTAGCTCCACACTCACAAAACCATAGAGAATGATGTTACCATGCTTAACTAATAATGTGAAAGATATGCAAGATATTCTCAGCAAAATAAGCACCTGTCACTGTTGCAGAATTCAGTGTTGGGTGCTTAGTGCAGCAATGTGCAACATGAAGCAAGCCAGGTGCTGATATACCACAATATTTGCCTCAATGTCACCCCCATGAAGGTGAGCTGTAGTTTAACAACAACATATTGGCTGCTTACTTCAGGTTGTACATTACAATACTAAGCAGCCACACACAAGCTGACACATGGGTTTAGTATGTATGTGCTATAACTGCACCACTTTCCCAAGAGCTGTCCCATTTCTGGAATAGTAAGGAACGTGTTCCCCTGGAGTGAAGTTGGGTGTATAGCAGTCATATAAACCACTCCAGCAACGTCCCTAATAAGGTGCTGGCACGGCTACTAGTCAACCAAGGGAAGGTGCCTTTGCTCCCCTCTACTGTGTATGTGAGGCGGCTGGAACTAGCGTTCAAGAGCAATACAACTAGCAGGACCGGCAGCTCAGCATGATCCCACACAGATCCTATTGATATTGTACGATTATTACCCGGCTCATACTCACTCACTGCAGCTCTACCGCCGGTACAAAGAGAAATGAAACTATGAGTGTGGGAGCAGCTTGGCCGAGAGGGAGGTGGGACAAGGGAGAGGTGGGTCTGACACTTGTGTCCTCACCTGGGAGCAGGTCACACGGCTGTAGTGCGCTCACTTCCCTCACACACACACTGGGACTAGGGAGGGATATGGGCAGCAGCTCCAGTGTTAGTGCATTTGCTATTGCAATGTTTAGTAGGCAAAATGACACAGTGCTACCTACCAATCTGCTTGAGGTTTCTTTGTTACTGGAAGAAATCTCCTGCTCTCTTCTCACAGCAGCAGGTTAGCAATGCGTGGCTCAGTGCCAAGCTCCACACGTGTTCTTGCACTACTGCAATTGCCTCACACTTTGACATATAAACAGCAGGCGGTATAATATATGTGGGGAGAGGGGTCTGAATCCATGATACAAGTTTAGTTACTCATTAAAACAAAGTCCATACATACACCTTGCTTATCATCACAGAAACCAACTATTCTCTGGACAGCACTACTTTGAACCAGATATGTTTTAAAATACATTTTAAGCAAATCAGCCCAATAGTAAGTGGGGCTGTACAATATATTTGCAATTTCTTAAAATAACTTCCAGGGTCATTTTTCTGCCGGATCCTTGTCATAAGTCACCAGTGCTGGGCAATGCCCCCGTGCAACCTGGCCCGGCTGGCAATGTTGTATGCAAACGAGGACGTCGGCACGCTTTGAGGTCAGAGAGCAGCACCCTCTTAACCATTTTCAGTGGCAGACTAGGGGTAGGCTTCTTATGAGGTACGTGCCTGTCACCCCCCAAGCTTTGCATCCTACACACGTGCCTCTTCTTCCTACCCCTAATTCCAACCTTGTATGTCACAGACTATCACTATGTCAATAGGATGAAAATTAGCCATTCGTGGGTACTCTAGGTACCCATGAGGTGTTTTTGTGTATTCCAGAGACATTACCTCACAATTTAAAGTGGTAGTACACCTTTAAGTTAACTACAGTAGAATCCCCATTTTATGCTTTTCAGGGGACCAATAAAAAATTATGTAAAATCCGGGAAAATGTAAAATCAGCAGAAAACTGCACAGGCCCGGGGTTATACCAGTGAGCACCACGGAGCGATCCTCTTCCTTCTTCCTCTTTCCTTTGCACGGTTGCACATGCGCAGTCGAACTTTAACTAAAAAGTCAGCTATTTTGTTCAACTGCGCATGTGTTTGCCTGGGAAATTTGAAGAAAGAAGAAGACAGAAGAGGATCGCTCTGTGGTGCTCACTGGAATAACCCCGGGCCGGTGCAGTTTTCTGCTGATAGGAGCACCGGCCAGGGGTTTCAAGTAAGGAAATACAATCACTTGGGGGTGCCTAAAACCCCCAAGTGCACAAAGACTTTCCTTCTCCTTTAATATAGAGGGTTAATTTGCAGTATTAATGTTGCACTATGGGGGGCACGTGCAAGGCCTCTCTGTCAGTCACATACACAACCTAAAGCAATAAGTGATTAGTGCAGAACTGTATAAGGGGCAGCCTAATTGGATTTGACCATTTACAGGCAGAACCATGGCAACATGTACATCTGGATAGTATTTTAAACATCTTTATTTCACAAATAATAACATTCACAGAGGGAAAAAAAGCAGTTTTTGGAAACATCAGGACAAAATTTTCATATAAAAGCTGGGAAAACATTACTCAGGGAAATACATCCATTGAAATGCATTATAAATTGGTGGGACCACTAATATAAAATGTAATATGCGTGAAAACTTAAAATCAGTATACTTAAAATCGAGGTTTCACTGTATTAGTATCTTAGAAAATGATTAATTCTAAGCAGCATTTCAATGTCATTATTTTGTTTTTATTTTTTATTATTTGTCTTCTTCTGACTCTTTCCAGCTTTTAAATGGGGGTCACTGACCCCATAAAAAACAAACAGTCTGTAAGGCTACAGATTTATTGCTATTGCTACTTTTTATTACTTGTCTTTCTATTCAAGGCCTCTCCTATTCATGTTCCAGTCATTTATTTACTAGGGTAATTTGGACCTTAGCAACCAGATTGCTGGAGAGCTGCTGAAAAAAAAGCTAATTAACTTAAAAAAACACAAGTAATAAAAAATTAAAACCTATTGCAAATTATCTCAGGATATCACTCTCTACTTCGCAACCCCTTTAAAACAGTCAATGCTCCACACAATTTTATAACGAATAGCAACATAGTTGTTGAGGCTAAAATAAACTATTAACTATTAAAATAATTAAAAACTGTTACATTTGCATGATATAATCCGTTATTCATAAAATCATTACTGCTTGTAATACCTGTAATGCCATTCAAACATAATCTTGAATGTGATCCCTTAGCAACCATTCAGAAAGCTTGCCCACAACAGATGTCAGGTGTCCTTTTTTAAATACTGGAAATAAATCAGCTTTCCTCCAGTTCATTGGCCCCATACTGGACTAAATGTAGTCTGGGAAAAATCAGAAAATGTGGCCTGGCTAAATTTAAATTAAAATCTTTAATTACAGAGATTATGTATTCCAACAGGCACCAGGCCCTTTTTTACATTAAGGGGCCCATTTACTTATAGCTCGAGTGAAGGAATAGAATAAAAAAAATTTGAATTTCAAATGTTTTTTTTGGCTACTTCAACCATCGAATTGGCTACTTCGACCTTCGACTACGACTTCGATTCGAACTAAAAATCGTTCGACTATTCGACCATTCGATAGTCGAAGTACTGTCTCTTTAAAAAAAACTTCGACCCCCTAGTTCGCCACCTAAAACCTACTGAGGTGCCATGTTAGCCTATGGGGAAGGTCCCCATAGGCTTTCTAACAATTTTTAGGTCGAAGTAAAATCCTTCGAATCGAACAATTCGAAGGATTTAATCGTTCGTTAGATCGTTTGATCAAACTATTTGCAGTAAATCCTTCGACTTCGATATTCGAAGGATATACATTTGGCAGTCAAATATCGAGGGTTAATTAACCCTCGTTATTCGACTCTATGTAAATCTGCCCCTAATTGTTCCTAAACATTCAAGTACCACTGACAACTTTTTTAGGCTGGGCCATGAACACCTTTACAAAGTTGGTCTTGTAACTCTGACTCTAAAATTGTACATATATAGAGGCAGGTCCGGGGGAGACCAGGGCCCAGTCAAATTCTGGTTTTGCATAGTGTTTAGTGAAAGTCACATAAATTGCATAACTTATATATACACTTCTGGAAAACAAACGAATAAGCACCGTTGTAAACAAAAAAGCCCAGACATACATCTACAGATGGACTAATTATACGATCTAACTTTCTAATAACTGAATCTCCTATTACTTCAACCCCCTGGCATCACCACTCTGCCCCTGAAACATCACCTGTCCCCTGCTCTGACTTCCCTGCTTCAAATGGTGGAAACCATACCCACAAAGCAGTCAGGTGTTGGGGCGGAACATTCTTGATTCCTTAACTGTGCAGGTGATCGGCAGGTACCCAGGTAAATTGTGGGCTGTGAGCTGGATTTTTTTTCGAGATTTGGTGGTCAGATTTAAGCAAAATCTAGAAGAACATTTCCTTCCACTGTTGCCTTCCCACCTTTAAATAGATATATCATTAACTCCAAAAGCCATTCAGGCAATCTCCTGCTCATCTTCTAGTTTCTCATTAAAACCACTGCCTGGTTGCTAGGGTAAATTGGACCCTAGTAACCAGATAGGAGAACTTCTGAACAAAACGCAATATAATAAAAAAGAAGAAGAAATGAACACCAATTGCGAGTTTTCTCAGAAGACAGGTATGGGACCCGTTATCCAGAAACCAGTTTAACCAGAAAGCTCTGAATTATGGAAAGGGCATCTCTCATAGAGTCCATTTTATCTGAATTTTAAAAAATGTTTTCTTTTTTCTCTAATAATAAAAGAGTACAATTTATTTAATCCAAACTAAGATATAATTAATCCCTATCTGAAGCAAAACTAGCCAATTGGGTTTATTTAATGTTTACATGATTTTCTATTAGGCTTAAAGGATAAGTAAACCTTAAAAATATGTGAATGTAAATTGATGAGGGTGCTATTCTAAGCACTTTTGCAATGTACATTCATTATTTATTTATTTTTAATTCCAAGATATTAAGGGATACATGTACTGTTAATATGAATGAATTTTGTTACAACAAGCCACCTGCTGGTCATTTTCCCACCAGTCTGACCACCAAGTAGTCAAGGAAGTTGTCAGGAGAAAGAGAGAGGCTGCTCTGATGTTCTTCTGCTTAGGAAAAAATCTCAAATCTTTTCCTAAGCAGAACATCATCAGCAGCCTATTTCTTTCTTCTAACAACTTCCTTTGAAATGCATTCATATTAACAGTACATGTATCTTGGAAATAAAAATAAATAAATAATTAATGTACATTGCAAAAGTACTTAGAATATCACCCTCATCAATTTTATATTCACTTATTTTTAAGGTTTACTTATCCTTTAAGGTTTACTTATCCTTTAAGGTAAGAAGATCCATATTACGGAAAGATCTGTTATCCAGAAAACCCAAGGTCCCGAACATTCTGGATAACAGGTCCCGTACCTGAACCACTGTCTAAATAATACAACTTTTTATAAGGCAGGGCCGGAGCTAGAGGTAGGCAGAAGATCCACGTGCCTAGGGCGCAATGGTGGGGGAGTGCTGGGCACGTACCTCTTGCCTGCATAACTCTAGTCCTGGCCCTCGAGTCCCATGGTCTTTCCCACTATCCTCCATCTGGGCACCCGGCCAGGCTTGGCCTGGCCCTCTTATAATGGCATAATAGCCATCATTATATAATATAATAATAATAATAATAATAATAAACTTTTAGAACAAGAGAAGCTGCAATTCTGCAAGTGTAAAAAATATAATTTAAAAATAGTTGATCTTGCTTGCTAAGCTGAACTTAGCAAATTGTTGTATTCCTATGGCACCAGAAAAGATTTGGCAGTGGGTGGACGTAAGCTATAAATAAGTATAAATGTAATAGTATCATCAACTGAATTTCATAAATACAGGTATAGGATCTATTATCTTTAAAGGAACAGTTCAATGTAAAAATAAAAACTGGGTAAATAGATAGGCTGTACAAAATTAAAAATGTTTCTAATACAGCTGGGGGCCCATTTACGGGTCGAAGTGAATTTTCAAATTAAAAAACTTTCGAATTTCGAAGTAATTTTTGGGTACTTCGACCATCGAATAGGCCAAATTCGACTTTGATTCGAATTGAAAATACTTCACAAATTCAACCATTCGAAAATTGAAGTACTGTCTCTTTTAAAAACTTCGACTTCGACACTTCGCCACCTTAAACCTGCCGAATTGCTATGTTAGCCTATGGGGACCTCCTAGAACCTATAGTCAGTATTTCGCTTAGTTTTGAGAAGTCGAAGAATTTTTTTGTAAAATCGTATGATCGTACGATTAAATCGTATGATGATTCGAAGTACGATCGTATGATCTCAAAAATCCTTCGACTTTGAATGTCGGACTACCCTATTAGATGGTCGAATTTTGAAGTTTTTTTCACTTCGAAATTCGACACTTGATAAATCTGCCCCTTAGTTAGCCAAAAATGTGATCTTTTAAGGCTGGAGTGACTGGATGTCTAACAGAACACTACTGCTTTTCAGCTAAGTCTTAGTTAGTCAGTGACTTTAAGGGGGACCACATGGGATATAACTGTTCAGTAAAACTATACCCCCAAAATGAAGACTTAATCAACAGATAGTTTACATCATATTAAGTGGCATATTAATGAATCTTACCAAACCGGTCTATATATTTAAGTAAATATTGCCCTTTTACATCTCTTGCCTTGAGACACCATTTCGTGATGGTCTGTGTGCTACATCAGAGATCACCTAACCAGAAATACTACAACTCTAACTGTAACAGGAAGAAGTTTTGAAGCAAAGGACACAACTCATGTGACCTAACTAGTTGGTTTGGTTTGTTGGTATGTTTGTGTGCACAGTGAATCGTATGATCCCAGGGGGCTGCCCTTTTTTTTTAAAATGGCAATTTTCTATTTATGATTACCCAATGGCGCATACTACTAGACAAGTATATAATTATGAAAATGGTTTATTTACATGAAGCAGAGTTGTACATATGAACTGTTTTATGCAATATCTTTTTATAAAGACCCACATTGTTTGGGGGGTATAGTTTTCCATTAAATTCAAAAGCAACAGTTATGAACCATGTGCCCCCCCCTCAAGTCACTGATTGGTTACTTCCTGATTGTTCTGGCTATTATGTTAGACATCCAGTTACTCCAGCCTTTATACATTACATTTTTGACTAACTATCTATATTGAAAACATTTTTTAATTTTATACTGAGCAATTCCTTTAATAGATATTTGGATCACCACACCTTAAAAGACACCTGTTGCCAAAATACATTATCCACAATTCATGGTGCGGGCGAATAGAGCCCCACTCCGGTTGGGGTAACAGTAGTTTATTTTTTGTTTTTAAATTGCCCCCTGCCAGCGGTAGGACACTCGCACAGGGAGGGAGCTCCCAGTTCAAATGGCTATGTCGGTCAAAGCTCATGCGCATAGTGCACTTCTGACATCAGATGCAGGTACATAATGAGTAAGTTGCAGCATTCGCTCGTTATGCGCATGCGTGTGCCCCAACATGGCCACTGGACCCGGGAGCTCCCTCTCGGTGCAGATGGCCTAGCACTGGCAGGGGTCTTCTTTTTTTTTTTTCAAAAGAAAAGTACTGCTACCCCCCAACCAGAGTGTGGACTCTATTAGCCCACACCTTTGGATGGGGATTATATATTTTGGCAACAGGTGCCCTTTCATTGCCAAAACATTGAAATAATAAATAAACCCAATAGGAATGTTTAGTCACCAATATGGATCTATACAGATTAGTTATTTAGTTTTATTATTACTGAGATAAAGGAAACAATTTGAAAACAATTAGCATTATCTTCTTAAAGGAACAGTTCAGTGTAAAAATAAAAACTGGATAAAAAAGCAATTGATCCTTAACATTCAGCTCAGATTCAAAAGCAAACATTTATGACCCATGTGCCCCCCCTTAAGTCACTGATTGGTTACTAACTGGTAACCAATCAGTGGAAACCAAAAGAGCTGCACAGCAGGAAGTAGTGCTCTGGCTATTATATTAAACATTCAATCACTCCAGCATTTTTGGCTTAATAACTATATAAAACATTTTTTATTTTGCACAGCCTGTCTATTTACCCAGTTTTTATTTTTGTACTGAACAATTCCTTTAAAATGACTGTATGACAAATGTCCTTCCTGTAATTTGGAGCATTCTGTAAAACAGGTTTTAAGATAAGGGCTACCTATAATATTAAAAAAAATTCAGGCGTAAACAATATGGTTTTGTGTGAATGTGCACCCAAATGCTACCCAACATTTAGTCTTATTTCTGACTCATGCTGCAAACAGCTTCTGGAAAATTACTGGCTGACTCATGTTTTCTCAAACTAACCAAGTACATACAAATGGCTATGCTATCAACCACAAAAGTAAAACAGTAGCACACACAAATTATTTGTTGATACACTATAAACGTATCAATATCACAGAAACATAAATATCTATGCAAATAAAACATAATGATATATCAGTTGACACATGGACTAAAACAAAACTATTGGCTAAGAATATAAGAGCCAGTTGTTCCTCTATACCATCCATCAATTACTTTATGCTTAGCCTGTGTTGTTTCTGCCAACAAGAATAGCCATTAAAAGACTTTAAAGATTAAGTAATATTAACAGGCAAAATACCACAGAAGACAAATATGTCTAGTGAGTTGGATTAAAAAGGGCGGTGCAGGCAACCTCCGGCTCATTCCACAAGTGCCCTCCTCCCCATTCCATAACAGTGCTGCCTGGAGGGGTAAACTGGGGAGCTGTTTTGCCATGGATGAGCCTCTGTCATACATACATACTTCTTGGCACAAGAAAAGGAAGGCAAATATTTTCACCCTATTCAAACTCTCTGGCTTAAATGGACTTTGGAACCTTATATACATCTTAGGTGTATATGACTATAGAACTGTCACCAGGGATGTTCTGCAGCTTGTTAAAGAATTTATTTGTGCCTGGAATTTATGGAACGCGTAGTACAGATATCTCTTTAGGTGTACTATGAAAAAATGTAGCTTTTCTAAGGTCAGTATTAAGTAGGACAGGATGTCAAAGCCTTTGTTGCAGGTGTTAGCTGTCAAACTATTGTACCAAATTACCTGTTACCTGTTGTGTCTGCCAATTACATTATCATACTAGCAGATATCAGAACATCACCTATAATTCATTCCAGGTGGCACCAATTGCAGCAAAAAATTGCTCCTGGGCCTTCCTCTACCACATATCCCCTACCACGTACAGTATTTCTTCCCAGCACAGCTACAGGGTCTGCCTCTCTTATTGGCAAATTCCCTAAGCAGTGCAAATTTGCTAGCAAATGCTTCGCCCACTTTGCAAAACTTCGCCAGGTGTAAATTCGCCAGGACAACGCTAATTCCCTAAGATGCGAAGTTGCGTCCAGGGTGCCGAACACTGGCGAAGTTTCGCTAGCGGCAAGCAAAATGAAGTTGCACTAGTGTTGGCTAATTTGCATAGGCAGGAAGTGAAAGTTGAATGGACGTATATGTTGCAGCAAATACAGTACATTACATTACACAAGCTCAGGGAACCTTAATAAAATATAATAGAGTTGTTATAATGCCCTACACGTGAGCCCAGTGTATAGTTTATGTTCCATGTGTCAGGAAATGTAGGGGGGAACCCGCTTACCCAAAAAAAAAATTACGGTCTTTTGCAGGCTATCACTCAGAAAAAAGGAAAAGACGCCAGTGTATTTTGTGACTTAGAAAAATTTTCGACAAAAAATTGAGGAACTCCTATCCACTCCATTGCACTTCGTCTGGTCTGAGTTGGCGAAGGCAAATCTGGCGCAAGAGGTAACGTTCAGTAAAATCCACATCTTAGTGAATTTGTGGAGTTACATCTATTCACCAGAGCGAAAATTAGCGAAGGAACACTAGCGTCTATCTCCTTCACTAGCGAAGTGACGCCTGCGCCCAATGGGGAATCGGCGTAGTTACAAAATGACATCATGCTGGCGAATTTTCACTAGCATTAGTCACTTCGCCCTTTAGGGAATATGCCCCTTAGATGGCTCTCTTCCTATAGATGGCTCTATTCCAGTGTTAACTAAAAATCAACATTCCGGTTAATAATAATTTAAAGTAATTTCATAAAGGGTGGAAAGTTTGCATCAGGTCTAGTAACCCCTAGTAACCAATTATCTGCAAAACAAACATCTGACCACAATGGGTTACTAGACCCAGTACAAACTTTGTGACTTTTATTACATTATCTAATGTTATTTTGTCATAGTTATATAGGGGGTGTATTTCCAGTGTGTGAAACAGTGTATTTAGTGTTAATTTTTTTTTTACCACACAGAGGTGTTTTTACTATGATATTTTTTTTCTTTCTGGTGTTTTCACTATCAATCAATGTGTTCAGCTTGTAGTTTTATTACAGATAAAGGATTTATTGCTGGGAACTTTGAGTTTTCCTGATAAAGGATCTTTCCATAATTTGGATCACCATACATTGTTTGATAAACATTAAATAAACCCTATAAGATAGTTCTGCCACCATGAATTCATCCATGCTTTGTTAGGCACATAGTCTTAGTTAAGTACAAAGTCTTATTTTTACAGACAAAAGGACAAATAATGGCTAATGGGTTTATGGTTCAGAGATCCTGTGCATGTATTGCCTAAACGGCTAATGTATCTGCTTTCATTGTAATACAGTAAGAATTTCAGGATCCTAGCAGCTTGTAGAACAGGGCTAACAAGCCAACCTAGTATGACTTCAGGATGAGATAAGTTAAATGGGGTCATATCCTACCTGGCAGTTTTGTGCTCTGTCAGATTGTACTTATGCCGACAGGGAAAATAAAGAAATGTGTTTTTTAGCAGCAGCCCCTGCTAGATTAAATCAAAGATAACATACAAGTACCATTTAAATATGTGAAACAATGTTGCAACAATCAGGGCACCTGTAGGGCAAAAATGTAATCCCCATATAAAGGTGCAGGCTAATAAAGCCCGTGCTCCGGTTGGGGGTAACAGTCCTTTTTTTTAATTGCTTCCCCACCTGCACTAAACCCCCCACACCAGAAGGGAACCCCCCTTTTTGGGGCATATGGATGTGCATAATGAGCGAATGCCGTAACGTGCTCACTATATGCATGAGAATGACGTGCTATGACTGACATGTCCGCTCGCACAGGGAGCTCTCTCCTGGTGTGGGAAGGCTAGCAGTGGCAGGGGGCAATTAAAAAAAATATATATTGTTACCCCTAACCAAAGGTGTGGGCTAATAGAGGCCGCACTCCAGTGTGGGGTAACAATAGTATTTGTTATAAAAAGTAGGGATGTACTGAATCCAGGATTCAGTTTGGGATTCGGCCAGGATTAAGCCTTTTCAGCAGGATTCAGATTCGATCAAATACTTCTGGCCAGCCAAACCGAATCCTAACTTGCATATGCAAATTATGGGCAGGGAAGGAAATTGCATGAGTTTTTGTCACAAAACAAGGAAGTAAAAATTTTTTGCATATGCAAATTAGGATTCGGTTCTGTATTCGGCCGAATCTTTTGCGAAGGATTCCGAGGTTCGGCCAAATCCAAAATAGCGGATTCGGTGCATGCCTAATAAAAAGTTGCTCCATGCCAGGTCTAGCCTTCGCACACCGGGAGGGAGCTCCCGGTGCGAGCGGACATGTCAGTCAGAGCGCATGTGCAAATGCATTTTGGACGTCAATCTCATGCACATAATGAGCAAGTCGCAGCATTCGCTCATTATGCACATGCGTGTGCCACAACATGGGAGCTCCCTCCTGGTGCGGGTGGCCTAGCACCGGCGGCGGGAATTTAAAAAAAAAAAAAAAAAAAAAGGCTGTTACCTTGAATCGGAGGGTGGGCTTTAACACCTTTGGTTGGGGATAACATTTTTGCCCAACAGGTGCCCTATAAGAAAGGCGTAAGAACAGAATTCAGGCTGTAAATTGTACTTGGAACCTTATACTCTAAATACTGCATTTTTCTTTAACGTAAGTTCTGTTCTGCAGCACTTTGGACTTCAGATCAAAGTTACCTGGATGGACAATACTTGCTTTATATCTTTTAAAGTACCTTTATTTGGTTTAAAGGAACAGTAACACCAAAAATATGTGTTTTAAAGGAGAACTCAGCAACCCATTTAACAAAAGCCCCTACCTACTAAGCAGGATAGTCCCCCCCCCCCAGATACTTGCTTATCTGCTATGTAACTTGTGCACAGCGGAGCTTGTGGTCACCATCTTCCGGGTCTTCGGATTTTTTTGGGAGTTCTCTTCGGCAATTTCCGGCTCTGTAGAACACCATTATATTCTACAGAGCTTATCTGCTATGTAAACTGTGCCTTTTTTCCTTTGAATGGCTGCCCCGTGGCTACACATCAGTTTATTTATATAAACTATAGAAGTATTTCTGCAGCAAACACACCAGTTTTTCTAGTGCAGGGCAACAGCAAATTATATTTTATTAACTTTAAATCATTTCCCTTTTTTGGTATCTCTGTTCCTTTAAAGCATAGATTACTGAACATTCTCGTGCTAAAAGAACTTTGCTTAGAATTTCCTTGAATAAATAGCAACGCAAGTCAGGATTGAAAATGCAACTGAGCATTACACTAATATTAGATCATTGTGTAAGTGACCCATTAAGTAAACTCTTGTGGGAAATTTACAGAAGAGGTGTAGATTGGAATAAAATGTAAATTTATACCAGTGAACCATTAAACCACAAGTTCATGGCCATATGAACACAATTTTTATACCACCATACGCCACATTTGTATTTCATCAAAAAGTTGGAGTTAAAAAATTTCTCCAGTTTAACTTTACCTTTTTAAATTTGAAACAAAAGCACCAACTTCCACATGGCATATGTTGTACTCCAGATCTGCATAGGGAAATCTGGTAATCCAAATTTGCAATTGTTGTTGTTTTGGAACAATTTAGCTCCAAAGTGTACAAAACCTTAATTAAAAATATAGATTAAGGCTGTTGTAAATGTGGCATCCTGTTAACTCCAATAATATTTCTTACTCAAACTTCAGTTAACTCCAGTTTATATATTCCCCTCCTGGTCTACACGCCTCAAAACCCAAAACCCATTGCAGGACGATCAAAATCTACAAATATCATAAATAAAAGTCCATTAAGGACTGCTGCACAGTTATATACAACTTGGAGATAACATTCGCATTGTATTTGGGAACACACAAAATAAAGGAATTAGAAGATGAAAATTACTATAGAATGAAATGGTTGACTACACCTCGTGTCTGCACTTCCTATATGACAAACCAATTAACCGTGTATCGCCCTGAGCTGCAGCAGCGTTCTTTACTATATTATTGAAAAAAATTGAATTCTAAGCTACCATCCAGTTTACAAGAATTACTATACAGTAAACAGTTATTTGTAAATTACATTTCTATATAAAGTAGTTTTGTATCTTTCTATCCACTCTTCTTCTTTCCCTAATTACTCATACACTCAAAATGGTGTATCGTATTTAGCTCTCCTCTAGCCAAGTCTTTAATTCCCACATTGCCCTGCATGCTTTGAACTGTTCCTCTTAGAGTGTTCCTGTTAGGTTTCCCTATCTCCTGCTGTACTCTGCCTTCCCTATTCTCCCTGTGTGTGCCATACTCTGCCATTCCTATGCTCCCTGTGTGCGCCATACTTTACCTTCCCTATGTTCCCTGTGTGTGTAATACTCTGCCTTCCCTATGCTCCTTGTGTGTACTATACTCTGCCTGCCCTATGCTCTCTATGTGTCATACTCTGCCTGCCCTATGCTCTCTGTGTGTGCCATAGTCTGCCTGCCATATGCTCCCTGTGTGTGCAATACTCTGCTTTCCCTATGTTCCCTGTGTGTGCCATACTCTGTCTTCTTTATGCTCCCTGTGTGTGCCATACTCTGTCTTCCTTATGCTCCCTGTACTCTGCATGCCCTGTGCTCCCTGTGTGTGCCATACTCTGCCTGCCCCATGCTCCGTGTGTGCCATACTCTGCCTGCCCTATGCTACCTGTGGGACGTCAGCCTGGTAGGATTTGTTCTTGGGGGTTGTTAGCATTTGGAGGTGTTTAATCATGTGCTGGGGGTTGCTGTAGTATCCACAGGGGAGGATGAAGCATATGGATTTAAGGGTATGTTTTAACATGACTTACATTTTTTACATATGAGTGATGAGTGATATCCCTGCAGTGAGCATTAGCCATTTGTTTTTTTTTGGTGTGCTACCACAATTAATGTGGATATGGTCTTAAAAGTTTTTGTGATAACATGGGTGTGGTTTACAGTGGGTGTGATTTAAAGGGGAGTGGTCAACACTGATTTGCATTATTGGCCCACTACCCTCAGTACCACAGATGTTGGACAGCACTGAGGTATAGGATCCATTATCTGGAAACCCGTTATCCAGAAAGCTATGATATATGGGAATGCCATTTGCCACAGAGTCCTTTGTAATCAGAAAAATCTTATTTTTAATAATTTACTTTGGTCTGTAATAATAAACCAGTGCCATATACTTGATAGTAACTATGCTCACATAAATTCATGTTTGATGGTATTATTTATAGTTTAAATATTTTTGTTTTACACATAATGAAGGGTGCTGCCACCTGAAATCACCAGGTTTTGAATATTCTGGATAATAGATCCCATATCTGTATTTAAATTCTGTTCTTTTGAAGACATGGCAATTGTAAGAGAAGACATGGCATGGTAAGTGCTAGTCAGGGATAAGATTAGGAAGTGACATAAAAGAACAGATGTGTAGTGGAATAGTAACATTTATGGCTGAGACTAGGGAGAGGCAGTAGAGGCACTGCCTTAGGCACAAGAGAGATGGGGCCCAATTCCAAGGTATGGAACAGAGCAAATTGCTGAACTGAGGGTTGAGTGCTTTTGCAAGTCAATGCTGTGCTTGTGCAAGTGGCAGTGGAAGGCAAGAGGGGGGCAGGGGGCAAGTAGTATTTGTTCAGGCGCTGGTAGTGTTTGTTTTCTGAAGGCATGGTTGCTATACAGTCCAGCAGAAGGGAATTGTATGTGTTAAATCTCCATGATTATTGCATTAAATTTATAATACCTTTTATTTAACTGTCCTGGTGTCCAAGAAGCCAATGCTGCCACCAAGTGTAAAATGATTGTTATGCATATGTTTCTATTAGCACAGGAGGCGATGCTGCAATTTACAACCACATATCTTTCTTATCCTGTTAAAACAAAGGTAATTGCCAGGTGCCTTAATAGTACAGGTATGGGACCTATTATCCAGAATGTTTGGGACCTGGGATTTTCTGGATAAAGGATCTTTCGTAATTTGTAAAGAGGTAACTTCTAATATCCTCATATTTTGCAACAGGGGGTACTTTATTTATTATACTACACAAGATTCAGTGAATCATGTGACAGAAATGACATCACTACTCACCGTTTATAACTGATGACATCAGTACTCACCATTTATAAGGATATCATTTACAAGATATTCATGGCTTTTGTGTATTGTCTGTAGTATCATGACAAATTGAACATAAAAAAGAGGCATAAGTGCCTTCAAGTGAGGATGTACATACAGAGAATGCTATAGGTAGAGGGACAGGCATGTAGGTGTGAGGTGCTGAATTCAGCTAGATCCATGACAGAATTGCTCTCAGCATGAGCACTAAGGGGCTCATAGTTGTGCCCCTTAGTGTGCTTGCACATCTCTCCAGGGTCTTTGTAAATCACCTCTATATCTCACTCCTACGATAGTTCTTTAAACAATATGGCTTTACAAAATGCAGGAATCTAACACTTACTAAAGGACTTGTGAATTTCTATGAATTGATGCAAAGATAATTGCAGACAGATCAACCTAGTGGCTAAAAAGAACAAATAGGAATTTAAAAAATCAGCTAATCCTCTAACAGCCATGGATCATCTTAGTTACAAAAATACTGGTAGTGGTGGCCATAGTAAATATTTATTACTGGTGTTTCTATAGGTAGCAAAATCTGCAAAATTAAAAGTATATATTACAGTTTATCTGTACTTTTTTAGTCTGTTCCCTGCTAAGTCCCATGATCATTTATAAGTATTCTACTAAAGGAAAAAAATACATGGACATTGCAGGCCATATATAATATGAGTAATGTGTATCCTTCTGAAGTTTTCATCAACAGAAGGTACAGGTATGGGATCCATTATTCGGAAACCTGTTTCCCGAAAGCTCAGAATTATTCTTCCAAATTTTTTAAAATAATTTCCTTTTATACTCCGGTGGTGTTAAAAGTCTGAATAAAAGTACTCCATCTCAGACTTGGCAAGTTTATGTAAAAGCCAATGTAAGATATCCTGATCTGTGCTGGGTTTCATTCAATAATCCGAAGACTTTGAAATTTGTACGATTAATTTTTATTACGATTTTATCGAGTTTTTTTTCCCTCACAAGAAATTTTAGGAAAAATGTATTGAAAATTAGGGGGAAAAGTCTGTGCGGATTTGGTTGGAGCGGTTTTCACCCCCTTGGTGTTTCCAGCCTAGCTTTGAATAATATATCTATTTTTATGTATTTCTTATGTATTTTTTACTTAAATTGAATTAAAACACTGTAAAAAAAACTGTTATCAAATACTAATCTAGATACAGACTTTTTGAAATTGCTTTCTATTTTATATTTCTGTTACAATTTGCTACTTTACTTGATACATTTCTCAGTAGAATCTGTGAAACATTAGCAACTAGTGCATCAGTTATAACAATGTATCAAATTAGAACAGTTTAACTAATCAGTGATTCATAAGAGCGGCTCCAGGAAGAGTGAAAAGTTGAAAATAAAACTTTAAATTCAAAATTTAAAAAAAATTTGTCTAAATTAAAAAATAGAAGTACTATTAGTGTATAGTGTACTATGTGATAACTAATGAACTGGAAACAGGTGTTTGGAAGGTGAAAAAAGCTTTTATGGCCTGGTGAATGTTTATATTTATTCTTCAATGTCTGTAATACAGTTTCTTTGATTCACAGATTTCATTTACGGAGTCATTTTTAAAACCAATGGTTACTAAGGTGAGAGAAGTTGCCCTTATTTGAGAAAAATTTCTATCATTCCTACAGTAGATCATTCAGTGCATTCTATTTACTGAAATGCGTAAGAAACTATAACATAAAATATTGCTTACTCTACTGTCTAGAGGAATTTGAACACATGGGTGCAAATTTACTAAAGGGTGAAGTGGCCGTCACTAGAGAAAATTAACCAGAAATCCAATCCACAGGGACGTCGCCAATTTACTAACAGGCGTAGAGGACAATTCGCTAGCAAACGAGTAACTTTGTTACTAACAAAGTTTTGCGCCATTTCACCAGGCAAACGATTTTTATGTTACCCCTTTCGCCAGTCTGCATTTTTTTCATTTGAATGTCATGCCACATTTGTTTTAGGGTGGGCTCATGTCTAGTACAATACTTTATTGTGCTTCCTTGGCCATTTTTAATAATAAGTGGCCTAATAAAGACACATATATAGTCTATATGTACCTGCACTATTTAAATTTACTTGAGCGTAAGTGTGTTCATGAAGTTTCCCTAGGCAGTAATAAACGGTAGCAAAATTTCACTATGAAATGCTCGTGCTTACAAAGTTTCACTGATGAAACTTCGCCATCGCTCGTCTGCTGAGACGTAACGTCGCATTTTGATGAATTAGCGTATGCACTGCAAATTAATGTCTGATGAAGTGTTGCGATGTGTGGAGGAGCTTTCGAGGCAAAAATTTGCCCTTTAGTGAATTTCCGCCATGGTTTATACAGTTAAAGAGTGGATCTGTCTGCATATGAACAACAGTAATCTGTACTTACACAGACAGAAATGGGTAGCAAAATCCCTTTTGCTTTATTTTCAGCACTGTCTCTTATTCTACATAGCTGCTCTATGTCATTGCATCACTTAGGTTGCCTTCACTATAGTGTTGAAAACTCTTATAAAAATATGAAATCACTCCCTATATTGTCTGGAGCCACAAACACAACCATCGCCATCATTTATTGATACAGCACCAGCACCAGTTACTAAAGCAGAGAGTGGGTTTAGTGCAAGCTAGGAGAGGTCAGGCAAAAGACAGTTAGGTTGATATTTAAGACTGATGCACTAGCAGAATAGTAAGATGACACTGTTTGTAACACCTTGTTGTACAATAAGAGGTGCAAAACAACCAATCTGAATAACACTACTCTATAATAATGCATATCCTGGGTCAGACACACACAACTGTCTTTTAACAGCACTATCAAAAGATCTGATTCTGTACTTCTGTGCAGTGTAAATGGCAAACATACAGTTGTAAAGGGGTTCCTGACACAACATACCTTCTGCCATCACAATGGCAATATCATTGTCATTTCTTCTTGACACTAAATAACTAGTTTTAGCTAATTGAGGCAAAGCACTTTGTAAATAGTGATATTGCAATCTCATAGCCAATGCTGTATATAAATACTTTTTTCTTTTACAGACTGACTTTCCTTTTCCTTGTTCAGATAGTTCCCCAGAAATAACCACTTTTTCCAATCACTTTCTATTTGTGACCGTTTTTCTAATATTAGTGCAGATTAATTTTTCACCTTCCAAAGCTGCTCTGGCGGGGGGGGGGGGGGGTAACTGTTCTAAATTGATATATTTATTGGATGTGTTTTTTATCTTTGTCTCTGCTGAGCAGAATCCCTGAATTTCATTAAAGACAGCTGTTAGAATTGATACAATAGTTGCTAATGTTCAAAAGATACTGCTGAGAAATGTATCAACTAATTGTATCAACTAAATGTAGCAAATTGTAACAATCCAGAAAGCTCCTGGATCACTTAGCTGCCAGACTGAGACACTAGAGACAGGAACATTAAACTTTAAAGGAAAACTATACCCCAAAAATGAATACTTAAGCAACAGATAGTTTATATCAAATTGAATGACATATTAAAGAATCTTACCAAACTGGAGTATATATTTACATAAATATTGCCCTTTTACATCTCTTGCCTTGAACCACCATTTCGTGACTCTATCTGTGCTGCCTCAGAGATCACCTGACCAGAAACACTACAACACTAACTGTAACAGGAAGAAGTGAGGAAGCAAAAGGCAGAACTCTGTCTGTTAATTGGCTCATGTGACCTTACATGTGGTTTGTATGTGTGCACAGTGAATCTTACGATCTCAGGGGGCGGCCCTTATTTTTTAAAATGGCAATTTTCTATTTATGTTTACCCAATGGCACATACTACTAAAAAAGTATATTATTATGATAATGGTTCATTTACATGAAGCAGGGTTTTACACATGAGCTGTTTTACTCAGTATCTTTTAATAGAGATCTACATTGTTTGGGGGGTATAGTTTTCCTTTAAACTTCAATTTTGGAAAAAGATAAAAAATGGAATGCAATTAAAAAAAAGTCTTAATTCTGGTGAATTCTGAAAACAACTGAATTGGAAAAAGTGTTTGGAAGGTGAACAAACCCTTTAAAGGCTTGCTAACCTCAAAAATGTTCTTGGAATAAAGGTAATGCATATATTTAAATTGGACCTGTCACCCAGACATAAAAATCTGTATAATAAAAGTCCTTCTTAAATTAAATATGAAATCCAATTTCTTTTTTTTATTAAAGCATTCATAGCTGTTGTAAACTCATTTAAAAATATCAGCTGTCAATCAAGTATTGCCTACCCCTCCTCTATGCCTAGGCATAGAGGCGGGGCAAGCAATTACTTTCACTTTCCATTCAGCACTTCCTAGATGTCACCGCTCTCCCTACATTCCCCCTTAACGCTTTAATTGTGTAACCAGTGCATGGGGATGGACATTGGGTCCCTGTCCCCTGGTGCACAAACAAGATTCTGAGATGATACAAGGCTTGCCTTAATAACAGTGTTCACAAAATGGCTCCTTCCTGGTGGCTGTAATTATGAGTTCCCAGACGGATGGAAACTAGATTCAAATAATTTATACAGTGTAATTAAAGTTTATTTTGCTTGACTAACATTATAAAATAGGATTTGGATAATTTTGTTTGGGTGACGGGTCCCCTTTAACTCAATAAAGGTAAGTTAAATCCTATGAAAGTTCAGTGCCTTCTACCACAACTTCAGTTCTAATTAAGGTATAACTGATGTGAGACCTTAACACTCTCTTTACACCATACCCATATACAGTGTCAGACTGGGACACCAGGGGCCCACCAAAAACCTTAGACCAGGGGCCCACTTTCAGTACTATTATTCTTCCTCTCCTCGATTTTTATTCTCCTAGTGTCTTTTCTTTACATACTGTAATCTATTATTCCATCTATTTAGCTTCTTTGTTCTCATAGAAATAGGGAATGACCATGAAATAGGCCAAATGTTTAGCAGCATGAGGGGCCCACCTAGAGTTTACCTGGTATCCTGGTGGGCCAGTCCAACACTGCCCCTATATACTAATTTGTATCACATCTGCCACTATCCACTACATTGATTTTTTGTGCTTAGCCTAACCTTTTGGAAAATGGGAAAAATCACACAGTCATCTAACAAGGTACCAATATTTTTGGGGTTCCATATTATACTAATTTCCTTTGGCTGATAGTGGAAGACATCTATGACAATGCCCTGTCTTTCTTGTGGTTGATTGGTGACATGACCCAGTTTTGTTTAAGTATTCTTTTAGATTCAAAATTTTCTGAATTCTCAAAATACTTGGTAAATGATAAAAACAAAGGTTCATGAAACTCATTGGAAAAATAATGTAGTTCATTAAGTTTTCAATGCAGTGTCATCTTACTGAAATACCTGCACTCTTAACAATTCAAGAACACTCTATAGCCTCTGGTTGTACATGTGTATGTGAATTCCAGAAGGTTCTGCAGGCCTAGACAGAGCAGTTCTCAGTTCACCATAAATTATTGTTGATTACTGTAGCTAATCATTAATCTAGAGAAAAGAAGGGATGCATTTATCAACAAGAAATCAATAAAATGTGGGCAGCATACTGTGTTTTGTTTGTGGTATTTTACATCCTTCTCTGTCCCTACAAAACCCAAATTAAATATAAGAATACTGCTGCTTTGTGGGACAGAATGAAAGTATTTATTACTTTTTCATTACGCCTTAATTTACCATAACTTTTCAAAAATAAAGGCACAAATACAAACGTTATGCTCTGCTGATAGTGGAGCATAAATAAAAGTACGTATGAAGTGCATTCCACACACTCACAGAAAGAAGATGGGTGGCGCTAAGCATAAGCAGTGTACAATTCTCTCACCTAAAGAAAATTTTTTATCAAAATATTCCCACAATAAACTGATTCATAGTGACAGTTAAGATGGGTGTCTTCAAATTGACTTTCCTGAAATCAGTCTAGCTTGGAAATCCACAGTAAATCTAACACTAACTTATCCTATAACTAATACTTGGAAATAAAGTCTGTCCCACACTAAAACTATGTACACAGGGTTGTTTGAAATTGTTGACTCTAGTCAAAAGAAATGTATAATTATACATACAAATATAAGAGCTTTTCAGTATGCTCAGATAAGCTTGGCGTACCTTTACAAACATATTGTGCTCAAATGCACTTGAATTGCATTTAGATGTGTTTAGGAGTTAAGTGTGAGGAAGTTAAACATCATTTCAAATGGAGTTCCACATGCATGTCAAATATATAGGTGTTTGTATATAAGCAAGCATGTTAACAATTTGTTATAGGAATCAAAAGAATCAAACTATCAATTCTATAATGGGTATTGTGTTTATTAAATTGTTGCTTATAAAAAGGTTGTTCATAATTCAGTTCCTGTATCCATGCATGGACAAATTGCATCAGATATGCATCAGATAAAATCCTCTGTGCTGTGAAGTCTAAAAGGGATGTTCACCTTTGGGTTAACTTATAATTTGCAATTGGTTTTTGTTTTTTATTATTTGTGAATTTTGAGTTATTTAGCTTTTTATTCAGCAGCTCTCAAGTTTCTAATTTTACCTATTTGCTAGGGTTCAAATTATCACACAACCACACATTGGTTTAAATAAAAGACTGGAATATGAATCGGAGAGGGCCTGAATAGAAATATGAGTAATAAAAAGTAGCAATAATAATACATTTGTAGCTTTACAGAGCAATTGTTTTTAGATGGGATCAGTGACCCACATTTGAAAGATGGACAGAGTTAGAAGAAAAGAAGAAAATGGCAAATCATTTAAAAACTATAATAAATAAGTAATGAAGACCAATTGAAAAGTTACTTAGAATTAGCCATTTTAAGGGTAAGGCCACACGAGTAGATTCGGGGAGATATTGTCGCCTGACGACAAATTGCCTCTTCTTTTAAGCGACTATCTCCCCAAACCGAGGCAACTTCGGGCGACTATTGAAAACACATCGCCGCGTGTGCATTAGCGCAGGTGACTTTTCATTGTAGCCTATGGGGAAAAACGCTGAGGCAGTTCGGGGAGATAGTCGCTCAAAAGATGAGGCGATTAGTCGCCAGGTGACAAAATCTCCCAGAATCTCCTCGTGTGGACTAGTCCTAAAATATATTAAAAGTTATCTGAAAGGTGAACCACCCTTTAAGCAATGGCAGAGCTACCACAGGAGCTCAGTGGCTGCCCCCCCCCCATAGGACCCACCAAAGAAAGAGATTAGGTTGGTGTGTGGAGAGGGCGCAGATTTTGCTCCCAGTCCCCTAGGGCTTTTGTTACATTACTGAGTTTATGGCAGATATTTTAATATGCAAGAATGCTGAAAATATATATTAAAGTTTAATTTCTTATATAAAAGTGTTTATTGTCAAATAACACTGTAATTAATTTGCTAAAATGTTCTGCAAACAACAGGCACTCAAGTGACAAGTGGAGCAGGATAAAGAAGATGGCTAAAGATAGCCGCCAGCACTGGGAGCTCTATCCGGAGCAGGTGGCTTAGCACTTGCAGGGGCATTTTTTTAGTTGTTTCCTCCAATTAGCCTCTATTAGCCTGCACCTCCAGTGGGGGCAATTATCATAGTCATTTATAACTTAAAATCAGCTCTCTGACATGTGGAACACTGCCATGTTTGCAGTTTGACAAATTAAACATATCTCATGCTCCATATGAATAAATATGAATGTCAATGCCTCACAGTTTACACAAAAAAACTATTTAAACAATTATAACGCTTAATATAAACCTTGTGTATGGTCGTATTTTGAGGAGATAAGACTGCACAAATACATTATAATTAGGAATGTGCCTGGTAAAGATATGCAGAAAAATTTGCTGTTTCATCAGCATCAATTTTTTTATGTTATCCCACAGGAAAAATCAATAGCTTTCTGTGTCAAGATTGACTTGCCCTTGGCATCCCTGCAATTAGATTGACTAGCCTGCCATGCCTATGTCAAGACTGATTTAGGATTGCCTCAGTATTGCCAGTTTTCATACCTACATTAAGATCAGCAGATCTAGCATGCACATTTCTTTGCAGCCTACCAACTGGCAATTGGCGGGACCAGGAAATCTGCTCTTAAACCCAGTGCATCATCCGAAAAGCCAACAAAAACACCTTAACCGCAATGCAATTTCACATTCCCATTGACTCCAATGTATACTGGTGATAATTTGTAGTTTCACTAATCTTTCAGCAAAGGAAAATGGGCCAGTTTGGCTCATCGCTAATAATTTCTAGCACATGTATTATTTTTATTGACTGCACTCAATTAGCTCATATTAAAGTGAAGGTGCGAAATGATGCCATGGAATATTGGCTGGATATTAGTGCAATCCAGACTTGTGCTGCATCCGCATTGGGATCACTATAACACAAAACATTTATTTTTTATAAACAGTCAAATCTGCCTGGTTTGGGACCTGCACATTGGTGACAAATTTGGGTATACATCTGCTCATTTGGAGACCTTGCAAATGAACAGATACATTTTTGATCTGCCTGAACCCTTCTATAATAACCCTTCTATAATAATAGATATAGCTTGGGAGTAGGATACAATAGCATTTTTTAAACCTTTAAAAAACCAGATGCTAAGGGGCAAATTCCCTAAGCAGTGCTTATTCGCTAGCGTCCACTTCGCCCACATCGCATCACTTCGCCAGGCGGAATTTCCCCAGACAACGCGAATTCCCTAAAATGCGAAGTTGCTTTGAGGGCGCCGAACACTGGCAAAGTTGCGCTAGTGTTAATTCGGCAAGCAGAGCGAGGTTGCGCTAGCATTGACTAATTTGCATACGGCGGGAAGTTAAGGTTGAATGGATATTTTTATATGTATATGTTGCAGCAAATACATTACATTACACAAGCCCAGGGAACCTTAATAAAAGAAAATAGAGTTGTTATATTGCCCTACATGAGTCCAGTGTATAGTTTATGTGCAATATGTTAGGAAATGTAAGGGGGAAGCCAGTTACCCCAAAAAAATGTTAAGCTCTTTTGCAGCCTAGCACCCTGAAAAAAGGAGAAGATGCCAGCGTTTTTTGGACTTTTAACTAAATTTTGAGGAAGTCCTATCTACTTTATTGCACTTCACCTGGTCTGAGGTGGCGAAGGCAAGTCTGGCGCAAGAGGTAACGTTCAGTAAAATCTGCATCTTAGTGAATTTGCGGAGTTACTTCCATTCGCCAGAGCGAAAATTTGCCTGGCGTTAGAGTGCAAATGATCGCTAGCGTGTGTCTCTTTTGCTAGCGAAGTTAGGGAATTGGCGAAGTACTGAAATGAGGTCACACTGGCGAATTAACGGTAGCGTTAGCCACTTCGCCCTTTAGGGAATTTGCCCCTAAGAATTATATTCCAGAACAGGTTTCCTCAAGCATTTAAGCAGTCATGAGACTTTTTGCCAACAGTTTTTCAAACTTTATACAAAATGTAGACAGAAAAGCAAAAAAAATTATTTAATAATTATATTCTCCTTAACGTATAATAGACACAATTTTGTGAACTAAAAGCAAATTAGTGATAAAGTAAATCCTTATAACACAGAGACGTGGTTTTGCAGTAAGTATGTAACTATACCCTGCACTTGGCTGGAGAAATATATAATAAATAGTCACAGTTAGCAAGCTTGTGCACATTGTGCTTAAGAGTAACTTAGAGGACAGATGTGCAGTTCATTGCAAATCTCCATCAACAACAGTATAGGCACCATATTTTGAAGCTGTAAACCGAATCATAGACCAGTCTAAGCAAAAGGGATCAATATGCCAGTCCCTAATCTTATGTATTAATGTAAATAGGAAGAAAAACAATTCTCATTAATGTCTGTCCAATCCATTATTAGCCAGTTATCAAATACAAAATATGTTTACATGGTCTGCTTATTTATGACATGCATAAGGTCACACAACCATGATATTCATGGCCAATCTAGATCCTATAGGAGGATCACAGCACACACACTCTCCTCCTCCACCTATTATATACACACATTTGTATATTGGGCTATCTTTGGAACATCCAAAGTTTATTTTAGGATCAGTACTGTTTTAGTTTTTTAATCAAAAAATAAAGTAAGTATGTGGTATTTTATTCCCTAATCCCAGCCACAAGGGCCTTACATATTTACAGCCGAGAGAGGAGCAAAGCCTTAATAAAGAAGTAAAGCTAAAAGAAAACATATGTTGCTGATCCATCCATATAGTGCATTGTGTGTAATGTGTTACTGGTTGCTACAAACATTTACCTATACAAGTTTGCAGTAAACTGACTTCTCCTGGGCCTGGAAATGTAGCTGTACTTCTGAAAAAAAAAGTGGCATCCTTGAAGAAATGTAGGTGTGAAATGTAAATGCTGCCAGTGGCCTGTTAACTCAATATGATATGCAGGTACTGTTAAAAGTTAAACTGAAACCAATTTTAATAAAGCCATTGAAAATGTTTGCAATGCAAAAAATGAGGGTTGCCATTTCAGGGAGATATTTTCTTCATAAGGCATTGCCCAAGTTGGTCATGGTCAAATGTGCTACTTATTAGTGTGAACAATAAGACCTGTAAGATAAACCCTTCATAGGTATTTACCCTTTAACTCTGACTTATGCCGAATTGGAGACACAAGGAAGGCAATAATGTATTAGGTTTCAGTAAGTCACTGTATGTTTTACTTTGCTACTTCTGTTATTTTATTAACTTGTCTAAAAAATGTAATAAAAATGTCTGGCGAATCTCACAAAACTAACAAAAGCTGGTCTTCAAATACAGCATATTTCACATGATTCTTTTAAAAACAGGTTGATGTGTAAGGCAAATAGATACTGACTAGTGAACCACACAGGACACACAGAGGTATTTGTCCAGCTGTATATCAATAGGACCCTCTGTATCTTCTTTTTGACAACGTAACTTTCACAGTGTATTCCTATATGCCCAGCTCTATCCTCACACAGCAGGCACACAGACCTCCACATTATTCAGTGTAAATAGAAAGTTACTCACTTACCATGGCTACAAGACAGGCTCCTCTGATATCTGTTTTAAAGTAGATCCAGCATAAAAAAATAATTGTAGGAAGTTAAAAGAAAAAAAATACAAATATAACATGAAAACTGCCGCTTCCTTTTAAGCTATTTTCTTAGTTTTCCTTAACAGTTGCTTTTCTCCAGAGCAGGCGACGGACAATTATTTCCACCCCTTTAGAGTATAGCCATGGGAATGTGAAGGAGTCAAATGACACTGATGGTATCTGGGTTTTGCAGTTTCTCAGGGACACCGTGTTTGTGCTCTATGTGGGAAGAGTTAACAAGGTGTGCCCCTGAGTGGGTGTGGCAACACTTTTCCTGACAAAGCTCCAGCAACAAGTACCGAGACGTCATTTGGCAGGAGACAAAAAAATGCCAAAACCTAATTACAATTTACTGTGTGAGATAAAAAAGAGCATGACATGTATTTGCAGAAATAATGAAATGTAAACAAGAGTCATTGATTCATCTCTCATATATTATATTTATTAAATTCTGAGCGCCCTACGTCATTATTATGTAAGCTACACTCTGCTGGGAAAGAGTGGGAATAAATGAAATTCTTCTTTTCCCAAAACCTTGCCCCTATAGGGATATACTGCAAAAATGTTAGGTATAGCAGGTCTTTAAAAAGTGGGATGCCTTTTTAAAAAGTATTTCTGGTTGAGTATGATAATTCTACAATAACATAATGTAGTACTATTATGGACAAATGCCCCTAAATCAGATAAAAGTTCAAATGCTCTAACAGCCAGGGGTAGGAAATGACTTGGCAGAAATACAGAGCAGACACTTAATTTCTATGCCAACAAAATGAATGTTTATTAGACATCACCAGCAGTATATGTAAATGTGCTGATCTATAATTAGGTACCCTGATGGATATTCCCATGCAGACTGAAATGGTGGCATGTAGGTATGGGATCCTCGTTATCCGGAAAGCTCTACATTACGGACCATCGCCCATATGGGGTAAATCTATCAAAGAGTGAAGTTCCGCCACTAGAGTGAAATTCCGCAGCTCTCCATTCATTTCTATGGGATTTTGAAAGGCGTATTTATCAATGGGTGAAAGTGAAATTTTACCCTTTGATAAATACGCCTTTAAAAACCCCATAGAAATGAATGGGAAGTGGCGGAATTTCACTCTAGTGGCGGAACTTCATTATTAACTTCACTCTTTGATAAATATACCCCATGGTGTCCATTTTAAGCAAATAATTCTAACTTTTAAAAATTTGTTTTTTCTGTAAAAATAAAGCAGTACCATGTACTTAATGGTATTTAAGCTGCATGAATCCATATTGATGGCAAAATAATCCAATTCCATTTATTTTTATGTTTAAATGATTTGCTGAAGACTTACGATCTCTTATCTGGAAAACACCAGGTGCCAAGCATTCAAGATAATAGATGCCATACCTGTACTGCTAGTGATATATAAAACAAAATGATTTGTTTTTTAAGGTACATGTGCAGTGGCATTTGGTCAGGTGGTGAACAGGCCAAAATAGTATTACTATTTCTCACTTTGTCCCCACTTAGAATCCTGAAATTCATAGCAGAAGGCTCCATTTTAATTGAGATGGTATTGCAATTTGAACAATGAATATGCAACCTAGAGTCCTCACAGCTTCAAAGGCACCCTGCAGGGTGAGTTCCAAATAGTGGATGGGCCTTGCTAGACCTATATTAACAAAAAAGAAGAAAGAACTGACCCATTTGATTGCACCCTCCCATCCAAAGACTCATGTATGAAAAAGGTTAAGACATAACTTTTAATAAATTATTATTTAAAACAATTTGTCCAGTGTGTGTGAATTAAAATCCAGCTACTGGCAGGGAGAAGGATTAACTAGGCAGTGGGTTGGTTAATTGCAAGAAGGTTATACGCATCCAAATTACCCTTCAGCTCGTCTGATGTGCTAGTTCCACAGACTGGGTATCATCTAAAGATCTATCTGAGTGCCTTGGTATATCCCACCACAGGTGCCAAACCCCTTCTCCCACACAGAGTTCCCTCCTGTGAGCCAATTAGGTAAATGCACCAATGTACAATGAACCGGCGAGATACTGTACTGTAGTGCTGCTCGGCTTGCAGCTAATATCATGCCACAGGCACAGGTCAAAAAATTAAATTAAAAGCAGCACTGTAAGGACCATAACCTTTGGATCCGATAACCAACCCCTCCATTCACATCAGGTACTCTCCCGATCCGTATTGAAATCACTGCCCTGTAGTCTCAGTTATTGTCCAGTGCCCTGGCTATCCTAAAGCTACAATTGCGCCTAAGTTTGACCTATAACCTACTTGTGACCCTAAAAAAAATATTTTTATTCACCTTCAGACCTTTCTTTACACAATAACATCAAGGTTAAATAAATTTTGCGCTAATTTTATACAATTGACACCTAAGAAGAGGCACAGATGAAGATATCTGCCACTATACACAAATAAATGTTGGAAAGCAGTGTCAAAGTATAATGTTTCATGGGAAGAATTTCAGATCGATCTTTGCACTCTATTAGCACTTGGCAATGATCTAAAACAACCTGGCACAACTTGTTTTTTCCTTGTTAGTAATTCTTATGCTGAAATATACTTAAAGGGGTACTATCGTGAAAAAGAAAATTTAATATCAGCATCAGAATACTACATTTCCTGAAGCAAATATAATCTATTAAAAATCTGTACTGTTTCTGAAATAATAAAGTTTATCTTCACTATCCCTCTCTCAGCATCTGTTTCTTAAGGTGGCCATAGACGCAAAGATCTGCTCGTTTGGCGACATCGCCAATCGAGCGGACCTTTCTCCGATATGCCATTAACGAGCATGGCTATATCAGCCGTAGGGCCGAACAATCCGATTACGATGAGCAATGGGCTCCGGCGGGATTTGTCGGATCAAAATCAAACCTGTCCGATCGACCAAACGACGATCTTTGACGGATGAAAGATGTCGGCACTCTCCACACTCTCCTATCGATTCGTACGATAGGATCTGTGCGTCTATGGCCACCTTTATAGGGGACTCCTTTTGCCTAGATGATGTATTAAGAGCTCTCTCTATTAAAATCACCAGACATCATGTCTCTCTACATGCAGAATTTGTGCAAAAGGCAGTTTGAGGGAGCTCTAATTAATCTGCTAGGAATGGAAGCACCTCTATAAGATGTATTGGATCTAACTGTCAGTGAATATCTGACACCCAACTCCTGCATTAAGAGAAAATGAAGAGAGAAAGATGCTGAGAGAGGTATCGTGAAGATATACTTGATTATTTCAGAAACAATGCAGAGTTTTTAATTGATCGTATTTAGAAAGTTTCTTATTTCAATATGATGAGGCTTTTATTAAATTTTTTGTTTAGGTGATAGTTCCCCTTTAAATGGATTCTGTCATGATTTTTATGGTGTAGTTTTTATTTCTAAATTACACTGTTTAGACTGCAAATAATTCACTATATCATTTAAAATTTCATTCCTAACACAAGACGTGTATTTTTTTAGTTGTAATATTGGTGTGTAACCACTAGCTGTATTGATTAACTATATGACAATCATCAGAAATCTGTGAATGGGACAAGAGCATTTGGTTTATGATTTGCTTCTCATTCACATTCAGAAATAACCAGCAGGCATAAACCAGACTAGAATGATGCCTCTACTGACTCCCTGCATGCTCTTGCAGTAATCATATCACAACTACCCCATCTGCCATACGGCTTCACTGCCTGCAAAGACTATCCAAGAAAAGTATGTTTTCTGTCCACTTTACAATGGTTTGTATCTGCTGACACATTTAAAGGGGCAGTATACTCTATTGTTCAATTGATAGAGCTTGTGCAGAACATACTTTTTTTGCCTATTGTTTAAGGGAAAAAAATCGACGTTTTTATTTTGGGCCAAACAAGGCAAGGTGGATAATTTGATTACCGGTATACAAAACCCTCCTTCAATGTTTGTTGTTACTTCTGCTGTGACATTATCTGTAGGAAGCTTTCTTTCCTGTGGATAGAGGGTACATGAATTGCTTTGCACTATACCATAGTATAATGCACTTCAATGCAGGCCTACAAGGCAGCATGAGGGTGTAGCTAATAAACAACATTATGTAAAAGGACATTTGACTTTTTTTTTCAATTTCATGTTTACAAAGCAAACTCCAGTATAATAAAGCCCTAAAAGCAAATTGCTGCTCTATAAACTTTATTCCTGTAATAGTTCAAATTTTCTGCTTGCTTTTTTTATAGAGAACAATTGCAGATCCATTTCTGTTTTTATTTACAAGAAAAGCATGTAAGACAAGGACATTATTTCTACTTTTGCATTCAAAGCAAAAGGAGTCCTGGGGGGATATTTGCATTTTTATGGAACACCCTATAACAATGCTGCCTATAAACCCAATCAGTCCAGATGTGTAGGAAGATCACAGAGGCCCAGACCTAGAGTGGCACAAAATTAGGGGCTGCATCTGCTTCTGGAAAACTGGACAAGTAGAAGTCCATAGCAGCTGGATTACAAATTAGTAGGAGGTGGGCACAAAAGCATGCAGGGGGGGACAAGGCACATCAGGTTGCCAGGGTACCAAGGGCTGGAACCAGGGGTAGGCAGAAGAGGCACCTGCCTAGGGCCTCTCCTCCCCCTCACTTTTTCCCCTTCCCCTGCCCACTCCTTCTCTCCCCTGCCCTCCCTCCCTCTTGCCCTCCCTCCCTCTTGCCCTCCCTCCCTGGACCTGAGGGTAACGGATGGCTGGGCCAGTGTGGTTGCCAGTCGGCTGGGGTGCACAATATGGTTACAGCTGACCTAGGGGGCACCCAATTTAGAAATCCACCCTGAGCTCAAAAAGAGTAAAATCAATCTGTAGTTGGAATCTAGTCAACATCTGCTCTGACTGTGCTATAGAACAAATAGAACTTCAGCTTATAGGGCATTCCATGAATATTTACATTTGAGGAGTGATACTGGTACCATGATTCCCTCTGCTAAACATATACACAAGTAAGGTCTCTTTACTCAAAAAGCTTTTCATGGAAATATAAAGTTTGGGAAAAAACATTTAGAAAAGTCTGGATAGACTGGATACAGTATATTGGCTCAAAATAATAAACAATCAACATGTAAGGACACAAGTACAAGAGTGAGCACTTGTAAAGGAAAAGTTAACAAAAACAAAACTCTAGACCTGCTTCCATACCCCCTTTACACCCATGCCCTAACCCCCCTTTTACCCTCCACTCTACCCCAATCATATTTACTGTTCAGTAGAAATATGAGGTTAACAATAAATACAATTAAAGACAAGAAGCCAAAGCTCAATAGCAGTAATATGACCTACTGAATATTCTGGAGACAATATGTATGCAATATTCGGATGATTCATGTTATAATTGACCCCTTCTGTACCCCTTGTTAATATCAAAAGCAAAATAAAGGCTTACAAAAAAAAAAAAGCTTTTCATGTGCATCCACTTCAATGGCTTTACATTTGCTGATTAGGGATGCACCGAATACAGGATTTGGTTTGGAATTCAGCCAGGATTCAGCCTTTTTCAGCAGGATTTGGATTCGCCCGAATCATTCTGCCCTGCCAAACTGAATCCGAATCCTAATTTGCTGATTCAGTATTCGGCCGAATCTTTTGTGAAGGATTCGGGGGTTCGGCCAAATCCAAAATTCGGTGCATCCCTAATGCTGATTATAAAATCATGTACTATACTGATTAACCCCAATAAGGTTGAAACTGATCTGTTTCTTTGGGGCCCTGGTTGTGTGTATGCTTTAAAATCCAGTGAGCTTTAGCCCATAATGTGTTCCATGGAAATAGAAGTTTTAAAAGTGGTACTGGGTTTCCTACTGGGATTCCTTCTGTTTGTATTTATTAACATGCAATGACTGCAGTGAACGCAGCTAATGTATTTATGAATATAGCTGATGGGTTTGTTTTATTTATGAAAGTAAATCTCAGTACTCTGTAATATCTCCTGAAACTCAGTTAGGCTTTCTGATAACACATTACAGACTATGGGGCAAATTCACTAACCTGCGGAGTTGCGCTAGAGCAGGCTTCGCCACACTTTGCCAGGGCGCGGCTAATTCACTAAAATCCGAAGTTGCGCTCAGGGAGGCGAACGGTAGCGAAGTTGCGTCAAGGAAAGCGAAGTTACGCTAGCGATGCCCAATTTGCATAAGGCGCCAAGTTAAAGTACAATGGACGTATATGTAGCAGCAAATACATTACACTACACAAGCCTGGGAAAGCTTCATAAAATAAAATGGAATTGTTATATTGCCCTACACATGTGCCCACTGTATAGTTTAGGTGCCATATGTTAGGAAATGTAGGGGGGAAGGAGGGTACCCCCAAAAAAATTTACGATCTTTTTCAGCCTATCACCCTTAAAAAAGGAAAAGACGCCAGCGTTTTTTAGGACTTCACCTACTCTATTGCACTTCACCTGATCTGAGGTGGTGAAGGCAAGTCTGGCGCAAGAGGTAACGTTCAGTAAAATGCACAAGTTAGTGAATTAGCATTACGTCCCATCGCCATAGCGCAACTTCGCCTGACGCAAGGGTGCGAAGTAGAACTAGAGTAGCGAATTTACAAAGTAGCAAAGTAACGAAATTACGTCACGCTGGCGAATTTGCGCTAGCCGCTTCGCTCTTTAGTGAATTTTCCCCTATGCCTTTGCGCCTCATATCCCAATGAATCCCTTCCTCAGATAAATCTATTGCTGACCTTTAAATCATCTGTTTGTCACTCTTCCTCCACACGCCCTTTAATTATTTTCTATTGTCACCAAATGCACTATTAATTACCATGACCCACACCTACATCTAATCCCTTCCTCACGCCACTTTCACTACTCCCTCCATGCCCCACCACGCCTTTTGTTAACAAATATTATTTGTTATAATTATTAGTTATAGAGACACTACCATCAAAATATAACTTTTGTAGTTGTGTCTGAAAAATTTACATTTTAGTAATAAAGTAAACTGGCTTTTTTTTTGATTGATGAAAGATTCAGAAATAATGATCCATACTTTCAACGTTGTTCAGAGCGGTTCTCTTTCTTCAGATCTTGTTAGGCCATTTTTTGAGCATCAGTGACACTATCAATGCTAAGCCATGAGCTGCTGTTGAGAAGTTAAATTTAGGGGGTGTGGGAAATCATTAACACATTAGCAGAAAGCAAGGTTACTGTCCCCAAAACTGTTGCCACAGGATTATGCATTCATGAATTTTGATGCAGACTATGCTGATTTCTGTGGTGCTACATAAATGGGGTTATTTATTATGCTCCAAATTTTTCTGGTCGGACTTTTAAAGGGATGAAAAAAAAACTTGTTTTTTTCAGGATTTATTATAGCCCGATGAAAAAAGTACTCCAACTCAGACCTTACAAAAACATGTTAAAGTCAATGGAAGATGTCACGTTAACAATTGGAAGATTTTCTGAGTTGCGATGTGTTTCCAAAAAAAAACGCAGCTTTCGGACGATTTTACAAAAAAATCGTAGGTTTCAAGTGCAAAATCAAAAAAAAAAAATCATACGATTCAGATTTTTTTTCTATTTTATTGTTACTTTTCCTGCACAAGAAAAATTCATGAAAAATGTATTGATAAATAGGGGAAAATCAGTGCGGATTTGGTTGGAGTAGTTTTCAAAAAATAGTGAGAACATTATGGATTTTGATAAATTACCCCCAAAATGTGCCTAAATTAATTTACAGCCTCACCCCTCCCCCAACAACAGCAATAACATCCTGTATTAGATGATGTTACGTTCTCTCTGTTTCTGGACCAGGACTGGATAGAGCAAGAGGTGAAGCTTTGAACAACAGAAGATGAACCAAAAGATCTGCCTGCAGGTCAAAGCCTCAAGGTCCAAAAAAGTAAATTTTATTTTATTATTTAAACCTTTCCATGAACATTCCATGAATGTAATAAAAGTAATCAATGGAAAAATGCAATGTGGATAAATTTCCATTCTAGAAAAACGTTTGTGTGTGTAATTGATAACATTTTGTACAAACTAATAGGCAAATAAGTATTAAAAGGAGCAAAGTTTGCTTCTGGTCTAATCACCTACAGCAGGAAGCATTTCCTGTCACCTGTTTAAAAGCAAATAGCTTATTGGTTGCTATGGGTTACTGCACCTGGGTAAATTTAATTTAATTTATTACATATGGGGGTTTGTGCCTCATTTATCAGCAAAAAAAATAATTCCACCATAACAATTTAAATTCGCAATTTGCAAAACTGTTTTGTGAATATTTTCTCTGCCACCAAAGTAGTTGAGTAAGTGTGTGCATAAATCTTCTCAATTTGTGATTTTTGCCATATTTAAAAAGCTCTTGTGGACATTCGCAGTGCGAAAAAAATATGCAATTCTGTTTCACACATTAAATACGCAACTAATTCAGGTAAATATAACAATGCACAGGGCAAATATATTCACTGTTCAAATCATTCTGTGACCCCCAATGTCATATTGTCATGTACAAGCCCAGAAACATTGCAAGTCAGCACCTTCTTGGCCCCAGTAGGGACCCACAAATGGGCCTGACTGACTGATACTGTATCTAGCCGAAAATGGGCCAGATGTCTATAGGCAGGTTTAATCTTCAATCTGTCTATGACTGCATTGACAAGTTGACACAGTCCTTTTCAAATGGTCTCTAGGACCGTCCATATGCTCCAGTTATTGGATCAGTACAATTCACCCAGTGTGACTGACGCTGGCCAAATTGGGCCCAGATCCACTAGTTTGGTGACCTAAACAAACAGGTGGTTTTTGCAGTGTATGGCCAGCTGTATAGTCCCACAGATAATCCCATGCATAATGCTCCTGTTTATCTGTAAACAAAAATAGTCATGACAAAAGAGTTAATTGCTGCTAATCTAATTATCTACCTTGAAAAGATCAAGAGTAGTTTCCAGGGCCAGATTTCCTCCACTTGGCACTCCTAGGCCACATGGCCCTAGTACCCGCTTTTGTGCGTGCCTCCCCCCCACATCAGAAGCATTGGGGGGGGGCGCTGTACAGTACGTCCCCTGTGCTACTTAGGGATGCGGCTGGGCAACATTCCACCCCTAAAATTTTGCAGCCCAGCGCAATGCAAACCTTTAATACCTGCTCTGGAGTTTCGTTCAAAAATTTATTACACACTCTACGAACATTCCCAAAAGCAATTTGCTCCCAAATTTTGCGAGGAAATCGTTGAGGTCTTTAATCAGTCAAAAATGACGCAAACAAGGTCGATAAAGTTCACAAACATATTACATTCTGCCATTAGTGTCTGACATTTGATTTTAAATATGGCTGCCTAGACGGCTCTTTTAGAATTCCTTATCTATACATATTGGTAACTTCCTCCCAACTTGATCAGTACCCTGAATAGAGAGGCTCAGAAACAGGCTTGCATTGTTGCTGCAGAGAAAAACCCTTCCAGCTTGTCTGAACACATTATACTTACACATACATACATGCAGCAGTTATAATTTGTATAAAACGTCTTCCAGAGCCCATGTTACCATAACTTGGGATTTTATGAGCATTATGGCAATAAAATGTGCTAGACTGAATGACTAGGAACTGTATTTATAAAATACAAGGTTAAACCCTGGCCAAAGGGCAAACTGTGCAATATCAAAGAGCACCCAAAAATGATTTCATACATACTGTACATAGGAGGTGCACGCTAAGCCACTTTAATTAGAGAAACAGCTAACCATTTACTATAAGCTGAAATCTTCACAAAAGGAATAGAGGGTAGTGATTTAACAGATTAGTATGAATATAAATGAATACATGGCCTACATATTTGTCTTTTATATGGTACACTTTACATTTGTCTGCTGAAACCATTCTGTGCTGCCTGTCAATTAGATGAAAACTGAATATCGTAGTTTGTCTCAAAAATTCACATGGGCACCTGGGGCTGAGTACCAGTGGTTTCCATTTCCATCTAAATAACAGTGGCATGGAGATGTATCTGACATTTCTCCTCCACTTGAAATACCCCAGATAGATGAAGGTGTTATTGGGCTTACACTAAATTACTGGGTGTATATGGCTCTTTGTAACACCAGTTACAGATTGTAGTAAATTAACAGGTAGGCAGAAAAGACTGACTTTGTCTGGTCCTATTTACTTGGTCTATCTACCCCTTCCTTAATTTGCCCGCCAAAAAAAAACTAAACAAAAATTGTGAACTATATAGTTTTCTGAATTGTACTTTAACATTTATAAAAATCACATGTGTGTTCTTTGTATTTACTGCTGCGATCATATTCACCTAGTAAATATCTCTGGGGCACTTTATCAAAAAGCAAAGCAGGTAAGGATAGGTGTAACAGCTTGCAATTATAGTTGCACAAACACTTGCAGATGATTGCCATAGCAGGCACTTAGAGCAACTACAGGCAGGGTTGGACCCAAAGTATTCCAGTCCAACATTGACTGAACATGCTTTAACTAAATCATAGGCACCCATGGTACTGTACATAGGGAGCTTTTTAGCAATGTGAAATTAAGCCCACCTACTTCTTAATCTGCTGCCTCTCTCACTTCCAATGGCAGACTGGAACATTTTTTTATTTTTATATGGACGCTGGTGTGCTGCTGCCATAGGCACTGACCCGTTACATTGTTCCATAGGCCTCAATGTTTTAATGGGGGACTACAAAATGTATTAAAGACAAAAGAGCCAATCACTTCTAGCTTAGACAGAAAAGCACGCCACCCTACTGCTTGCCTTTGTGCTCTTATAAAAACTTTGTACATTAATTAATAAATAAATAAAGGAAAAAGAGTCACAAAATCACATCTACCTTTTGTGTACAGGAAAGTGATTCATAGCTTAATGCTGAGTCAGGCCAAACCCTTGTTATAAACTGTGGAAATTGTTTATGATATCACTGTTTATGGATAGGGAAAATGATTACTAACCTGCTGAACTGCCAGTACAAGGACCCATTATGGGCCTGAGGAGTGTTTATCATATCGCCGGAAACTGAACCAATTCCTTTACATCCTGATAATTGCATTATTTGCTCATGCTTCATTTTCTGCAATCAGTCCATGCTGTTTTCCTTTCTATTTATTAGCAATTAGTTTAATAAAACATTTCTTAACCTAATTACTAGCTAATTCAATACTGTTCTCCTATTACTACATGAGCTTCGAGCTTTACCCATGTTTACTGTGAACTGCACATGGAGAAATTTCTAAATATTCAAATTATTGTAAACTCTAAACAGCATATAGCGGCCATGAAACAAGTTTAGTATACAGTATGTGAGGTTGTTAGAAAACAAAAATAAAATCAAAAGGGTTAATAAAGGAACTGGGTGGAAGGAACAAGTACTGGAGATAGAATGGATAGGAGACTATCATGTAAAATCAGGGAACACATTTTCACCAGTGTCAAGACACTTCAAAGAATGTAGTGATGGTGATGTGAGATCACTGAAAGTACAGGGTATTGAGCGATTGAAATTACTGAGAGCTGAAGTTGGATGGATCTTTAAACTATATACCAGACAAACTCGGGGTCTAAATTCAGTATTCAACATAACCGGTTATTTTTAAAATATTTATTGGTTAATCTGCCGAAGTGTATTTCTTAACAAAAATTCTTTATCAAGCATGATTATGTATGGAGGAACCTATGCATACCAGGAATTGCATTTGAAAATAGATTCATTGGATACTTAGTACAGGTATGGGACCTATTATACAGAATGCTCGGGACTTGGGGCTTTCCGGATAACGGCTCTTTCTGTAATTTGGATCTTCCCACCTTAAGTCTACTAGAAAATCATGTAAACATTAAATACACCCAATAGGCTGGGTTTGCTTCCAATAAGGATTAATTACATCTTAGTTGGTATCAAGTACAAGGTACTGTTTTATTATTACAGAGAAAAAGGAAATCATTATAATCAAATAATCCAAATTTTAAAAAATGGAGTCTATGGGAGATGGCCTTTCAGCAATTTGGAACTTTCAGGATAACGGGTTTCCGGATAACGGATCCCATACTTGTACATATAATCTTGGAATCTTGACTTGGTGGATTTTTCTTGTGAGGTCCTGCTGTCACAAAGACTGACATGTTTATTATATGAGATATGATCCAGAGCTATGCTTCATATACACACCTGACCCTTTTCTTCTGACTTTCCCCCTAGCCTGTGCATGGGTTCATAAGATTAGCAATAAGAAATAATCACCCTTTTTCTACTAAAAAAGTTTTAGTAAAACCATCTTCATAATTTAGGCAGTTTTAAATAATATAGAGCATCTAATTCACATTTCAGCAGAAAAGGATTGTTTTCTTTTTAAAATTACACTTTAATTAGGGTACCCCCTCTCTAGCATTCTACTGTGCAATGTGCAAAGTGAGTGCAATACTTTCAGCAAAGGAATAAAAAAGTGTAAACAGAAAGTTTTAAAGGCACATTTGTTTTAGTTTAAAGATGTATAAAGTTGTGCTAGAACGTTTACTTAAAGGGGACCTGTTGATGAGCAGATAAAAGCTGTATACTAAAGTAATTTTTAAATTATACATGAAATGCAATTTTTTTTTCAATTTAAACATCCGTACCTGTTAAAACTGATTTAAATACGCACTGATTTAATTTGATTTTGTTTATGTTATTTCTGTACTTTTCATTTACACGTTATGATTTTTATTCATTTGCTGATATATGCTTACAATTATCATAAAGAGTTATTACTGATTTAAAAATCATATTTTTTCCTGCCAACCTCTATGGCTGAGGCAATGCAATCACTTTGATTTCTGCACTTTCTTGATATTCCTGACCTCCTCATATGTCCCCTCCATCCTCACTATCTATAAATTAGAAGCCTGTGCACAGGTACCTGCATCAGGTGGCACATACTATAAATTATGGGATGATATAAGTCTTGCCTTGATAACAGGTATTAACTAACACAATAAAATAGCATCTGGAATTTCTTCTTAGGGTGACAGGTCCCCTTTAATACTATAATGGTAATTTATGACTTCCAAGGTAGTGTACAAACTGCAAAATAAAGGCCTCACCCACTACACAACACCTAACTTGTGTTAGAATGTCTCCGGGGGCCCTGCCCATTCCGCCTGACCTATGGCATCACCTGGCCCTAGGGAAACGTAAATTACCTCTTATATGTCCCCTTTATGCTTAGCTTAAGCTCCAAAGCAAGGCCAGGGTAGTGAGACTATACTCTGACTTTCCATTCCATGGTGTCTGCTCTAAAACAAAATAGCAAGAAGTATATTATCAAAAATATATATTATCAAGACCCAGAAAGAGAGAAAACTCTTACTTGAGCACTGAAATAGACAATTTTGCTGTTCTGCAAGGTTGCATTAAATCGTGAGCCAAGGCTGTTCCTTGCCTTTCCCTGCAACACTACTTCCCTGACCCACCTATTTATGGTCTCCATCCATCCTAGTCCCAGTCCAGTCATATACTTGTCAAAGTCTCCACCCATGACTCACCCAGTTCCAACCCTTATCTGTCCAGTCTAACGGTGCTGTTCCAATTCAAATTGCCTGTACATACGTGTGGAAAAGTGGCTACTGGGGAACGTTGCACTACGTTGGAATCTGGAAATCTACTGTGCTGACTACTTGCTGCTTTTTGTTTAGCTGTCTAACATTGTTCATTTCATTTTTCATGAACCAGCTAATATAATTTTGTCTTCAATATTCTAATTCGTTTTCCTGCCATTCAGGTGGAATGTTTCTGCTAAACACATGGTTCATCATAGCTGCCTTGTCAAGCCTCATCATGCTAGAGAAACCCATTGCAACATATGTAAGAAAATCCCAGCCATCAGCATCTGGCAAACACAACTCTCCCACACTTCTAAACACATTAAATGATACCTCCTCACAGCTGAATTTTTTTAATGCTCACATGTACAGGTCATGTATGGGATCTGTTATCCAGAATGCTCAGGAACTGAGGTTTTTCAGATAACGGATATTTCTGTAATTTAAATCTTCAGATATGAAGTCTACTAGAAAATTATGTAAACATAAAACAAACCCAATAAGCTGGTTTTGCTTCCAGTAAGGATTCATTATATCTTAGTTTGGATAATGTACAAGGTACTGTTTTATTATTACAGAGTCAAAGGATATACAGTAATTTTAAATAATTTGGATTATATGGATAAAATGGAGTCTATGGGAGACAGTGTTTTCGGTAATTCAGAGCTTTCTGGATAACAGGCTATCCGAATAACTGTTCCAATACTTGTACTAATCTTGCAATGAAGCCCATTGTTTTTTTCCCCTGCAAAATGTAACTAATTAACTGTACAATGTACAAAGAAATCTACAAGCTCAAATAAACTCAAAAAAATATCTCCCAGGACACTCCCATATCTGACCCACTCCTGGCACTTATGATGTAGTTACAACCAGTGTAAACTCCAACAATTAATATCCTTCTGTATGTCTGTTAAACTGGCCACAGACGCAAAATCCGATCGTACAAATCAACGTATGATCAGTCTTTCTCATCTACCGACCTGCCACTAACCATTCAGATCAAAGTCTTACCATTCAGATCAAATAAGTAAGAACAGATCAGCCGATGTTCTGCCCCTGACAGCAATCGTATACAAGCAGAGATATTATCGGCAGCCGGCAGAAATTTTCTAACCTGTCCGATCGACCAAATGACCGATCTCCGCCAGACGAAAAATGTCGGGACTCTCCACACACGGTCTGAAAATCGTACGAATCCTCAATTCGTATGATCGGATCTTTGCGTCTATGGCCAGCTTAACTCACCTACATCTAAGGTTTAAGTTGAAAGGACCTCCTTGAACTTGTTCCTTTGACATTTAGGGGGAAAATTCTCTGAAAATGTCTCACTATTTTCTTAAAACCACTTTTACCAAACTCCTGTGCACATTTTTCACGGATATACATCAAAAATTCAAAAACTCAATAATATTATTTAAAAAAATCAGAATTGTTCGATTTTTTTTTTTTTTGCATTTGATGCCCTAATACTCACATTTTTTGAAAATTGCCCAGAAACCACAGATTATTCTGATTATTGTACAAAACCCATTGCAGATCATGGAATCTTCCAATTGTAAACGGGGACATCTGACGGGGAGCATTTTTCCCCAATAAAAGCACTTTGCAGTCATAGCTACTGCCTTGGATTTGTCTTGCTTTCTATTATAATACGGACATGTGACATTGACTTCTACATGATGTTGGCAGGTTTGAGATGGAGCACTTTTTTTATTTGGACTTTTAGCAGCATCAGAGTTTAATAAATCACAAAAAATATAGTTTTTTTTCCACCGAAAAAATTGTGTTTTTCCCGAAAAGCTGCTGTACAGCGCTTCATATAATGATAGCCTTAGTTAAAAAACATACTTCAGCTGACCTTACAAGGTCTGGAACAACCTAATAGCTCCATCTTGTGGTAAATCCACTAAGTAGTTTTGCTCCACTTCTTGGAAGTGCACCAGCAGGGATATAGTGATTAGAAAGTTATTCAGTGAAAAGATATTTGTGAGTTTTTTGTCATTAGCCTATGAGTACAATTGAAAGAGAGATGCACTGGTACATTCTGCCAAACAGCAGTGACCTATAGCCACAACCAAAATCTAATACTAGAAAGATCAAATCAACAGGCTTTTACCTCATGGGTTTGAGTCACAGATGCCTGCAGGTGGTCCATATTTTCTTCTAAAGGCAAAGGTAGCTCAGAAGTCCCTTCAGTCTCTTCTTGAGAGGATGCAAACGTTGAATATGCCTGGACGTCTTTACTATCTGGGCTTTCATAGGACCTTTAGAAGAAATGAATACAGTTTTTATATAACATAGAATAAGATATGACACAAACATTTTATGAAACTATATCCTGGTTGAAATAAAACTATATAACTATATAACTATATAACTATAACCATAACTATATGGTTACTATATCCTGGCTAACATGATCAAATGTAGCTTCCTTAAAAAATTCTCCTGAAAACCAACAAGCAGTGTTCATTGCGGTACTTCAGTAGGAAGCTACTATAGGATGCTAATTTAGTTTGAGTTTCCTGAGTTTGACAGGAATAAATACAATAAATACACAAAAAAAGGTGCAATGTTAAACCTCACACAGTTACAGAGCACTAATAAGTCTTGTTGTGCGTCACTTTTTTTTATGTCTTTATTTTAAAGTTTTATCATTTTTCAAAATGAACAAAAAGACAGGAGTCCAGGGAATATATTTGGCCAATATACTCCTGGCACATTTGAGCTAACATATTCACTAATACTGGATAGGATTACACAACTTTTTTTTTCATAACTGTACAATCATATAATATAATATGTAACATCATATCATATATAACATGATTTCTTACTTATATAGGGTTAGTAGTCTCTATTACAGATATAAGATCCGTTATCCGGAAACCCATTATATAATTAATTAACATGTATTTATTTAGCGCCAACATATTGCGTAGCACTATAAAGTAAATGTGATTATACAACTAAATTACATAAATTCTATACATAGAACATATGGAGGTAGTGGAAGCCAGTGCAGGGATTGACAGAATGGAGTGGCAGAGGAGGAGCGGTTGCTGAGGTGTATGAGCCTCGCAGCAGTGTTCATTATGGACTGGAGAGGTGACAGTCTCTGGAGGTGAAGGCCAATTAAAAGAGAGTTACAGTAGTCTAGACGTGATATGACGAGAGAGTGAATATGAATTTTGGCAGCATCTTGGGTGATAAATGATCGTATTTTGGATATGTTCCTTAGGTGGAAGTGACTGGATATGAGGAGTGAATGACAGGGCAGAATCTAAGATAACCCCAAGGCACCGGATCTACAGTGTCAAATGCAGCTGAGAGATCAAGCAGTATTAGTAGTGAGAAATGATTGTTGGCTTTAGCGGTTAAAAGGTCATTAGTTAGTCGGGTCAGGGCAGTTTCAATGGAGTGTTGTGGCTTAAAACCAGATTGTAGGGGTCCAGCAGGTTATTGTCATAGAGAAATGAGGTTAGTCGGTTGTAGACTAGGCGCTCAAGTAGTTTAGAGATGAAAGGTAGCAGAGAGATAGGTCAGAGGTTGTTAAGATTGGAGGGATCAAGAGAGGGGTTTTTCAGAATGGGGGTGACAAGAGCATGTTTTAGTTGAGAGTTAAAGATTAAATAGGTGAGTTAAGGCTTTAATTATACAAAGATTGGTATTGCGGAGAAGATTTGTAGCTTCAAAAGTCTGATTCTGAGTGGGATTTGCGCCAGCGACGCTCAAGTGCATGTGAGTGTCTTTGAAACACTTTTGTATAAGCAGTATGCCAGGGTTGAAGTGGTTTGGGTTTAGCACGTTTAGTTTTTGTAGGAGCAAGCTCATTTAGGGCAGTGGTGAGAGTACTAAAGTAGACAGAGGTAGCTACATTAGGACAAGAGATGGCTGAGATATAAGAGTGAAGAGAGTCAAAGGAAGAAGAGAGATGTGACACGTCTACAGCTTGCAAGTCACGGTAAGTAGGGGATAGCAGGGGCTGAGGAGGGAGTTAGTGGGAGTTGAGCAAAGTTGTCCAGAAATTGTGCAGTTGGTCCTGGTGGTCAATATATGACAGCAATGCAAAGTGAAACAAGAGCCTAATGCAGTGAGCCTCAAATGAGGAGAATGATAGGGAAGGAACAGGTGGATGAACTTTAAAAGTACAGCGGGGAGAGAGAAGCAAACCTACCCCACCTCCAGGTCTGTTACCAGGCCTGGGAGTATGAGTAAGGTGTAGGCCCCCATAGGACAGGGCAGTAGGCAAGGCAGTGTCGGTAGGAGAAAGCCAGGTTTCAGCAAGTGCGAGTAGGTTAAAGGAATTTGCAATGAAATGGTCGTGTATAGCGGTGAGTTTGTTGCAAAAAGATCTGGCATTCCAGAGAGCACAGGAACGATTAACTGAGTTTTTGGGAGTAAGAGTTCTGTACTGTTGGAATTTGCACCGAAGAGAAGGAGCTTGTAGCTGTGATATAACTGGGATGGGGTAAGGGCCAGGGTTTGCGGAAATGTCCCCAGCTGCCAGCAATAGAAAGGAAAGATAGACTAAGTGAGAGCGGGATTTGTAAGTTCTTAGTTTGTATGAAAAAGAGGAGTTTCGTGGAAGAGCTAAACAGAGAGGGAAGGGGAGGAAAGTAGAGAGACTGAGATTTGTATAGAACTGGGATTTGATGGGGGAGGTGGTGAAAAATGTTTTATGAAGCATGAGTGAAAAGGAGGAGAAGTACAGGATAAAGCATGTTTGGAGTAAGAAGTTACAAATTGGCAGGTACAAAGATATCTGTGTTCTTCTTATATTATTATGATAGAAGATCCTTTTGCCTTGTCCAACTGCCTTGTATAACTGCCATTTCTAAGCACTTGTGAAATATTAGCAGGAAATGTTAGCACTAGTGCCATCCCCTATACTGGGTCTGAATTTATATGTACAAGAGGGGGGTTGTGGGTGCACTCCTAAGGCCATATAAAAATATATATATAAATACAATAATCCCCTGTCTAAAAAAAAGAAAAACAGGGTTTTTTGTTACAAAGTTATGATCATAAAATTGGTAAGCCGCCATACCACGTCAAGGTAAACCCCATACGGCGGTCCCTAACCTGTTTACCTGTGATCAAAATTTAAAACCTAGGTTTTTTAAAATGGGCGTTGGTCTGGGCAGTCTCCCCTACAAAAGCCGCATATGCAGGTGGTGGGGGAGGATCTAGTCCAGATTGAAACCAAGGTTTTAAATTTTGATCACAGGTAAACAGGTTAGGGACCGCCGTATGGGGTTTACCTTGACGTGGTATGGCGGCTTACCAATTTTATGATCATAACTTTGTAACAAAAAACCCTGTTTTTCTTTTTTTTTAGACAGGGGATTATTGTATTTATATATATTTTTATATGGCCTTAGGAGTGCACCCACAACCCCCCTCTTGTACCTGAATTTATATGTAGCTGATTGTGAAAACCAGAGCCTAATTAATCAATTAATCAATTAACCAGCTAGCAAAGGGCAGAGTTTTACAGACAACAGAACCAGGTTTGGGGCTATAAAATATCTCTTGTTCACTGAGGAGTGGACACAGATGTGTGCTTGAGATATTTATCAAAGAACTAAAGCAAAATAGGCCTAACAGACAGAAGTCATTGGGGTTAACAAAGTATTGATATAAGCTAAATTACCAGAATAAGCAGTATATAGCAGTATATAGCAGTTGCAAGTATATGGATAAGCTGAATTACCAGAATAAGCAGTATATAGCAGTATATAGCAGTTGCAAGTATATAGATAAGCTGAATTACCTGTAGGAATGAGAAGAGATAGGAGTTGAAGCGGCCATAGATGAAAAGATCTGCTCGTTTGGCGACATCGCCAATGAGCCGATCTTTCCCCAATATGCCAGTAACGGGCATGGCTATATCAGGGGTAATCTGAACATTCGGATTGAATGGGCTCCGGCGGGATCGGTCGGGATAAAATCAAACCTGTCCGATCAACCAAACAACCGATCTCCGCCGGACGAAAAATGATGGGACTCTCCACACACGGTCCGAAAATCCTTGATTCGTACGATAGGATCTTTGCGTCTATGGCCACCTTTAGTTCCATGGAACTGCCTTGTATAACTGCCATTTCTAAGCACTTGTGAAATATTAGCACTTAGGCAATGTTAACACTAGTGCCATACCCCTGACTCCGAATTACAGAAAGACCATCTCCCATAGACTCTATTTTATCCAAATAATCCAAATTTTAAACAAATATTTCCTTTTCTTCTGTAATAATAAAGAAGTTTATTGTACTTGATCCAAACTAAGATATACTTGATCCTTATTAAAAGCAAACCAGCCTATTGGGTTTATTTAATGTTTACATGATTTTCTAGTAGACCTATGGTATTAAGATCCAGATAAGAGAAATATCCATTATCCGGAAAACCCCAGGACCAGAGCATTCTGGATAAGTCCCATACCTGTAGCAACATTTTCAGCATGAGTCTTTTTTATTTATTATGTAAGAAAGCTTCCATGCTGCACACCCTACACTGGTGAATAAAAATAGTTAGTAAATAGATAGTAATGTTAGGATGTTTATGAAACAGTACAATTATTTATTATTTTACTACTGTTTTGTGTTTATATGTTATAAAGTTTAAATGAATAATGCTTAAGTTATCCTTAGGACATTCATTTTAGGCTTTCAATTTCTAGAGATATATTTGTTGCAAATTTTGACAAAAATATTTAGAAATATATATAGCAAATATTGCAAAAAATCTTAAAAATGGGCACTGATGATAAATCTCACGCTTAGTTAAGTACGGCACGCTATTGCATCATAGTTAAAATGTGGCAATAAACTTGTTACAGTAAATCTGCACGGTCATTAGGTAATGATGTATAAAGAATTAATTTGCACTATATTAAATGAATTCCAATATCACAAGCGAAAAACAAATGTGCTTAATGAAATAAAGGAAAATTTCCTATCATACTTACCGTAAATTTATTTTCCTGGCCACTTATTATGTCAGTAATACTACTGGTATTTGCGCTGCCCCCATACCCCGGTTAGCTCTGTCCCTTCCCCAAAGAAAACTATAAAGGACCCAGCCCCTCCTCACTTACTTGTCTCATAATTTAGTCCATAGAGGGTGGGTTTGCTGACATGATAAGTGGCCAGGAAAAGAAATTTATGGTAAGTATGGTAGGAAATTTTCCTTTTTCATGTCAGCAATACTACGGGTTATACCCAAGCAATGACAACCAATCAAGAGGGAGGAAATAAAACAGTTTTTAATCAACAGAAAAAGACCGCAGAACTGCGGAAGCAAAATTATTTTGAGAAGGTTTCTTAACATTCAAACGATAGAACGTAAAGAACGTTCGAGCCTACGACCATGCTGCCATCTTACAAATTGCTGATTCTGAAACCTCTGCCTCTGCTGCCCAGAAGGTAGCTACAGCCCTAATTGAATGAGCTTTTAGCCCTGCTGGTGCTTGCTTGCCTTGAAGATTGTAAGTTTTTTGTATCAAAATCACAATCCATCTAGCGATTGTGGACTTTGCTGGCGGTTCCCCTTTGCGAGGGCCTGCCGGTACAGCAAACAGACTTTCAGACTTTTTCAAATAATGTTTCAACATCCTCACCGGATCTAGCTTTTGGAACTTCGAGGAAAGGTTGGGATCCTCTGGTATGATAGGAATTACTATGTCCCGCGCAAGGTGATATGTGGAAACCACCTTCGGCAGAAATAAGACTGGAGGCTTTAAAATCACTTTATCTGGCCAAAAAGAAATGTCTTGCTCTTTTACAGACAGATCATGCAGGAGGCTGACCCTTGCTGTGAAAACTATTGCCACAAAAAATAAAGTTTTTTTTTAGGGTCACCAACCATAATGATGTCTCTTGCAAAGGCTCAAATGGAGGCTTACAAAGGGCTTTAAGCACCATCGGTAGATCCCAAGCTGGAGATAAAGTCCTTTTTGTATGACAAATCTTTAATGTGGCTGAGAAGAAACGCTTTACTTTACTACTTCTGCCCATTTTATCTCCGTCATAGCTGAAAGTGCTGTGAAATGAACTTTCCAAAATTATCTTAATAATTTCTGAAAAAAACTCGACCGAATCCGCACAGGTTTTTTTGGGCTTATTTACTAATACACTTTCACAAAATTTTGCAGGAAAAAATCCAAAAAAATCGTGAAAAGTCAGATTTTCACGATTTTTTCAGATCTTTCATCGGATTTTCACGATTTTTTCGAATTTTACACTTGAAAACTCAGAATTTTGCCCGAAAACTCAGCGCACATCAAAAAATCATTGGGACTTCTCCCGTTGACTTAAATGCAACCTTGACAGATCTGAGATGCCGGATTTTCTGATTCAGACTTTTCCATCCTCAGGGTTTAATAAATTTTGAAAAATTCATGATTTTATGAAAAAAAATCACACATTTTTCGTGATTTTTGCATTCGGAATTAGGTAAATGACCCCCTTAGAGTTCTATATTGCAATCCTTTGTTCAATCCTTCCTGCAGGAATTCTAAAACCTGAGGTAAAAGTGGTGGAAAAATGGGATTTGCCTTCTCCAATTGCCATAGAAAAACCGTTCCCAAATCTTATATGTGGTAGATGTTGTGTATTTTCTTGCCTTTAGCAATGTAGCCACCACTGCTTCAGAGAGCCCCAAGGCTACAAGCCTTTTGTGCTCAGCCTCCATGCCATCAATGAGAGAGAGTGCGGGTTTGAATGTGACACTGGCCCCTGGGTCAGTAGATTTTCCTTCATAGGAATAGGCCATGGGTCTGCTACTGCCAGTCTTCTGAGCAGAGGAAACCTTGAATAACCTTCAGTAGGACTTGAAGGAGGAGAGGAATTGGCGGAAACACATTGGCTAGATGGAACGCCCAGGGTTAAAGTAGTATGTCTCTCCCCTGAACTAGAGGGCTGAAATATCTTGCAAATAGCAATATCAGCACTTGCGCATTGTCCGGAGAGGACATCTGGCTGAGAAAGTCCGCTTTCTGACTGTGAATCCCTGGAACATGAACTGCGGTCAGATGCTCTAGATTCTGCTCTCCCCAGTTTAGGATTGGGAACACTGCTTTCCATAGCGGCCAACTCCTTCTTCCTTCTTGTTCCCTTGTCTACTGTGACTTTTGACGCCATTCCTTTTATGTCTGGAGCAAAGATTTTCAGTGCTTGAGACACTGCTCTTAGCTCTAACACATTTGCATGCACTTTCAATGGAGACTTCCAGACTCCTTGAGCCACACTGCCCTCCAGGAGAGCTCCCCAACCTTGGGAGGAGGCATCCGTTGTTATCATCTTCCAATTTATTGGCGTAAGGGGAAATCTCCTAGACAAATTTGAAGGGCACATCCGCCACTGAAGGTTGACCTTGAGTTGGGGAGAAAGAGAAATGAATTGATTCCAATTGATTTCCCATCGATTTCAATGAGTCAGGAAATAATGTTGCGCCTCCTCATATGGAATCTGGCCCATTTGGTCATTGGAATAGAGCCCGCCATCAAACCTAGGAATGACATAAATCGTCTCGCTAAAACTTCCCCATGGCAACAGAAAACTTTCATCTCTTTCACCATGCGCTCCACCTTCTGTTGTGGCAATTGGACTACATTGTCTGCCATGTTGAATAGAGCCCCGAGGTAAATCATGGATTGAGATGGCTGCAACTGACTTTTTTCCCATTTGACTAGCCACCTGTGTGATTGGAGAAAAGAAATTGCAATCTCTCTCTCTCTCTCTGTAACAAAAAGACTTCTGGAGACCTTGCAGACAGGAGGATATTGTCCAAGTAATGGCAAACTGTCAGGCCCTGTTTTCTCAGCTCTGCCACCAAGGTGATGAAGACCTTGGTTAACGTTCTTGGAGATGTTGAGAGGCCAAAGGGGAGGGCCAAAACGGAAAATGCCTGTGACCAACTGCAAAGCGAAGAAAACGATGATGCTGATCTGCTATCGGGAGGTGAAAGTATGCATCTTTCAAATCAATTGACAAGAGCCAGTCTCCTGCCTGTACTGCCGCAATAATGGTGTTTATTGACTCCAATTTGAATTTTTGAAGATGCACGAAGGAGTTCAGTTTCTTCAAATCTAACACTGGCCTCCATCCTTCCGAAACTTTCTTCACCAGAAAAAGTAGGGAATAAATGCCTTTTTCCCTTTCCTCCTGAGGCACTGGAACCACCACCTCCTGGTCCAACATAATTTGGACATTCTCTTCGAGGGCTTTTTTCTTTTCTTGACCTCGAGGCAAAGGGGAAACCAAAAAAATATTTTGAGTTCTTAAAATGCCCAGTACCCACTGGTCTGAAATTGACCGATCCCAGACCTCGTAAAATCTCAAAAGTCTTTCCCCGACAAGAGAATCCTTTACTCCATGATTTGAAGGAGGGTTTTTTAGAAGTTGAGGACAGTTTAATCTTGCTCCCCCTGATAAATGTGGAGTGACCTCCTCTCCAAGACGATTTTCTTGGGCTGTCTCTGCCAAAGTATCTGTTGTTACTGGCATAACCTCTAGCTCTACCTGAGCCTCAAACAAAAAACCTTTAAAGAGTTGGGTTTTTGATTTTCTTGCAGCAGGAAATCACTTTTCCCACCTGTCACCTTTGCTATGACCTCTTCTAATTAAGGGGCAAAAATACTTTCTCCAACATAAGGCAGGTTACACAGACTTAGCTTAGATGCCGCATCTGCACCCCAAGATCTGAGCCATAATGCTCTTCTTGCTGACACCGACACCGACATTGACCTGGAAGCCAACCGTGTTAAATCCACTGCTAACATAAATGCTATTGCCATCTTTAATTCCGATAATCCTGCACTAATGTCGGCTGTATGTTTACCTTCAGCGATAGCTTTGTCTAAAATGTCGATCCACAAAGAGACTGCTTTTGCCACTGAAACTATAGCTACTGCAGGTTTACATGAGGCTCCCGCCACTTGATATGCCTTACGAAGCTCCATCTCTATTCTTTTATCCATGGGATCTCTTAGTACTGATGAATTGTCAATCGCCAAAGTTGTTTTCTTCGCCAAATGAATTACAGGGGAATCCACCACAGGGGCTAAATCCTAGTTTTTGGTATCCTGTTCTTTAAACAGATATAATTTTGAAAATCTTGTAGCCAACTTAGCCGCTCTTTCCCGTTCTGCGGAAATTAACTCTACCACATCCGCAAATATAGGAAAAATTTGTTTCAGTTTAGAAGAAGAAGGGAGCACCTTAGACTTCTGGGAATCCACTTTCTCTTCTAATACCAGGATTAATTTAATTGCTTTAATCAAAGAAGGAATTAATAAAGATTCTGCTTCTTCCTCCTCAAAAAACATCTCAGACATTGGCTCCAGACTTTCATCTCCTGAGAAACCTGAGAATTCTCCCTGGACACTGAAGCTGCTTGATCTGAGGGGACTTCACTATCAGGTGTACTTTGTAGTAGAAGGCCAAAGCATGATTTGCAAAACTTTTTCCCCGGCAGCGGAGCATCAAAGCGGCCTGCACAAACTTGAGAAGAGAGACAAACTTCTTTCTTTTCCCCTGTACGGACTCCATATGGCAAGCTGAACAGAGACAATAACAAGATGAATCATAAGAAATAAACAAATAATTAAAGGTGTAAAACACCACAAAGAGAAAGAGAAAAACTAAAGAGGGACATACCAAGCAATAAGGGCAGCTGGAACTGAAGCCGTAAGATCATCAGTACACTTCAGGTGTAGATAAGCAGGTAAACTGGTACAAATGCTGCCCTTAGATAACTTTTCCAATATCACAACACCTTGCTTCCATCCAAAAGCCAGGCAATGTAGAAATTCAAATGTAGGTGTGGATACAAACAAGAGCAGGCGAATCTGCTGCAAAGGTGCCTTTATTCACGAACACGACATGTTTCGAGCTCTTGCGCTTTATCAAGTGTATCAGTACACTTATACACTTGATAAAGAGCAAGAGCTTGAAACATGTTGTGTTTGTGAATAAAGGGCAGCATTTGAATTTCTACACTTCAGGTGTACACTCCTTGTGTGCTACAAGCAATACAAGGTGACATTAAGTATCGAGTTTTAACCAAAAAACCCACATTTCTGTAAGACAGGCATTCAATTACCTGACTGGATCAGAAACTATCCACTTCCAGTATTATATGCACTTTCAAAGCATACCAAAATGGTGACTCAGCTTTTTAAAACATTGGAAAAAACACACACGTGTCAAAACATGCGCGCGTCAAAGCGTGCACAAAAACATTGCGCGCTCGACAACACGCACGCGACAAACGTGCGCATGAAAAAACACGTGCATGCATAAAACGCACACCCAGAATCATGCCCCTGGGAAGCATGTTCGTAAATAAACCACCTGGAGATCCTACACTCCAATAGCAACCTTTTAAAAATCACTAACGTGGAGCAGCCTCTAACAAGGAACTTGATTCCTGCTGAGGGGGCTTCATGTGACAGTTTCACTGAATAAATAGCCCTTAGAAATTGCCAACCTTCTGAAGAGTTGGATTTTTAAAATCAGCTGCGAAGATGTCCCATGCTAACCAGAATGAAGACTAAGCAAAAAAGACAAGTAGGTGAGGAGGGGCTGGGTCCTTTATCGTTTTCTTTGGGGGAGGGACAGAGCAAACCGGGGTATGGGGGCAGGGCAAATCCCCGTAGTATTGCTGATATGGAGTGGCCAGGAAATATTCATTATTATTTATATGCAGACTAATTCTGAAATATCATAACTCATGCAGGACACTAGGTGGCAGATTAAACATGTTTACCTTAGGGATGACTTTACAGCACATTAGCATTTTCCACTTAAGCTGGTCTTGAGTTTTCAGACTGGGTATATGATCCTTTCTTTTTAAATAACAGGAATATATTCAAAGTCTGCAAAGTTCCAACCATCATGCTAGACATGAAAGGATCAGGGAAGATTAATCGGAGCCATATAAAGCTGCCCAACACAAGTGTTGTGAAATAAAACTGAAATACAATATGCAATGTCCTATTTCTCTGCTGTAAGAATAAAGTCCAGTGTGCAGCTGTTTTTAGCGTGATGTCCAGCTGAACTATTATGCAACCTAACATTCATACATCATTTTAATCTGGAGTATACAAGCCCTGAAAATCAAGATTTAAGAGTTTTTATGAAGGAGTATCTGACAGAAGCAATTGTGTTTCTAAGAACAATACTTAGAAAGGGAGGGATTGTATTTAAAGCAGTGGTTCATAGAATGGCTAATTCTAACCAACTTCTCAATTGGTCTTCATTAAAATGAATATTTGTTTTTAGTATAATAATATAATAGCTGTTTATTTGCCTTCTTCTAACTCTTGTCAGCTTTCAAATGGGGGTCACTGAACCCATCTACAAACTTATTGTTATTGCTACTTTTTATTACTCATCTTCCTATTCAGGCAACATTTTCTTGACCGCACCCTTTTTGGGCCACACCCCCTAATTACCATGCCCATTTTACAAAATTTGACAGGTTATGAAGTTTGAACACATTTCTGTGTTTTATTCTGTGTGTTATTGCAGTTTTACTAATGAAGGTGAATTGCCCTTTAAGCTGTGAGTCTAACTTCTCCCAAAATTGTTACAAATGTATCTTAAGTATTTATTCTGGGCTCTCTGCCAAGAGAAATCTGGACTTTCCAGTACAAATGCAGGACTGCGGGTTGAGCCGTCAAAAGAGGGACTGTCCCACTCAAAACAGGACTGTTGGGAGGTATGGTAAAAGCTGTGTGTTTTCTTCAGAAAGACTACTATAGTTTATATCAGAGCTGGCGGCCCACGGCCAAATGAAAAGTCTGCCTGCTGTGACTTCTTACCTTGTAAAGATTTAAAGGTATCAGTACTGAAATTAAATGGCCCATGCATTGTTTACACCTCAAATTCTGACTGTAAACTCCTGCATTGTTCACACTTGTAACACTTCTATTGTTCACACCCCTAAAGCCTATAACTGTTCACATCTCAGGCAAACTGCTGGAGGGGCACCAGCATTGTCTCACTGTATGTAGCACATTATGAACTGTCCATTTTTGAGTCCTGATAGGTTTCCCTGTCTACTGCTCTATTCTGCCTTCTCTATGCTCCCTGTCTCCTGCTCTATTCTGCCTTCCCTATGCTCCCTGTGTTTGCCATACTCTGACTGCCCTATGCTCCCTGTGTGTGCTATAATCTGCACACGTGAGTCTGGTAGAGTTTGTTTTGTGGGTTTGTTAGCATTTGGAAATTGTTGTTAGTGGCCATTAAGGGTTAATCATGTGCTGGGGGGGGTTATCCACAGGGGACGAGGAGGCATATGGATTTAAGGGTATGTTTATAGTATATTTAAGAGTATAACTTAAATTTTTTACATAGGAGTGATGAGTAATATCCCTGCAGTGAGCACCAACCATTTGAATTTTTTGGACATGGTTTTAAAAAATCTTTAGATAATATGGGTGTGGTTTAAAATGGTAAACAATGGCTTCCATTATCGGCCCTCCACCATGTAGGCTACAAAAATTCCGGCCCTCAGTACCACAGAAGTTGGACAGCACTGATTTATATAAATAAGCTACTGTGTAGCCATAGGAGCAGCCATTTAAGCAAAATAAGAAAAGGCACAGGTTACATAGCAGGTAACAGATAAGCCCTGTCAAATACAATGGTGTTTTATCTGCTATGTAACCTGTGCCTTTTCTTATTTTTTCCATCTTGAATGGCTGCCCCCATTGCTACACATCTGCTTATTTAAACTATAAATATGAACTATAGTAGTCTTTTCTGAAGCAATCATGACAGTTTTACCAATGCAGAGCAACAGTACATTATATTTTAATTACTTTGATACACTTTCAGGTTTTGGTGTTACTGTTCCTTTAAAAACTCATGAGTCAGAGTCAAAAGATGTATGTTCTGACTTCACAGCCCTGGTTAGAGGGAGAGAGCAATGGGAGGTGGTGTATCCCTCATAGTAAGGTTATTTTGTGTGTTACTAATTTACAAAATGAATAAAGACTGTAAATAAGGATAAATAATTCTAATTAAGATATTTAATAATATTTACTTTTATAGCTAGGCTTTAGGTTTTACACTTATTGCTTGTAAAACTGTAACCAGCCCAATTATAATACTGTATGTATGTATATGTATAAACTGTATGGTTTATACAATGTTTAAATAAAGTATATAATTTTAAGTTTTGGTTTGAAGACGAGCGATTGATCTGGAAACCCAGGAGTGCGCTGCCTCTTTATCACAGATTTGCAGTCAGTGTTCCCCCTAGTGACGGACTCGGGCAGCGGCACCCGGGTCACTACATTCGTGGGGTAAGATACCAGTATGTTTTACTGCATTTTGGAAGTCCAGTATTAAAGTTTAGGAGCGGCGTCCGGGGCAGTGGGTATCCGGGCCACCTAATACTTATGGTGAGCGAGACAAGGCCCGTAGTACCATTTTATGATTGGTGTCAGAACCCGCTAAACATTCTGTTTATGAAGGAGAGTTAAGCCGGTAATAGTGCCGGAACTCTTCTCTCGATATTAATTATAATACTCTACTAACTACATAAAATTACAATCAACCACTTGGACTATGCACGTTCTGGCATGGTTCTGTGACCCGATCCCAGCAATAGTATTTTTTACTTCTTTATTGTAAAATCTATACAACAGTAAATGTTAACTGCTTATATGTTATTTTGGGTTACTCTGCCCATGCTTGTGCAGAAAATTCATATGCAACAAATAGAGATATACTATACCTACTGCATAGTACTGTACTACTGTAAGGATGTAATATATATATATATATATATATATATATATATATATATATATATATATATATATATATATATATATATATATATATATATATTGTCATGTCTCCAGCATACGCTTTTACCATATTTGGGATTTCCCTATTCATTTGCTCGGAGCTCCCTCCTCTGGACACTTGTTGTAAGTGCACGACGTCACTTTCTGTATATTCATTCTACACCTCCATAAGGCTTATGGCAGAATTTGGACTAATCAGGCTACTGTACTGCCACCATGTGACCTAAAGCAATGCCTTGTGGGAGCTAGGGCTCCATTTTACAGACCATGCTGCTGGAAGAAGCACACAGTTCTGCATCTCCCTTATGATAGAATCGCTGGTAAGGAAATAGTTACACCAAAACACCTCCACAGCTGCCAGAAACCCCAGAGACAATTGCTGCATAGACTTTGTGCCAGTACATATAATTTATGCTGCAGTTATGTTCATTTGCATGTTTTTTATATAGTTCATTGCAAGCATACTTATTATATTTTTCTGCTGTTTGTATTACAGTTTCACCTCTTATTCCACTTGCCTATTCAGTAAAATCTACAGACTCCAAGCTTAGTCTCTTTATTGGATTGTGGGAAGGTTTAGCTGCATGTCAAACTACACACTGCCCCAGGGTAATACGTAGCGAGGACAGAACAGTGAAACAGCGCTACCACAAAGGTGGGATTGAACTATAACTCACTGCATGCGCAGTAAAACAGCAGCTGACATACAAGTGATTAAACCAGCTACGCTGCAAGCGCAGACAACAGCATATTACAGTGACCGAATACAGACACTGCCATTACAGCACAGAGGAGCCACTACAAAGGCTTATCCAGTGTCGCATAATGTCACAGAAAAAGACATCCTCATTAGTGACCAGATCCCAGGTCTCAGGCTCCTCTCAACGCTTATCTGTTACTAATTCTGCCGCCATTGCCCGCGCAAAAGCGGAAGCAGCAAAGGCCCGTGCTGCCTTCGCAGAGAGGGAAATGGAGGCAAAAGTAAAGAGTGCACGCTTAGAAGCAGAAAATGCACGCCTAGCAGTAGAGGCAAAGCTGGAAAGTGTTCGCTTAGAGGCAACCCTAGAAAAGCTGGCCAGAGAGAGAGAAGCTGCAGCAACTTTGGCAGAAGCAAAAGCTCTAGAGATGATTGTGTACCCTAGCAGCGAAGGACACAGCGAGGTACCTAATCTTGAGAATGAACCCCATGACCCACTACAACGCACGAGAGAGTATGTCTACCAGCACTCCAAACAAGACACAGATTCTCTTTCAGCACAGCAACCAGGCCAACATGCTGCTCCTGAACCAAGCCAAGGATGCCATACACCTCCAAAGGCCATCAGCAAGCTGCAATTGCATCAGAGAGACCACGTCGAGCTAAGTGATCCTGCCTACAACACCCACTTCAGCCAGGTACCCAAGCCTAGGGTTAACCCTGCACCTACCTCCTCAACTGTGTCACAACGGTATGTCACAGTCCAGCCTAAAAGAGAACCTCCAGACAGGTATGACTATACAACACCTTCTCACTATTACACTCATCCACCTACTTATCCTGATACTAACCAAGTCACAATGGACTTTGCCAAGTTCTTTGCACGGCGCGAGCTAATCACAAAGGGACTTGAAAAGTTCAATGACCGCCCAGAAGGCTTCAGAGCCTGGCGATCCTCCTTCCAAAATACTATCAAAGGCTTAGACCTTTCATACAGTGAGGAAATCGACCTCCTTATCAAATACCTAGGAACTGAGTCTGCAGAGCATGCCAAAAGGATCAGAGTCATTAACATAAATCACCCAGAGACTGGTCTCAGAATGATCTGGCACAGACTTAATGAGTGCTATGGCTCAGCAGAGGTTGTAGAAAATGCACTCTTCAAGAGAATTGATGACTTCCCTAAAATAACCAATAAAAGTTACCAAAAACTTAGGGAATTAAGTGACTTGTTAATGGAACTACAAGTAGCCAAAGCTGAAGGAGACTTACAAGGGCTTGCATTCCTAGACACAGCCAGAGGTGTTAACCCCATAGTACAAAAATTGCCCTATAACTTACAAGAGCGGTGGATGGCACACGGGTCAAAATTCAAAGAAATGCACAACGTTCCATTTCCTCCTTTTACGGTATTCATGGACTTTGTATACCAACAAGCCAAGATGAGAAATGACCCCAGCTTTGATTTCACTTTGCCACATGCCACCCTTTCAGTACCTAATACTTGCAAAGCAGCAGTAACAGTACACAAAACTAATGCTTCCTCTTTAGATTCTTTTCACAGATCTGCAGAACCTTCTCACGAGGAGACAAGGTACAAAGACCCTAGTAAGCAGTGTCTTTTACACCAACTGTCTCACCCTCTTCTGAAATGCAGAGCCTTCAGAGAGAAGTCCATAGAAGACCGCAAAGCTTTCCTAAAGGAACACAACATCTGTTACAAGTGTTGTTCATCAGCGTCTCATCTTGCCAAGGACTGTCAGGTCAGTGTAAAATGCACAGAATGTGACAGCACATATCACAACACAGCTTTACAACCTGGGCCAGCCCCGTGGACTGTACCTTACACCAAGAGCGCCAGCAAGCATGGCGGGGAGGAAGATGACAGTGCCACAAACACTACAGAGGTCAGTTCTCATTGCACAGAAATCCGCAACGGTGCCATAGGCAGCAGATCCTGCTCCAAAATTTGCCTGGTCAAAGTATACCCGACAGGCCAAACAGATAAAGGCATTAAGCTCTATGCGATCCTGGATGACCAGAGCAACAGATCTTTAGCCTGCCCAGCCTTCTTTGATGCATTTAATGTCAAGGGCCCAAACACTCCTTACTCTCTAAAAACATGTGCAGGAGTTATCAAGACAGTAGGAAGAAGGGCATCAGGCTACCATGTAGAGTCCATAGATGGAAAGGTATGTCTACCCTTACCAACTATAATCGAATGCAACCAGATCCCCGATAATAGATCTGAAATCCCTACACCGGACGTAGCTAAGCACCAGGTACACTTGAAACGTATAATGCACTTAATCCCTAAACTTGACCCCAAGGCTCAGATAATGCTTCTCCTTGGAAGAGATATGCTACGGGTCCACAAAGCAAGGGACCAGATAAATGGCCCTCACAATGCACCTTATGCCCAGAAGCTAGATCTCGGATGGGTCATAGTAGGAGACGTTTGCCCAGGAAGCGTACACGAACCAGTCTGCGTAAACAGCATGCTGACAAACACACTAGAAAATGGACACCCCTCCATTTTCCCACCATGCCACAACCAGTTCCTAATAAAGGAAAAACCTTACAGCACCAGCCTGGTACACACACCTGGTACTAAACATTTCCGATGATAATCTCACCCGTGACAGTGATCAAGATCATTTGAGATGTACAGTGTTCCAGAGAACAAAAGAAGATAACCAATTAGCAATGTCTATTGAGGATATACCCTTTTCAAAAATAATCAAACAAGAACTAGTTAAACACGATTCAAACAGATGGGTCACCCCTTTATCTTTTAGGTTCAGAGATAAAAACCCTTTCAAAGACATCACAGGGTACCGTAAGAGGGTGCACACCTTTGGCAACAGTCCTTCGTCTGCAGTTGCAATCCACGGACTCAGTCGCTCTGCCCAAGAAAGTGAGGTACAGTATGGATCAGATGCCAGACCATCAGTAGAAAAAAACTTCTATGTAGATAACCGCTTAAAATTGATACCTTCAAGCAAAGCTGCAATCAGTCTTCTCAAAAGAGCGCAGGAAACACTCGCCTGCTCCAACCTCAGGCTTTACAAAATAGCTTCTAACAACAAAGTAGCGATTGAAGCCTTCTCTTCACAAGACTATTCAAATGATTTAAGAGACTTAATCCTCAAAACATCTGATTGGGACAACCCGCTGTCTCCTGACAAAAAGAGTTTGTGGGCAGAATGGAGAAGTTCTCTAGCAACCTTTTCCAACCTTTGTGTTACACACCCATATGCCCTAATACCTTCTACAGAGGTACAAAGCCAAAAACTTTGTGTGTTCTCTGATGCTTCTGTCAAAGCCATAGCTGCCGTAGCATACCTCAAAACTGTGGATATCTATGGACAACGCCACACTGCATTTGTTACGGGTAAGGCAGAACTGGCACCAATTCCCGAACACACTATACCCAGACTGGAACTCTGTGCTGCCATTGTAGCTATAGAGCTAGCTGAGCTCATCGCAACCGAGACAGGCACAGAGCCCAAAGAGACTGTTTTCTATACGGACTACAACCTAGCAGACCACGCTGTTACAGCAAGTCAGCTCAAAGACACAACTTGGCTCACAGAACCGACATCCTTGTGCATCACAAGAAACAAACCTGTCCCTAAAGACAACACTCTGAGAAAGCGTGACCCATTCCTTGTCCAAACTAGCCCATTGAGAGTAGGAGGCCGTCTTGCGAATACCTTCTGGGACAGATGGAGAAAGCAATACATCTCAACTTTGCAGCCACTTTGCAAATGGCAAACTACCAAGCCCAACCTCAAAGGTAGTGATGTTGTTCTGTTGAAAGACTGTCAGTCACAAAGGAGTGAATGGTCCTTGGGTCTTGTCACCAATACATTTCCAAGGGAGGATGGGAGAGTCCGTAAAGCTGAGGTCAAGACCTCCAAGCAAGGAGAAACCAAATTGTTCTTCAGACCAGTGACTGAACGAACTTTATTGTTGTCTCCCGAAGAAAGTGGTGGCATCCATAGATGCCAGACGGGGAGTGTCATGTCTCCAGCATACGCTTTTACCATATTTGGGATTTCCCTATTCATTTGCTCGGAGCTCCCTCCTCTGGACACTTGTTGTAAGTGCACGACGTCACTTCCTGTATATTCATTCTACACCTCCATAAGGCTTATGGCAGAATTTGGACTAATCAGGCTACTGTACTGCCACCATGTGACCTAAAGCAATGCCTTGTGGGAGCTAGGACTCCATTTTACAGACCATGCTGCTGGAAGAACCACACAGTTCTGCATCTCCCTTATGATAGAATCGCTGGTAAGGAAATAGTTACACCAAAACACCTCCACAGCTGCCAGAAACCCCAGAGACAATTGCTGCATAGACTTTGTGCCAGTACATATAATTTATGCTGCAGTTATGTTCATTTGCATGTTTTTTATATAGTTCATTGCAAGCATACTTATTATATTTTTCTGCTGTTTGTATTACAGTTTCACCTCTTATTCCACTTGCCTATTCAGTAAAATCTACAGACTCCAAGCTTAGTCTCTTTATTGGATTGTGGGAAGGTTTAGCTGCATGTCAAACTACACACTGCCCCAGGGTAATACGTAGCGAGGACAGAACATATATATATATATATATATATATATACACACACAAACACACACACCTGTATCAGTATTGAGACACAAGGCAACTTTGTTTGCAAAGCAACTTGTATGTCAGTGGTCTAAAAAACCTCTATATTAACTCAATTATATTTAATTAACTGCATAAAAAAAGACAAGATATTTTGCTCTAACTAATACATACAATAATGCTGAGTATATAGAACTCATTATTAGTAAAGTTACACAATGTTCTAATAATAGTTTTTTTATAGCAGCAAGGCTCATGTCATTCCCCTTATCGCAAATGTGCTTAAAATATCAGCCATTCAAAGACTGCAGTGAAGCTAGTTCTTTGTAACAAAACATTTATGTACACAGCGATATAATGTGTTTACTGGACAAATAAAATAAATAAGCCACTTCAAAAATAACACTACTAAGGTCTATGACTCATTTAAAAATGCAGTCACACTAAAATGGATACAAATGCTGTTCTTACAGACACCATTTATTAAAGGTACTTGTGACCAAACATTCCCATTGCACTCATGTATAGTTCGCTACTTATGGTTGCCACCTGTCCGGATTTGACCCAGCCAGCCAGTTTTTCAGAAGGGCTGCCCAGGTCAAGACAGTCTGCCCAATTTTCCAAATAAGGAAAACTTGATTGACATAGGGATCAGCCAATCACTGATTGCCACATCATAACCCGGCCCCCTTGATGCACAACGCTCCACTGGCAACATCACTGGCTCACCCCTCTGATGTCATGGCTCCGCCCCCTGCCTGGATCATGGGCCATGAAAAAGTGGCAACCCTAGCGCTACGTGACTTACATCCATTCTGTCTCTTCTGCTGAATATTGTACGAGTAGGCCTAGTGATGTGAAAACCTGGATGTGGCAGTAATACCAGTGTTTCCACAAAAGTATTGTTCAATAGGTAGAGCATACAAGTGCCAAGAATGCACATTCAAGTGTAATTTTACTGTTGAGTGCAGGAAGTGATGCATCCCTTTCCTAAAATTGTTAGCTGCAACTTGCATCTGATTTACTACAATACACATGTCTACTGAGATGCATCAAGTGCAGTTGTGGCAAGCACAACTCCCCGTATGACCAAAATTGCTCTGGAATTATGGGAATATATTGCATTATGGGTAAAACATGGTCATCAAAATGTGCAATTTGTCCGCTGGATTTGCAATCATAAATAATCCCTGCAATTTACTAGATGGCAGGATCAGTAAACTACAACAGTAAAGTACAGCTATGTTCCATTTTAAAGTGCTGGATTCTGGGACTTGATGTCCCTTTGCTTTCCCATAAATCTGTGCACCAACCACTATAGAAAGCATAGGAGCTTCAAGTGCCAGAATCTATCACTTTACAATGGAACAAAGTGAGGGAGAGGTTGCATTACACTGTGAGTATTAAAGTGGACCTGTCACCCAGACACAAAAAAAGTAGTTTTCAAATTAACAATGAAATACAATTTCTATTTTTTATTAAAGCATTCATAAACTCATTTAAAAACTCAGCCGTCAATCAAATATTGTCTGCCCCTTCTCTATGCCTCAAGGTGTCCATAGACTTAAAGATCCGCTCGTTTGGCGACATCGCCAAACGAGCGGATCTTTCCCCGATATGCCACTAAACTGCGTGGCTATATCGGGGGTAATTCGAGCGTTCGGCCGTATGGCCGAACGATCGAATTACGATGCGCCAAAAGGCTCCGACGGGTCGGTCGGGTAAAAATCCAACCTTCCCGATCGATATCGTGGCCAGATATCGATCGGCATGACCCGTCGGAAGCCCCCATACACGGGCAGATAAGCTGTCAAATCGGTCCAAACGACCGATATCGGCAGCTTTATCTGCCCGTGTATGGCCACCTTTAGGCATAGAGGCAGGGCAGACAATTACTTTCACTTTCCATTCAGCACTTCCTACTAGGAAGTTCCTAGATGGCACTGCTCTCCCCACATTCCCCCGTTCTTTTCACCATTTAATTGTGTAGCCAGGGCATGGTGATGGACATCAGTTCCACCATTCTGGTGCATAAACAAGATTCTGAGATGATGCAAGACTTGCCTTAATAACAGTGTCCACAAAATGGCTCCTGTCTGCTTGGTATAATTATGAATATGAAATATTTTTACCTTTCTTTCCTAATAATAATAATATTGGCATCAAATTACATTTTTACCTAGAGAGGCAGCAATTGTAAAGGGGGATGGGGAACTAGTCTAAGCAAGCACACAGATATAAAACCATGGAGTTCATGTCAGAAAGGCGGTATATTTTCCTATAGCTAATACTTTTAGAGCAACTCCAAACCTAAACTCATGCTCCCACCCCTGCCTGCCCCTAGAAACAAACAGGTGGGGTGGGTGTTACTTGGTCTTTTCTGGTGCAGTAAGGCACAAGTGAAGATTTTGCATTTATGTCCTCCTTCCATTTAGGGCTAGTCCACACGGGGAGATAGCGACGCGTTTGCGGTCGCGGCGACAAAGCGCCGCGACAGTCGCCGCGACCGGCGCAGGCGACAGTTTTGTATGGGCGCCTATGTAAAAACGCCTGTGCTAACCACACGAGGCGATGCGCTTTTCAACAGTCGCCTGAAAAAGCCTGGCGAGGCATTTTCAGGCGACTGTTGAAAAGCGCATCGCCTCGTGTGGTTAGCACAGGCGTTTTTACATAGGCGCCCATACAAAACTGTCGCCTGCGCCGGTCGCGGCGACTGTCGCGGCGCTTTGTCGCCACGACCGCAAACGCGTCGCTATCTCCCCGTGTGGAATAGCCCTTACAGACCAGTAAATCAGGGGACACACAATGGAGGTTACACTCATTTCCCAGAAAAGGTGGACTGACTGACTTTTTAAGTTTGCCAGGTGACATCCTGGACTCTGCTGGTCTTACAAATTACTCACTGATAAAGGTATGAGACATAAGCAAAAGATAAGAGGAATTCTGTAAACTGCCTTTGGCACAGTCCTCAAACCAGTGACAAACTGGCAGGACTGGTTTTCTTCTGAGCAGGTATTAATCAGCAGAGCAAACTGATGCTGGTGAGAGGTAAAAAAAAATAGGAATAACCGGCAGTGCAAAGGCAGGTTCTAGCTTGCTAATCAAAAAAAAACAGGGGAATAAACTACTGTATAGCATTGACCTAAATGAACAATTTATTATTAGGTTGATACATATAAATGGTGTACTTACAACAATTATAAACCTGTGCTGGCTTTCAGGAGCAAAAAAAGGCTATGTGAGGATAGAGGAAATAATGAAAACTTAGCATAGCATAAGAGAATGCCAACACCCAAGTATGATCACAAAGGAAAAAAAGACCCAATTATAGGTAAAAGAGCTGCCATGTTCCTGGTCTTGCCATTCTCCACAAAATGTGGACATAAATAATTGTTGCTATGGATACTGAAATGCTGCATCAAGCGCGATCGGTGTACCGCTATAGAGGAAAAACATTTTGAGGTAACGTAAAGGTGAAGCACCCCTTTAAAGTGAATCCTTTACACAGAAGAAGAGCACTTCTATTTGTAGAGATCATTAATCCCTATTAATCTGATGTGAATGCTAAAACCAGAAAAAACAGCAATTTTTCTGCAATTAAAATTTCCTCCATCACCTATGTACACAGATTTAGGGATCAGTGATCTCTTTATAGCTACTGCCATCATCGTCACCACAGCTACACACAAAGCTAGCAGCAACTCTCAAGAATCTGTACAGTATATAGATGTAGGGGACCCATAGGTTTAACGCTCCCCTATGGCTTTAAATGCCTACACTTCCTTGTTCTCTAGTTAGTTCCTCTTTGGATGTGGATGTACTGGCAGCCTGGAGCTTAGGCCCTAGTAAAGGGAAGGCCCCATGGATGTTGAGGCCCTTGGTGAAGTTAGGGATACAGGGACCCTGTGAATAAGGTGTAGTCAGGACAGGGTAGTTCTCTGTAACAGTAAGGGTTGCCACCCTAACAGTCAGGTTTTTGGAAGGGCTGCCCGGATTGCCAAATTAGGAAAAAAGGACATTTAGTGACTGACGTTGGGGGCAGGAGTGATGACGTGGCGATCAATGATTGGCTGATCGCCACGTCATCACTCCTGCCCCCAACACCACTGCGCCGCGATGCCACTGCCCCACCCCCTGATGTCACCATCCGCCCCCTAACATCACCCGGCCCGCCCCCTGCCCGTTTTCCCAGCACAATAAAGGTGACAACCCTAGTAACAGCACTTTCCACGAAAGCGAGGCAGATCAAACTAATGAGCAAGAGCAGCCTGGTTCCAACTAGGAGGGATAGCAAGGGGATAGCTCTCCCCTCAGGCAAGACTGACCTGTAATGTAGGGATCACAGCCTAATAGGAATTTAGGTTTAGTGCTTTCCTTGATCCAACGTTTGGAGATCCAGGTCATGTTTATGGTTGCCACCTTTTCTGGAAAAAAATACCGGTCTTCCTATATATTTATCTTTTTTCGATATTAATAACATTGGGATCAACCATCATTTTTACCGGCCAGATGGCAACCCTAGTCGTGGTACAGAAATCCTAAGGGTGCATCTATCCAGTGTGGTACACTATCTCCACAGGGATGTCACAAAGTGCTGTCTCTATACCTCAAAGGATTGTGAGTATAAACACCTGATTTGCTCTTTAAGCGAATAAAACCTGTTGCTATGTGTTTTGTTCGAGAATCTTCTAGCATCTAATTCATTTATTAAGTTAGCACAAGTGAGGTGTACGTGGTGTACACCATTCCTTCACTATTTTTATGTAGCAAAGGCCAGTCCTGTGGAGAGAGGTTGAAAGGTAACCGGTGCTCTGTCTGTTTTCAAGCCAGACATGGTCTAGCCTAGCCTTGATGGGTTCACATAAATTAGAGGCAGAGTATCACTAGCCGTTGACACTATGACAAGGAAAAAAAAATTGTAGCTTAGTAAATATCATGTACAGGTATAGTATTTATAACCCAGAATGCCTGGGACCTGGTGTATTCCAAATAAGAGATCTTCCTGTAATTTGACCATACCTTAAAGGAATTGTTCAGTGTAAAAATAAAAACTGGGTAAATAGATAGGCTGTGCAAAATAAAAAATGTTTCTAATATAGTTAGTTAGCCATAAATGTAATGTATAAAGGCTGGAGTGATTTTATGTATTACATGTCAGTCAGAACACTACTTCCTGCTTTTCAGCTCTCTTGGTTTACACTGGCTGATTACCCTGGCTACCAGGCAGAGACTTGAGGGGGGCCACATGGGTCATTTCTGTTGCTTTTGAATCTGAGCTGAATGCTGAGGATCAATTGCAAACTCACTGAACAGAAATGTTCCATGTGGCCCCCCTTCAAGTCGCTGACTAGCTCAGAGTTATAGAGCTGAAAAGCAGGAAGTTGGCTTCTGGTTGTTTTTTTTCAACTTTTTATTTATTTCTTCCACAATCCAGTCATATGATTCAACATTCAGGTCACAAAAGAAAATAGAGATTTACAAGTCAGAGAATATCTCAGTGGTTCATGACAAGTAGTGGTAATCGGATTGTGAAAGTATCATATAACAAAGGTTAAATACATAAGGAAAAAAGAAGTAAAAGGAAGAAAGAAAGAAGAGAATGATAGAGGAAAACGGGGGGGAGGGGGTAGGACTCTCGCCAATTGACATCGTACATCAATCAGATATACTGTATGAATAATACACCACTTCAAATTGTACCAAAAACCTTATAAGTAATAGTGAACATCATGAAAGACATTATGAGAAGACAGTCACGTTGTGTTTGCAAGTAAGTTTGATGGAACTCGTAAGTTCGTCTCAGTCCAGAGCAGCCATGGGTTCCAAATAGTAGTGTAGTTGTCCATGTTATGTTGGATCATTGCTGTAAACTTTTCCATAGAGGACACCCACCATATTTTGCGTTTAATTTCCGGGATTGTGGGTTTACCTTCTTTCCATTTATGGGCAATAGCACATCTTGGTAGCCAAGCATATATGGGAGCAGAGCTTAAATTCTTTCTTAGAGAGAGACGTGGACAGAAAGGTTAGAAGGGCAAGCCAAGGGTCCGGTGCGATCTGTTTGTTAAATATATCACTCAAGAGAGCAAATATGTCTTTCCAAAGATTAGAAATTAGTGGGCATTCCCACCACATGTGCTGTTCATCTCCCAGTGCATCACAGCCTCTAAAGCAAGTAGGTTCAGAGAGGTATATTTGGTTTAGCTTTACTGGGGTAAGGTACCAATCATATAGTAGCTTTTAGGCATTTTCCTTGATAATGGTGTTATTGGATGCTTTCCTAATATTGTCAAAAGCCAGTTCGCATTGCGCCTTCTCTTGTACCTTATTAAGTCTCGTTTCCCATCTTTCCATATATTTATGTTTATCTGGAGTGGCATAGGAGCGAAAGTGAGCATAAATCAAGGAAATTTGTCCCTTAGTGTGTGGGTGGGTCGCAGAGAAATTCAAAAAAAGTTTTTGGGTTCGAGGCTTTACCTCTGTGGGTTTGGATAAAGTGGCTGAGTTGCAGGTAGCGATAATGTTCACGCAGAGGAAAAGAGTATTTGGATCTCAAGTCCTCCCAAGTAATAATTTTGCCAAATGGAGTAAGGCTATTGATATCAAGAAAGCCATTGTCTAGCCACCACCTGAAAGAAAGCAAACTCTGTCCTGGATGAAAAACTGGGTTATAGAATAATGGAGTGAATGGAGACGGATTTGAGCAAAGCCCTACATTATATCTATGTTTCAATTTATCCCACAACATGAAGGTATGTTTCAATATAGGATTATTAGATACAATTGGGGGTCTAACCTCTCATGGGTACCATAAAAAACCCTTAGGGGACAAAGGTGACAGTAATTGTGCCTCCAAGGATACCCATCTAACTGTAGCTTCTGGTTGTTTTATTAGACATCTGTTCACTCCAGCCTTTATATATTACATATTTGGCTAACTAACTATAATAGAAACATTTTTTATTTAGCACTGCCTATCTATTTACACAGTTTTTATTTTCACACTGAATTGTTCCTTTAAGTTTGCTAAAAATGGAATGTTTGCCACAAATAAGAATTCCTGAAGCTTAGTTAGGATCAAGGATAAGATGCTGTTTAATTGTCAAAGAGAGAAAGGAAATCATTTTTAAACAATTACAATTATTTGCTTAAAACAGATTCGATGGGAGACAGTCTTTCTATATTTCGGAACTTTCTGGATAACAGGATCCTATTCCTCTATGGTACTGTCTGATAATTACAGCAAATAAAGCAAATCAGTCATAAATAAATAACTGTTTATATAGGATGCCAAGAGAAATAGTATTGATGCATTGCGGGGTTCTTGGTCAAGTTCTTTGTACAATAGATTCCGTACCTACACTGTATACTGTCGGCAATGTGAAGCAACACTGATTTGATGGCATACCTCTAATTAAAAGGCACCACCTCACCTATAAAATGACTTAAAAATGACTCCAGCTCAAAGTTCACCCACTACCCTGACTGGTGTAGTTTGCATCATTAGTCTCCACTCAAAAATAAATTTTGAACTCGCTTAATAAAGACATGATTAAAAACTGTCATAAACAAAAATAGGGAGTTTTAGTCAAAATCAAGTTGATTATATAGGGCTCAAGAACACCAGATGGACAAGGAACACCTCCATGGTCCTTGCCTGACAGGATTTTTTAGTTGTTCAGTATCGGAAAAGGCCACGCCATATATCAATCAGAGAGGCCTTGTAAATGGTTCCATAAAGAGGAAAATCCATTGAAAATTTGGATTTTTATTGAAACCCAGTGAGTGGCGTTATGTGAAAAAAAGACAGAAATTGTATAGTAAAAAAGGAGTATAGTCAGTTTTTTAAACATATGCAATGAAAATTTGTGATTGCACTGGGAAAGAATGGTACTTATAAATTTATTTTTAGTGATTTAAATAAGAACAATGAATATAACGGAAAACAATTTATTCCTGATAGTACTTAATCGGCCATACGTATATTTAATATCACATTCAAAACTGGTAATAAATATATATGTTATATAAACTCATTCATATATATATTCATAAGTGTGGCCATTGGCAGTGATGCCAAAAAAAGTTGCTAGATTTAAAGCAGATTATACCATTATCCTAAATGAGCACCCAAAAACTTGCAATTTGCCAGAAATAACCATGAGACAAACTGATACACTTGTGTGCACTAATCGCAAAACAAATTTGTCTCATGGCACTTTAGTAAACATGCGAGCGGAGCTAATTTTGTCACAAGAATATTCTCAGCGATAATGGGCGATGGGTTATAGACAATTTTTACTAACTTTAAGTCATTTCTTTTAAAATTGATTGGAGATGTTGCACTGAATTTTCATTTACTAAAACAAAGACAAATGCTTAAATGTATATGTTGGCCAATAATTTTATTGCAACTACTGTATAAATGCTGTATTGCTGAGCAAAGCAAAAGTTTATGTGTTATATATTTATTTATTTTTTCTGAATAGTATAATCACATCTCAATTTCAAAATAAGATACAGAGCTTGGTCATGCTGAATAATACACATGTTTCCTGAATCCTTGTAAGAAAACGACAAATTTGGTTGTATTATTTTCATTGTGGAAATGTTACATATTGTTTTTAAATATTGTCAATGATCAATTAAGTACTGAGAAGTAGGAATAATTTAGCCCCAATTAAATCCCCTCTGTTCTATGAAGATCTCTGTCATTGGGAACGCATGGTAGAGTTCCCATAACAACCAAACAATTAGTCAGACATACCATTGAGAAATGTAGGTACTAGGAATCCTTTTACAAATTAGCAGTTTAGTGTGATGAACTGTGACCACTTCTATAATTGTAGATTATGTTAGCGCATAAATATATTTTTGCCTATTATTACCTAAACACTGCGTAAGCCACTTCTCAAGGTTTACGAAAAGTCTAATGCCAAATTTATTGCCTTGCAATTGAAAATTTAACGCCAATTTCTACATGAAATAATGCAACACTTTTTGAAGGAGTAATATGAGCCTTGATTGATGTATTTATAATTTATGGAAACTATTCATTAGTGTTGTCTTTGCAATAGTTATAGCAGAATAGCAATTCTATAAATTATACACACTATACTTATAGTAAAACAGAACTAACCTAAAGTGGTTAAAAAACTTGAAATAAATGAAAACAGATATTATCTCCACCATAACTAAAAGCCAGCTACTGCGAGTAGGGATGCACCAAATCAACTAATTTGGGATGAAGCCGAACTGCAAATCCTTTGTAAAAGACTCCAAAACCAAATCTGAACCCTAAATTGCATAAGCAAATTAGGTCTAAGAAGGGTTAAAGTGAACCGCGTGGTTAAAAAAAGTTGCTTCCTTGTTTGTGTGCAGAAAAGTCACTTGATTTTAAGGATTCAGATTTTGTTCAGTCAGTCACTTGGATTCTGCGGAATCCTGCTGAAAAAAGCCAAATCCTGGCCAAATCAAAAACCGAATCCTGGATTCGATGTATCCATAATTGCAAGTGAAATTAGGTGCATCACAAATTTGCAGCGTTATAGGATGATGAATTATAGAATATTTTAAAGCAATTTAATATTTAAATGCCTACTTATAGCAAGTCATAAAAGAGTCACTGAAGTACAAAAAGTTATGTTCTATATTTTTATTGATTTATATAGTGCTTTACAAAGAATATGTTCACAACAGTCCCTGCACCGACATAACTTACACACAATGTTGGGGTTTCAACTGAAATTCTATTCATTAGGCTCATGTGAAAATGGAAATAAAGTAAAAAAAAAAACATCAGAATAGTAATTCACAGTACACATTGACTTTATAAAGAGTATTGTGAAGCAGAAAACTTATTTGGTTGGACTGAGATCCAATATCTACCCCATGGCAACATCTTAACCATATCATAAATACATGATTTGTTTCACAGAGATTCTTATCACTGGTTATCAAAAGACAGTTAATATAATGATGCATATGTTCAGTAATCAGAACAATCATCATGAATAATATCAAATTATATATGCACTTTCATCAAAAGTGTATTCATATAAAAGCTGCTCAGACATGCACATGGTATGTTGGGTATGTTGAAATGCATCCAGTTTTGTGACTCTGGCAAGAACTTGGCATTAGTCACGCAAGTTTCTATTCATTGCTATTCCATGTGTGCAGTGTATTTGCACATACAGATATTGTTATACATGAAAAATTAGCAAAATTGACCCAGGGAGGGAGAGACTATGTGCTATTTAATTCATGTTATGAAAGGTCCATATGTGGCTCTGTTTGAAAGTTAAGTCCAGTAGTGATAACATGACATGTCCTTCTGTTTTTTTTTGTAAGTTAATTTTCATTACTTGTAGTTGCCTCCCCCGCATACTCAACATTTTACGTCGGAGGGGAACCACAATGTCAGTGGAGGGGTCCAGGATGCTAGCCCAGAGAGAGCAATTGCGCTAGAAGGAGGAGTGGCTAGTCAGTTGGAAATTATGTGGCTAGTGAATGGGAGATTATGTCTGTCTGTTTAGCAGGGGCGTTACTACAGAAGAAGCGGACCCTGCGGCTGCAGGGGGGCCCAGGAGGTACATTGGGCCCCATGATGAGCAATTTCAACATATATTGGTAAAACAGGACAAACACTGGATATATTGGGGGCCCTAAAATTGATTTGCTGTGGGGCCCAGCAACATCTAGTTACGCCGCTGCTGTTTAGACAAGATGTAAATAAATATAAATTAGGGAGCACCGCCCATCAGTTGAGAGAAACAGTGGATGGTGTGCACGGTTATTGAAATAAGTTAGAACAAAATAAAGCAAAAGATAACCCTAGAGATTGCACCGCCCCATCCAAAAAAATCTGAGGTCTCAAGGAACCAAAATAAAACGTAACTTTTAATGAAAGCTGTTAAAAAATTATGGTAGCTCCAGGAACTATTAAAATTAAGTTAGCAACAGGGGAATGAACCTACTGACATTAGGGGGCACATTTACAAAGCTCGAGTGAAGGATTCGAATTAAAAAAACTTCGAATTTCGAAGTGTTTTTTGGGCTACTTCGACCATCGAATTGGCTACTTCGACTACGACTACGACTACGAATCGAACGATTCGAACTAAAAATCGTTCGACTATTCGACCATTCGATAATCGAAGTATTGTCTCTTTAAGAAAAACTTCGACCCCCTACTTCGGCAGCTAAAAGCTACCGAAGTCAATGTTAGCCTATGGGGAAGGTCCCCATAGGCTTGCCTGAGTTTTTTTGATCGAAGGATATTCCTTCGATCGTTGGATTAAAATCCTTCGAATCGTTCGATTCGAAGGATTTAATTGTTCGATCGAACGAATAATCCTTCGATCGTACGATCGTAGGATTTGCGCTAAATCGTTCGACTTCGATATTCGAAGTCGAACGATTTTAGTTAGTTAATTAATTAGTTAGTTAATTAACCCTCGATATTCGACCCTTGATGAATCGGCCCCTAGGTATTGCCAAATATATAGGTCTTGGGGTGGGTATAGAACCAACCTGTGGGGTCTGTGATGGAATTTTAGAATAATAATGGGGTAAAAATGAGGATCATAAATTGATCACGAAGACCTACACATTTGGCAATACCTAATGTCAGTAGGTTCATTCCCCTGTTGCTAACTTCATTTTAATAGTTCCTGGACCTACCATAATTTTTTAACAGCTTTCATTAAAAGTTATGTTTTATTTTGGTTCCTTGAGACCTCAGATTTTTTTGGATGGGGCGATGCAATCTTTAGGGTTATCTTTTGCTTTATTTTGTTCCTATTTAGACAAGACTAGGCAGCTGCAATCTGAACCAGCAATACCAGAATACAAATTACTGTATAAGAAAAAAACAATAGGAAAGTAGTAAGTATGCACCTCTTAATACTATATGAAAAATTAAGGTGTAGTTGGCATAACCCAAGTGCCTCCTTTAGCAGTACAGAATAGGCAAAGAGAAAGAGGAACAGACCACAGACAAAATGGTAGAATACAGACCCATCAAAATGGAATGAAAGATGGTGAGGGTTTAGGGGATCTAAATACTGATTTATAGTGCTCAACTGCACATAGTTGTTGCTGGACTACAAACACCAGCATACTTTATTATATTATCAAGTGTTAAAGATTGCTGGGGACTGTTATCCAGGAACACCAGGTTTTATTATCAAAGCAACAAATCATCGGATAAACTTTTTCCCCAACTGTCAAGAGTCAGAGGCTACATTAACAATGCAATATATTTTTTCAAAGAGAATCCAACTTAACCTGTGTATAACTGGCTACATTTTTTTATTCCTGCAACTTAAGTTTAAGGCCTTGAACTCTGTTTTCCTACCACTGAACAATCCAATGTTTGATTACAATGTAATATAATGATGGCAATATTACACAGTCATTTCTGTATGTAAGATACAGGTATAGAATCTGTTATCTGAAAACTTGTTATCCAGAAAGATTCGAATTCTTAGAAGGCCATTTCCAATAGACGGCATTTAATAAAAAAATTCACATTTTTAAAAATGATTTCCTCTTTCTCTCTAATAAAAAACACTGACCTAACTAAGAGATAAATGAATGAAATCTTATCTGGAGAACCCCAGGTCCTGAGCATTCTGGACAATGGGTCCCATACCTGTAATAGCAATATGTCTACATATACATAACAGTAGTGAACTGGGGTAGTTATACAGAGGTATTCTAAGATCAAACTATGGCATTTAAACAATACAAATAGAATACCTAAATGATAAAGTGCCTAACATTTGATGGAAATGCCCTCTACCTATTGCTTTATGATTTCAATATGGGAGAGATACAGTATAAAATGTTATTGCCACTGAAAACCCCAATGGAGCAGGACATGGGCGGAGAGAGAAGGGACATGTTTCTGGCATCTAATTTCCTATATTATTTTCCATCCAATCTATCTATCCATTATTCTTCATCAAATCAACTTTTAGCAAGTACACATCAGTGACTGAAATATTGAGAGCTTAAAATAAGGTTAAAAAGAGGTTAAAAAAACAAGGTAGTTGCTTTAATTTTTCTAACTACACAAGAGATGTAAGCACAACAACAGATGTTTTGTGATTAAAACAATAAACAAAAAGTATATTACAATACAAGCCCTATTTATCGATCTCATGTTAAACAAGCGGTATACTACCCCTACTATTGTTATTAATAATTACAGCCAAAAATCCCTTAAATGTATGCTGAACAAACCCATGAAAAACCACAAAACAATGAAGCAGATTTTTTAATATCAATGGCCATATGGATGTTATCTACACACTGGTTATCCATAGATTTAAAAATACATATACAGAGCTGTTTCAAGAATTGAAAGCAGTATTTGTAAGTTCCTTTCTGTTCTCTTGTTCTGATTTTTCAAACAATGTAATTGAAGTCAATTATTCACAGATGTGCTAAACCATTGGCTTCTGGTACAGGTATGGGACCTGTTATCCAGAATGCTCGGGACCTGGGGTTTTCCGGATAATGGATCTTTCCGTAATTTGGGTCTTCATGCCTTAAGTCTACTAGAAATTCATTTAAACATTAAATAAACCCAATAGGCTGGGTTTGCTTCCAATAAGGATTAATTATATCTTAGTTGGGATCAAGTACAAGCTACTGTTTTATTATTACAGAGAAAAGGAAATAATTTTTAAAAATTTGGATTATTTGGATAAAATGGAGTCTATGGGAGACAGCCATTCCGTAATTCGGAGCTTTCTGGATACCAGGTTTCCAGATAAGGGATCCTATACCTGTACATTGTTTCAGGAGTCAGGACCAGAAGTGCAGAGAATAAAAACAGCCAGACAGATACTGATACTGATGAAAAACTTCAATGAAGGGATTTTGAAAACTTTCTTTTTTGCATATTCTTTTATTATAGAAAACACTGTTTTCTGCCTGGCATTTGTCTTTAATGTGTATAACTTTTGAGTACTGTACAAGTTATTAGAACGTATTTAAACATTAAAGACAGCTTTATCAAAGGTCGAATATTAGAGTTTTTTTTAATTCACATGAACTGGAATGACCTCGAAATTTGAATAGTATCTTATTTAAGAAAAAAATCTAAAACTCGAACGAATATTAACAACCCGAAAACTCTCTGAAAAAAACTTGAATGTCAGGAAGGCTATTCACATCTTCAAAACTGGACCTCTGCCATTGACTTCTACATGAACTTGGCAGGTTTAACGTGGCGAATTCCCAACTCGAATTTGTGAGTTTTGACCAATAATCCAACTCGAAAATCTGCAATTCGAACCTTTATAAATCTGCCCTAATTAAAAAATTAAACAAGCCAAAATACCTAACACACTCTTACAAAGACTCATAAACATTATAAATAACGCAACATATTACAATACAGAACAACCCCATCTGAGCCAAAATGTTGTTATTCTCAGGAAATCCTGCCTCCTTTTCCAAATTTAGAAAACCGGGCAGCCAGTTCCGACCCGAACAGCCCTTAAAAAAAACGGACCAAACCGGGTCAAAACTGGACAGGTGGCAACCCTATGCTCTCCATCAGTATAGTAAAGCATTTTAATAAAAATCACCTTGCTCCTTCATTCCCATAGTGCATATTCTCATTTCCTGGTTTGCCTTTTATTTCTCATGCCAGGTACCATGCTGTTATTTTTTTCAAATGTAATGTTCTTCCTTGCTGTAGTAACCCATGAATTCATTTCCCCATGTGTCACAAGTCTATTCCCCTCTGCCTATCTGACATCCTCTCCTTGGTCTTTCTCCCCATGTGTCATTCACCCTTTCTTCTCTATACTTCCCCCAGTTTTCCCCTTCCTTATTTCTTATTCTCTGCTCCTGTAATATTTCTTACTTCCCCCAATCTCAGTATGCCAGTTAGTCATATGGAGGTCAAATCACTGTACTAGCAGGTGGTAGGAGGGTGGCTAAATTTTGCAGACAGTAAATTCAATACAGAAGGCAAAGTACAGCCACCTAACTCTGAAATTCCAAAAGGTATACAGCCCTGGTGTCCCAATATCAGGCACTACAGACCCATAAAATTCCAGGCAGGCCAATAATACAAGACAAATAATCAGACCAATTGCCATTTGAAGTTAGACTGGTGAATCATTATTTTGGGAAAAACACATTCATAAACCATTGTAGAATTAGATCTGAAATTGACCTTTACAAAAATCCATTCAGGATGGCAAAAAAAATCAATGGAAGCAAACAATGCAATCAATGAAATGTGAATAAGAAAAAGAACTGAGCATCCCCTCGGCCAAGGAATGTGAGAAAATGCAAATAAATAAAAAAGGCTTAGTAATCATACACACACCCTTTTAGAAAACCAACACAGATGCCATTCAGGGCAAAGAGAAAGTTATACAAGAATCTATTCTTACTGCTGAAGAGCTACAGTATATTATCTTCTCCATGAGGAGGCTATTATTAGATGTTATAATTCAAGGAATACATCTGTGGCATCCTTCTTTATAATAGAGAGACTACTAGTCAAAAGAAAATAAATTATGTAGTGATAAAACACTGAAACAAAACGTACTGTACACAAGTAGAATAAAGCAAAGTAGCTAATTAAAGGATATAGCTAGTCGGTAAGTATAAATGGAATGTGGGAAAATGATTTAAAGGAGCAAATTAAAGTTAAATTGAGTTTGAGTATGATGTATTATAGACAGTGATTCCGAATCTGGACTATTTGCATTTCAACTTAACTCTTTACATGCTTGCAAACCTAAAATCTCTGACACAAAAGTACTATTGTGGCTTAACTGTGGATTTATTTTGTCTGGGTTGCTTTTTGATCTATGTCAACTGCAAATCGCTGCAATATACATATTCATGAAGAGTTGTCTGTACCTAGGTTATCCAACATGCACTCTTCTAATTGGGACTAAAACTTCTTCCCTTGTGAGTTATTTGTTGTTAAGAGATACTGGAAAAGGAGCTCTGCAATGGCAAGTCCCAAAGTGTACAGTCAATACTGACTAGTTACAAGGTGACTAGTTACAAGGCTAAAACTTGAAGTCCCATAAAACACGTCTCAAATCAAACTGTTGAACAAATTTGTGAAATACTTAATTCAAAGTGGATTTCTTTTCGCTCAATCATTTTACTAGCTTGTGTTTGTCCACAGAAGGCACTGTTGCATTAAATCTTTAGTGATTTTCACGTAGATGGATATTAGCATATTAAACGCGACAAGGTTTACACAACATGAAATTACCAAACCAGGTAATATGTTATATTATTGACCCTCACCCCCAATGTGATAGCCAGCAGGGTCCCCGTCAAGGGGGTTAAGGGGTACTGCTGTCTCGGGCCCAGATGGTTTGGGGGAGTTAAGGGGGCCTGGCCGAGCTGCACTTACTTGCATAACAGGGCCCCTGCTGTCAGTGAGCTGTAGACTTCGGAAGGGAGGGTGGGCTGGAGCCTCAGATCCTGCATCTTGCTTCCTGTGCTCTGATTCGACAGTGAAGTGTAAGTCCCAGTAAAGTGGCATGGGGATTGGATGGGTGAAGTTTGAACCACCCCTCCAGTTTATCCCATCACCATGCGGCTTTACTGGGACTTCACTGGTGTATCAGAACACAGGAAACTGAAGATACAGGAACCTGAGCTCCCTGGCTAATGTATTTTTAAAAATAACTTGTAGGAGCCCTGGCCACTAATGATTTTTTTAAATAACTAGTAGGGACCCTGGCACCAATGTTTTTTTATAACTTGTAGGTGGCCCGTGGCCTCCACTGTTTTTTTTTTTCTTTAACTTGTAAGGGGCCCTGACCACCAAAATTTGTAGCCCCCCCAAAGATCTTTTTTTTAAGTTGTAGGGGGGAACTTAATGTTTTTACACTTGTGTCTTGTGTGGCCTTCGTACTGATGGGTGAGGGAGGGGTGGCAAGGGAGGCCCCGTAATTTCTGATGGTAGCCCTGATAACCAGTTCAGTGTTAGTAGTTAGAGAGAGGTCTCATAAGCCTAGCTGTTAAAATACCAGCCAAGCTCAGGTTAGGTATTTCAACATACTTGCTGGTAACTATGTAATAGTTATTCAATCTGGCCACCTTCGATTCACCCCTTTCTGCCCTCCTTTCCCAGTTCCTATTCTCACTAAATCCTCAAACTAACTGCTGTCATGCCCCTTAGTATGGCAACTCCATTGGTCCACAATTGAAAGGAGTACAAAGGTTATACTCACAAGATCCCCAGCCAATTCCATGCTTGACAACACCACTCTGTCCCATCAATGTCATGACTCAGCCCTGTTACAATCATGAATTTCCAGGCAGGCCAATAACACCTTATATAAACAGTAACACTTATCCACCAAGTCTCCATTCCCATCACTATTAATAAATTGAAAACACTAATACTAGAACTGATAAGGACTGAGATCAAAAACAAACAGAGCATACTATCATTTAATCTTTATAAAAGACAAGTTTATACACTCCTCAACTGACTGTGGGGGAAATTTGCACAAGTGCAGCAATGCCATCTTAAAGGACCCCTATAATTTTTTCTAGGGTAACAGTATACTGTATTTAAATGTGTATAAAACACTATTCACGCTTGAAGAATACAGAAGGCGTAAGAGGCTGAGCATTACAGATTACCAGAAGCTTCTCAAAACCCTGAATAATTTGTTCACTTCGGGCTACAAATCTTTTTGTTCTTAAAGAAGCACATTTGTTTTGCTTTTGGATTATTCATGCAGAGAACATTGACAGATGTGAATAAAATATAACAACAGGTAAGTTGGGTAAAGAAAACAGCAGGTGGTATATGAACAATAGGCAAAGTTTGTATTCTATTGATGATGTTTTTTAACTTCCTTATCTCCAAGCCTCCACTGTCACTCAAATAAAGTATATAAAAAGATGTAGCAAACACTAAGGGTAACCCTTCAGGCATCAACAAATTGAAGAAGTAAAGCTATAAAACAGTTATAATAAAGACAAAAGTTATTGTGATCCTTTTACAGCTTTGCTGGAAAGCTTTTATTTCTGCCGAAAATGTGAGCTTTATGTACTTTTTTGACTCATAAACAAGTTAAATCTTGTTAATGGCTAAAGAAGATGTGGTTTCATTCATGCATTTCTGTGTGGGAGATCCAACCAAATAAGCTGTGTTTTTAAACCAAGCTCTCTTTAGAAGGGATTTCCTACCTTTAAAGGGGTTGTTCACCTTCCAAACACTTTTTTCAATTCAGTTGTTTTGAGATTGTCCCCAGAAATAAAGACTTTTTTCAATTACTTTCCATTATTTATTTTTTAAGTTTTTTTCCAAAATCTAAGTTTAAAGTTGAATTTTCCTGTGTCTGGTGTTTCAGTCTGGCAGCTCAGTAATTCTGGCGCAGACTCTAAACTGTTACAATTTTGCAACATTTAGTTGATACATTTCTCAGTAGCATCTCTGGAGTATTAGCAACTAATTCTAACAGCTGCCTGTAAATGAAACCCAGAGATTTTGCTCAGCAGGGACAAAGATAAGAAATGTGTCAACTAAATGTATCAATTTAGAACAGTTTACAGGATCGGCGACCCCCCCTCCCAGAGCTGCCTTAGAAGGAGAGAAATTACACTTTACACTTCAATATTAGAAAAACCGTCAAACATAGAAAATAGAAAGTCATTGGAAAAAGTTATTTCTGGTGATCTATCTGAAACCAAGTAGTTGTTTGAAGGTGAACAACCCCTTTAATTTCAAATCCTCCCTATGACATACAGGGTGAATTCTCCACTCATTTTTACAAAGGAGATTCGTCTGACTTAGCAGCTACCTACTTGACTACAACTCCTCAGTTGTTAGAGAAGCAAACTATATTTGTAACAATTAATAAGCAATTACCTTTCTTTCCCTTCTGGCTTTCCACCTACCACACCAGCCCAGCTCTCACCCTTGTTGTGTGCCATCACCCTTAGAGCATAAAACTGCTTTAGAATGTCTTTAGTTCAAACCACTGTAGAATAGTATAAGGTTACCAGCCTGCACACCCTGGCTCTCTGTATCGTGAATGCCCGGTGCCCAGTGAAGAAGGCTTCAGGATCCTCCAAAAATTGTGAGTATAATAAATTCAACCGGCACTCAGGTCAAAGTCCAAGCAGGTACAACCCTTGCTACATAGCAATTGTTGTCCATGCTTGGACTCTGACCTGAGTGCCGGTTGAATTTATTACCCTCTAGTTCAAACCACACATGTTGATGTATGAGATTCTGTGACATACACTATAACAATACCCTTTGGTAGGGGAGTAGGGCCCCGCTAATTTAGTACAGGTATGTGACCTGTTATCTAGAATTCTCAGGGCCTGGGGTTTTCTGGATTAGGGGGTCTAAAACAGAAGTTTACTAAAAAATTGTTTTGCATCCAACAAGGATTAATTGTTTTAATATTACAGAGAAAACGGAAATCTTTTTTTAAAAATGTGAATTATTTGATTAAAATGAGAATCTATGTTGGCTTTCCCCAATTTTGAGGTTTGCGGATAACGGTCCCCATACCTTTAGTATAAAGCCCTGTGATACCTTATCATGGCCCCATCACTAATATATCTTTAGAGGAAACAATTATTAGGTACAGGAAATCCTAACATGCTGGCAAGGCAAAGGAACATGCCTGATCTCCACCAAGCTAGAATATGCGTATCCAATCTTTTGCTACCACTCTCTGCCTTAACCAGGGGAATACCAACCCCCTGGCTGAGTAAGATGCTTTCTATGATAAAATGACCTCCTAACCGGTCCTATAGCAAACCTTGCACATTTTATAATATTACTTTCTATGGCTGCTTTTGAGTGCTCCATTTTTTGGTCGAGTTTGGTTGACCATCATCTTAATGGTGCAGATCCTACATTGGGTCAGGTACCCACAGAATACCCTCAAAGCACCCTACCTGTGTGAAAAAGTATATTTTCCCCTGACCTGGTTAATCTGCCTCTGGAGTCAGTTCTAGGCTATGTTGAAGTCACTACCGTCTCAAATTCCTGGGTCGGGCTAGAGTTAGAGGTAGGACAGGTAGGGTTGTGTAGCTAGGAGGGGATTGGCATATAGTAGGTCTGGAATGGGGGGGGTCTGCCCAACTAGACCTGCGCAAGACTCCACCTGCAAGCAATCATGTCATCCTGATCGGGATTCTATAAGTAATGGAAGATTTTATGGAAATAGAAGATGTTTTGGCATTTTGAGGAAAAGAACTAGTAAAATTGATTGTGCATGTTATTTTTTACACATTTTTTGAGACAATTTTCTGAATCTTTCTGGTTAATTGCAGTCGAAGGACTGTGTAATGTAGTAATCACCCAGTGTGTGGTACTCGAAGCTTAGAAAAAGTTTCAATATAAGCAATAATGGTTCCACTAAAGCTAGGATGTAATATATATACAGTATTTATATTTACATTAGATAAATACTTTTAACAACGAAGATACAATATAGTTGCCAGAGAATACAGGTTAACACAGGGCTGAGCAAAATATTGCCTAACTAAATATTACTGGACCCCCCAGGAAATACATTTTTGGACCCCCAATACATTCAGAAGTTGTCCTGTTTAACAATATCTATTGAAATTGCTCATTAAATAGGGCCTCATGGGTCCCCTCTACTCCTGTGCCTCCATGAAGCCGTAGGGTCTGCTTTCTCTGTAGTAACAAAACTGGTCAGAAGCCAGTCAGGTAATGGAAATAACAGTAGGTATAAATGTAAACTAAATAAGTGGGGTGGTGGAGTACAGTAACATTTTTCAGATGCACTGCTAATTAAAATATATGTATATTCTCACCCCACTTGTTGCTGTTTATGGGGCAAGATATAGTCTAACATACTGGCCTGCTCTTGCTTCAAAGGAAAAGTATTTTCATTTCATGGTTGTCTGACCATTGTTACACTTTACAATACTTAACTTATTATTACACAAGGTTTTTAAATATACAACTATTGCATTACAATCACAATGACCCTTCAAATATTGCTCTTTAGCACAGTAGAACATATTTTCTGTTTAACTCTTTTACAAGCTATTTCATTGTCTTCAAGATTAACAATCAGACTAAAAGCAAATAATGCTGGTTTGATCCCCATGAAGTCAGTGCCTAGTTTGCTGTCAGCTTCATATATGGCATGGAAATTACAATCCTTTTAGCTTTGAGATTATAAAATAAAAGAAAAAAAAAAAGAGTCATTCATGTCACAGGCAACTTTTCCAAAAGTGACACATATGTGGAGTAAAAGGTCTTTGTGCCTAAAGGTGGCCATACATGGGCCGATAAAAGCTGCCGACAGAGTCGGCAAGATGTTGATCGGGTAGGGGTAAAAATCCCGTTGCATGGCGGACTGCATCTGTTCGTTGATGCGGTCCCGCAATCCGATCACCCGTTATGATCTGATCATGGGGCCCTAGGGCCCACGATTGGATCAGCCCGATATCGCCCACCTCAAGGTAGTCATATCGGGGAAAGAAATCGCCAAATGAGTGGATATCTATGTCTATAGTCACCTTAAAGGGGGATGTAATAACAGCCATTAATTAAAAAAAAATATGGGAAAAAATCCTGTGAAAGAACACTTTTCTCTTTTATGTGGGTTTTATCTAGTATTTGTGAACCCACAAACAAATGTAGGGACCATTCCTTGAACTTCCTACAGTACTTCTTATTTTTGTGTCAAAGAAAAATTTGCCACTTTTAACAAAGTACTCAAGGCACAACTAGGGGTAGGCACAAGCTTAGGATGCAACAGTGGGCGAATGTCTAGTCACATACATTTTCTGTCTGCATTACACTAGTTCAGGGTCCTGAAAGATTGTAGGATGCCTGCATTACACAAGCGGGGGTCTGTGGTTCTTTCCCTGCCTTGTACTGGGTGGGTGGGGAAGCATACGAGCGCAGATGGTTCCAGCTCCATTACTACTTGGCCAGCTATGGAGGGAACTGTGTGCAACTAAAATGTGCAAAAAGTTTTGTTGTCATTTACAGTATTTACATTGTATTTATCAAGAAACCCATTATCCAGAAAGCTCCAAATTACAGAAAGGGAATCTCCCACAGAGTACATTTTAAACTATTAATTCAAATGTTTTAATATGTTTACCTTTTTCTTTTTAATGATAGATAAGGACTTTGTGCTTTATCCTAACTGAGTCATGTGAATCAATATTGGTGGCAAAACAATCTTATCCAAAATGCTCCGATCCTGGGGTTTTCCAGATAAGGGGTCTTTCAGTAATTTGGATCTGTATACCTTAAGTCTACAAAAAAAATGATTAAAACATTAATTAAACCCAATAGGATTTATTTGCCTCCTTTTTTTTAAAAGTGATTCAGAACTTTCTGGATAATGGGTTTTCAGATCCTATACCTGTATATTCCAGGCCGGATTTGTGGAAAGGCCACCTAGGCCCGGGCCTAGGGCGGCAGGATTTTAGGGGCGCGGCATGCTGCCCAAGCACACCCACATTATTTAGAAATACAGGGGATGCGCAAGAGACAATTATTTTTTAAATTTGATGATGAAATTTTGCACGAATAAAATGGATGGGACAGGGGCGACGAACAGCAGTGGGCCTAGGGGCACCCACTATGTAAATCCGGCCCTGTGTATATTATATTTCAAGTATGCTGTTAATATGATAAAAACAATCTGTCTGTTCCAGACACTGTTGTGTGCAGATTACACTCTTCCAGCAAGTAAATTTTACTGTGCTAGCAGTGCCCATATAAAGTATCTCCTAGACCCCTCCATTTAACAAGTCAGTTAAGTGTGAGGGGCCACTGGTTAAATCTAAAACACTCATTGGGAAGCAGACATATTGTATAAAAACCCTGATTCTCAATCTTTCATTTATGAAAGCATGAGTGATACATGAACCATCATGTTATGAAAGGATTATTAATTGTAAACACCATGTCATATTTTAATATATAATGAGAAACATGAAGAACATGACACAGCTTCTCTACCTCACTGGCACACAACATTAAAAAGTTAAGGAAATACATTTTATTGGTTTTTCGCCTGCTGTTATTTCACAACTGCAGTTTACTTTAGAAGCACGTTTCTGTAGAAATATATGACCTAACAAAAGCACAAGGCAGCAGATAAAAACACCTGCATGTGATTTAGGTATAGTGTTCCTACTTGCCAATGAACAATTTATCAATGCCAAATATATATTTCCTACACCCTATTAATTGACCCATAATGCATGTTGTGACAAACCCAAGTTAAGAGATTATTGGAAATGTCGGTTTTGAACGCCAAATAAATCCGGATACGCAAAATATTTTTGGAACGTTTGCAAGCTAAAAAAAGTAACAGTGTATATTAAAATCAACTAATTTTAAGTGAAATATGCAGTGCAATATCTTTATAGCAACCAAACAGGTCTTTGCGCGCATGTTATACTGACGCTACCATCTTACTTTGAGCTCTGAGCTACGTGTGTATAAATACAGTATATATTTATACAGGGCCACCATCAGGGGGGCACAGGGGGTACAGCTGTACCAGGCCAGCACCAAAGGGCTGGCCGGCTGTGTTGCACTTTTTAAATTAGCAGGTTTACACTGAAAAAATTTAAGTGACTTAAATAATGTTGCATTAAATATATATACAGGTATGGGGCCTATTATACAAAATGCTTGTGGTTTTCCAGATAAGGGGTCTTTATTTAATTTGGACCTGCTTCTATAGTAAGGTTATAAGGCATATCACTCCACATTACAGAAAACTCCTGGTTTTAGCTATTCCAAACTAAAGATCCAGAAATTGTATATGAGCAAGAAATAAATCTTAGTTTACAAGGTTCAGGGCACAGGGATCATAAAAATTCTGCAGTGGGTTCCAGTAGGTTCTCTATAAAAATATGCAAGTGGGATAGTTTTTTGACAATAATCACCAAAGAACGCAGCCTGTTGCTTGCTTAGCTGACAAGTCCTTGTGAAGGCCACTTTCAGTGAACACCTTATGAGCTGTGTAAGTTTTAATGAAATCCTAGTACAAAATATAAGGTTAGAGGTATTAGAAGTCACTGAGGAATTCAGTCGCCACATAAAGGCAGGAGACTGCAGGCCAAGTGTATCTATATAGGTCATGGAAGTCCAAGGTGAATTTGACCCTCCAATTTTAAAGTAGGATTAACATAATTTTTTTATATCAGATAAGACCCAATAACCCTTTTATATTCCTGCCATGCCAGCATTAGCTGCATCTTCTTTCCACACTATTATGTATCTGCACCCACTTCCTTGGCAGCTATTTCCCATTTAGCTCAAGCAAAACCCAGAACATGGAGAAAAACCTGGCAAACTTATGTATACTCAACTAAGAAAGTATTCATACATTTACATTTCTGAAAATGCCTCAGTATGTCACCTTTGAACCTGTGTTTAATAAAGATCAGATAAAAAAGACATTTATTAATGATAATTTTTGCCGATGCTTCAATAACAATAAAAAGTTAACTGTTTGAATATGTATTGCACTATGCAAAAGGATCATGGTTTTGATACTCTTCATCCATCTGGAATTAAAAGACGTTGTCCCTATATTGCACAGGGAGGTTAGTAGTTGATACTCGTAGCTGTTTAGAAACATCTCATAACGTATGTAGCCAATAATCTTAATTTGTGACTGTCTGATACATTGCAATTTGTTGGTATTTTATATTTGCAGCTTTTTTTCTAGAAAACTCAAGGAGATAAAACACAAAGAACTAAGGCAGATCACTTCATAATACAATGACAATTTACTGCAACTTCGACACACATGGCCTTACGCGTTTCGGGAACAGAGTCCCTTAATCAAAGCCTATGATTAAGGGACTCTGTTCCTAAAAAGCGTAAGGCCATGTGGATCCATCCATTGTTGTAATAAATTCTCTTCTTTTATCCGGAGTGCCGCCTATCTGTTCATATCCCTATTTATCACAGCTGAGGCGCTGGTGGCTTAGCACCCGGTTCCAGAGTGGAGCAAGTGGAGAAGTAAGGCCCACGGGGGTGAGTTTTGGAGCGGCTTATTATTTAACTTTGACACACAGTTGCAATTAGCACATTCCCGATTATTATAATGGCAAATAATCCCCAACAACTCCCAACATTTTCCTAAGAACAGCTGTAGGCATAAAAAATCACCACATATAAATTACTAGGAAAGAGGATCTCCTCCCTCATTTGATCTGACGAACTGGAAATCAGGTTTTATGATTTCACACCCAAATCTGGCAGTACAAGAAAGCACTTACAGGGCATGGAAAAGTAACATGATTATTGCAAAGCCAATACACTGTACAACTAAAACAACCCAAAGAATTTGAATTAAAGCAGTACTTTTACAGATGGTTTTTTTTATTAAATGTTAAAATTTTGCAGTAGAACACCTCATGTGCTCCTTAAATGTCATGTATCTCCCACACAAAACCTGGCATAACACAAACACTGCAATAATTTATGACTGTTTCTGCCTATAAGCAAAGCATGTTTTAGAAGCAGATAACTCCAAAAACTATATATTTAAAAAAGAAGGCATCCTAGTAATTTCACTTTGGGAAGACAGGTTTTTCTGCATAAAATACCAAACAACATTATCTTTCCTTCATAAAGTACCCTTGTTGATGAACCAGTTTGAGAACAATCCCTGTGAGAGAATGCCCTTCCCCCTTTAAGGCTGCTCAAATTCTACTGCCCTAAAAGGAGAACTATATCCCCGAATAATGTAGGCCTCTAGAAAAATATATTTCATAAAACATGTAAATAACCCCTTTTCATTATAATATAGTTTTTAGTAGTAGGTCACATGAGCCAATGATTGGACAAGGTTTTGTCTTTTACTCTCACACTTCTTCCTGTTACAGCTAGAGCTGCAGTATTTCTGGTCAGGTGATCTCTGAGGCAGCACAGAGAATATTGTGAAATGGGGGCTCCAAGGAAAAAATGTAAAAGGGCAATATTTACTCATATTCTTGTTTGGTAAGATTCTTTTATATGCCACTTAATATGAGATAAACTATCTGTTGCTTAAAAATTCATTCTGTGGATATAGTTTTCCTTTAAGGAAATATACAGCCAGAGCACCCCCAGGTAACACATCTGCCACTAAGTGCTTGCAACATTTTCCTGGCCATAATTACAAAACATTCAAATGGGGGTCCTATAATTCTGTATATATATATATATATATATAGGAAACATTTAACATGTTGGCACTGCTTGTGAAGTAGCTTAATGGGTCTACTCCTGTGAATTGTGGTTTTGATCCACATTATAGTATTGTTATAGTAGTGATTGCATTGAAATATTAGTATTGCTTTAATGTGTACAAAGTTATTTTTTAACATTTACACAGTGACTGTATTAAAAGAGGTGCTTGCCAATATTCCTGTGGCAAGTACTTTCTGACATTTTGTAGCAAAACATGGAAGATAAAACACACTGTGTGTCTTTGCCCTTAGGGTCTGATTATACATGAAATATTGCATACCTTTGCATAAATGGTATTTCCCTAAGGAAATTTACGTAAAATACAGGTGCATTCAATAAGGCTACTGCATTTTCGTTTTGCTGCAGGCAAAATATTTCTATAATTAATATGTTAAAAACTCCTATACACTGTTTAATACAGAAACTGCTGTTATATGAAATGAATTATACATTTTTTATTTCAAAAGAAACCCTCAAATACAGCAATCACTGCAATACTATAGTGTATGTAGATGTGTATAGTGTTGTTGTTAGGCCCATGGATGGTACATGTGGCGTTCTGTCATCATGATCTGTCTCAGGAAAAGTGACAGTAACAAAGCATGAGTATGCTACAAGCCTTAGGAAAATCTCTTAATTGGCTGGAGGTTACGCAGCAGCTTAAAAGAGAACTAACCTGCATTTTAAGGTACATTAACAAGAACTTATTTCTGCTTTAATTCCTTCCGCTTTTCCTCGCCACTAACTCTGGGCAGGGTGGTGACGTTAGGGGGGTGTTAGTGATGTCAGGGGTGGAGATATGACATGGCGATTGGGCAATCGCCATGTCAATTTCAGGGAATCCTGCCTGGTTTTCTTAAAAATCAGTCTGTCCCAGTCAAAATCAGACAGGTGGCAACCCTACATAAAGCAAAATTAAAGGGGCAGGATACCACCCGTTGTTAAACATAAACTCAATGAGTATAGCTTGTGCTGAACCAGACAAACAAGGGAACTGAAGCTACTCCATGGGGCAAATTCAGTAAAGGGCGAGGTGACTAACGTTTGCGAAAATACGCCATCAATCGGGACTTCGCCGATTTACGGGCGCAGGCGTAACTTCGCTAGCGAAGGAGATAGATTCTAGCGCTACTTTGCACTCTTACGCCAGGGCGAAGTTTCGCAAATTCTCTAAGATGCACCTTTTACTGATGTTACCTGTTCCGCCAGACTTGCTTTCGCCAGCTCAGCTCAGACCAGGCAAAGTGCAATGGAATTGTAACGGTTGGCACCCTGAATCTAGAACCAATGCCAAGCACCCTGGTCTCGGCTCGTGCTTCTGCCTGTAGCAGCAGCCTTTGGCCTCGGAAGGAGCCCTCAGCTACTCAGATGCCGCCAGGTCTTAAAACAAGAGGTGCAAGGCAAAAGGTTCTAAATAAGCGAAGGGGCACAACTGTAAGCAAAGTCTTTTGGGCAGAAGGTTGTGGTACAAAGCGTAAGGCAAAATCGTAGTCAAATCAGGCTGGGTCAAGGCAGGCAGAGAAAAGCGTAGTCAGGCTCAAACCGGGAGATCAATCAGGAAGGATTTAGCAGAAGAGGTAGAAGGATTTAGCAGAAGAGGTAGTCGGTATTCAGGCAAGGGTCAGGATCCAGAGGTCAGAATAGTCAAAAGTCAGGCAGGGGTCACAACAGGAATCAACAACAGGTTCAGACAGATAGCTTAAAGCTCAGAAATACCAGGAACAAACATCAATAACGAGCAATGCAAAACTGAATGAAGTCCCTTTAAGTACCCTTTGAATTTCGCGCCATTGCGCACTGATATCATCACGTCAGCGCGTCCGCGGGCGTGCCGATGCCCTAAGGAGCAGTAATGGTGTCCCCACCGCACCACTAGACCACCAGGGTAAGCCGATTTTGTCACAGGAATGTATAGGGCTTCTTCAATTTCTAGTTGAAAATTTTTCCCAAAAAATGCTGGCGTTACTTTTTCAGGGTGATAAGCTGCAAAAGTCCGTAAAAAATTTTTTTGGGTACCCGGGCTCCCCCATACATTTCCAAACATATGGCACATAAACTATACACTGGACACATGTGTAGGGCAATATAACAACTCTATTTTGTTTTATTAAGGTTCCCTGGGCTTGTGTAGTGTAATGTATTTGCTGCAACACATACGTCCATTCAACGTTAACTTCCCGCCGTATGCAAATTAGTCAATGCTAGCGCAACTTCGAGTCGCTTGGCGCAGTAAGACCAGTGCAACTTCGCCAAAGTTCGGTGCCCTGGACGAAACTTCGGATTTTAGTGAATTAGAGTTGTCCTGGCGAATCTACGCCTGGCAAAATGTTGCGTTGTGACTGAAGCCGGCACTTGTCGAATTTTCTGAGGTTAGTGAATTTGCCCCCATGTTTGGTCCTTGCAAGGTAGATAATTAAATTGGCTGTATGCAACCCTTTTCCTTCCCCCTTTGCAGGGCTGGATTTACACAGCGGGCACCCCTAGGCCAACTGCCGTTCGTTGCCCCTGTCCCCTTCCCTTTATTCGTGCAAATTTTCATCATCTGGACTGGAGCAATGGGGATTGGCGCTCAGGGAATTAAAAAAATTATTGTATCTCCGGCACATCCCCAGTATTTTTGAACCAATATGGGTGTGGTTAGGCAGCATGCCGCCCCCTAAAATCCTGCCGCCCTAGGCCCGGGCCTAGGTTGCCTTTCCACAAATCCGGGCCTGCTCTTTTGTTGTGACTATTTTGTTAGCAGAAGTCAATTATGCAGGGAGAGTACCTTGCACTGGCAATCTACCTGACCCAAATCTAGAAATTGGTACATCCCAAAATTATAGGAGCTAAGTTTGTCCAGGTACAGTAACCCATAGCAGTCAATAATATGTTTGCTTTTAAAAAGGTTATCAGGAAGAGCTTCCTGTTGATCGGCTGCTATAGGTGATTAGACCTATAAAAAATAACTATAAAATGTTAACTACCCCTTTAAGAATATTAAGAGAAGCAGCGGAATTCACGGGCGCCATTTTCTTCTCTTCGGTAATCTTCGGAATGAGACCGCGGAAGTGGTGCATGCGAAGTTGGAGCAATTGTCTGTTTTGCGACAACTGCGCATGCGCCGAAATTCACGTAAATTGCCAAAGCGCCGGTCTCATTCCGAGCTGAAGGTGGCGCCCGTTCACTATGCTGGACAGAATCTGCACGGAGGGGTAAGTAAAGAGTTAGGGGCATTTTGCCCTGGAGGGGCAGCTAGGCTGGGAGGGAGGAGGGGTCTATGTAGGGTAGGGGGGTAGGGTTTTTTTTTTATTAAGGGTTTGTTTCTTCTTAAAAGATTCACATCCTACCCAGAGACCAGAGACCTCCAGCTAGACAGCTCTGAATTAGAAGAATGCAGCACTGGTTCAAGAAGCATGGATTAGCAAAAAGATTACATCACCCAAGCCTTCAGGCTGCCCCCTTATACATTCCAGCAAGCACACTGCTGCCTTAACAAGGGAGAATTTGATTTGTTGATAGTAACACATGTAATGGAGCAAAGCAGTGGTCTACTGGGTGGTAGAATGCTATAGCGTTTGGGCTGCCTCTCCTATACTGTATGTTAGAGATGGTGAGGATGAGAAAGACAAAGAAAGCAGACTGACTGTCACCATGTACCCTGCACTTAATTTGCCACTAACATTTGCCCTAGGCCAACATAATTAACAACATAGCCCAGTACTGGAGACCTGTGATTTGCTTACATCACCAGAAGTGCTTCAGCGATGATTGAACCTGTACCTCTAATGGTTGTCTTCCTCTATACTTATTTGGAAAATATGATATATATTTACTATATTATATATACATTTGAGAAATGATTACACTTACTGTTGAGTTTTGACATCTTTAAAAAGAAATAAAATGCTAAAAACTGGTGAACCACTTGAGCTTATGACAATCAAGAACTGGTTGTTCACAATATAAACATGTTGCAGCTTATACAGAATTCTTTTGCAAGAAAACCTTTGGTTCAGCATACAATTCAGGTTCCATCTGCAAAACTGCTCATATCTCACATGACATTTTCGCATCCCGCCAGCGATTTAGATTCTAGCTGGTGGGAAGGCAGTTTGGGGAGATTAGCCGCCCGAAGAAGAGGCGATCTTCGTGTGTGTCTCTGCCCTAAATTATATGAAGGCCATCTCCCACTGAGTCAATTTCATGCAAATAATTTTAATTTTTAAAAATGAGTTCCTCTGTAATAATAAAACAATACTTTGTACTTGATGGTAAGTACGACTTAATGGGCATCTTTTGGGCAAAAATGTTATTCCCAAACAAAGGTGCAGGCTAATTTTAAATTGCCCCCTACCAGTGCTAGGACCCTGGCACTGTGAGGGAGCTCCCATGTTGGGGCACACGCATGCGCATAATGAGCGAGTGCCACGATCTGCTAATTATGCGCATGCATGCGAATCAGAAGCTCATTTGTGCATGCGCTTTGACTGACATGCGAGTGTCCTAGCACTGGCAGAGGGCAATTTAAAAAAAAACAAAAAAAACTACGGTTGCCCCCAACCATTGGCCCGCACCTTTGGATGGGGATAACATTTTAGTCCAACAGGGGCTCTTTAAGGTATGGAGAAAACACCAGGTCCCAAGCACTCCAGTAATATATCCTATACCTGTACTGTATTTCCTACTGATGCCTTTAGAAGTTCTTTGACAATATTTCTTCCTATTTTTTCTTCTTTTTTTCTGGCAGGGTATGCACATTCGATTTAAAAAGCTGATTTTAAATTTACATTTGGCTTTCATTGTACTGTGCATGCTCCTGGCTGAACCGGAATCAAAAGAAGACAAAAGAATTTGAAGAAGGTGGCAGCAAGGATCTTCTGAAGAAATACCCTGAGCCAGTGCAGTTTTTAGAGAAAGGGAGTCCTGGCCCAGGGTATCAGGTAAGTGCCTAACACCCCCAGTGATTTAAACTTTAGTTCTCCTATAACAAACATGCTAAAAAGGCACCAAAAACATCTCGAAGCAATTTTGCAACTGAAAGATACATTTTTCACAGTTTCTCTAATATTTAGAATTTTAAATGCTCCAGCTTCCTGGTTCAACGTCAAAGAGACGTAATACGTAAAGCCTTTGTGAATCTTGGCTGCTCTGTCTCCCAATTTGTGCATCATGCTAAGAGTTGGAGGTATGATACCATTTCTAGCACATGGAAGATTTTCAGTTTGGTAAAGGAAATGTTCTTTGGACTTTTTTAGCTCAAGCCACCCACCCCCTGTGTTATCCAATTATTTGCCGGTAACCCATATATTAAGGTTACTTATACAAATGCATTGCTGTAGTGGACATTCAATCACAACAATATCTTTGACTGCAAATTAGTGTTCACCTCTAATCTCTCCATAACTGACCTTCAAGCTGGACCACTAGTAATTTTTATGGCAGCAAAAAATACTTTCTTCTCCAGAAATTGCTTGGGTACCACTAATATAGGATTATGTCCTGATCTAACATTAACTTTATACACTCACTAAGTAACATCACAAAAATGTCTGGTACAGTATATATATTATGTAAATTGTATTAAGACCATACCTTTAACACTGGACATTTATGTTACAGACATTCTACATGGCAATCCTACAACTGGAAACAAAAAAGAGCCAAATAGTGCCTGTCATTTGTCTTTAAAAGCTGTTTTCAACATGTCATGTCAAATAACAAAAAATTCCAAGTTAAATATCCCCAACTCACATACAATACAAGCATGAAAAATGGGAAGTAAAACCAAATCCAAGCATTAGTATTTACTGTATCTGTACTCTTGTGCTACAGTGATGTCCATATAGTATGTGCACTAACCTTCATCCAGAATATCAGTTTCACCTTAGAAACTATGTGCAATTTACCACTGGATATGATTAGACTATAGGTAGATAGATCCCCTGAATTTAGAGAATCAAGCAGAAGGATTAACCAATACACATCCTAGCAATTAAAAGGATGTGGGACTCCTTGCCTTTAAACATTAACTTGTCAGAAAAACTCACAGCAGCCTAATGAACTACTTTTAATACTCAAGGTATCCATCAAATTCATGGATGGAATTCCTACTATCATACATTATTATTAGTATCTAAAGGAATGGTTACACTATGTCAGAAAAATACATAAAATAAAAAAACAGAAAAGAGCATAATAGGATTATATATATATATATATATATAATTGTTCTAATAGTCCCCTCACTCTTCCTACAAAAATCAATAATGGGTGCTGCGGTCAAATATGATATACAACCTTCAGAATGGACCCGCACTCGACAAAATTTATTTTTTGGAGTGTGGGTCCATTCAGAAGGTTATATATATGTATGTATATATATATATATATATATATTACTAAATAATATGAACCCCACCTGCAAACAGTATTAGATTAACACTGTCTACAAAATGTTTCTAAAATTTAACCAGGATGTTCAGGTTATAATGAACAGTTTAATTAAACTGAACATGAGACCATAAGGATTGGTTACTATAAATGGGGATAATAAGAATGCTTGACATATATACTGTATTATATAAAAAGTAAAGATACCTTTAACTACAAACTATCCTCTATTTACCTTTCTGTTACTGCCTTTACCAAACAGAAGGACTGGCTACCAAGGTGGCATAGTGTCAAATGGGAGGATTTTTTATTGTTTTTCTTTATTGTTTTTCTTCTAAAGCTGACGTGAGCCTGGCATATATGATTTCATGTTAAATGTTGATTGGTGTTACTCAGTATTTCTTTCTGCAGTTTTTAAAAATATATATTAACCCTATGTGCCACATACCCAAAGATGCAGAGCTTCAGTCTGCCATATGAAACAGTTTAGAAGACACAGACAAAGTGCCCAAAATTGCCCCTATTAACTTCTATGGTAGTCACCTTCAACAAGCTTGTCATGCGATTGCCAATTTGAAATGTGGAAGTTTGTGTTTATAAGCAGCAATCTGGTTACAATGTACAAGTTGAAGAGCAGCTAGTAACTCCTGACCTGTGACTGTCACTCAAAATACATACCAATACTCTTGATAATCAATGGCAATATTTAGTTTGCGCCACAGATGATATTTTCTTCTGCCTCTGACTGGAAGCAGTGTGTTTTTTTCTACTTATACCAAATTAATGTATACAATCATGTTGAAGAATCCTGACACATTCCTATCAATTACTATAACTTATATTAGCACATTTTTATAAAGTGTCAACATATTTCGCAGCACTGTAGACGGGTGTATACATTGAACTAGGGATGCACTGAATCCACTATTTTGGATTCGGCCAAATCCCAGAATCCTTCATGAAAGATATGGCCGAATACCGAACCGAATCCTTATTTGCATATGCAAATTAGGGCCCAGAAAGGAAAAAGTGAGACTTTTTTTTTACTTCCTTGTATTGTGATAAAAAGTCCCTTCCCTCCCCTAATTTACATATGCAAATTAGGATTTGGCCAGGCACAAGGATTCTTCCGAATCCCAATCCTGCTGAAAAAGGCAGAATCCTGGCCCAATCCCGAACCGAATCCTGGATTTGGTGCATTCCTACATTGAACATACAGATTACATACAAATATTGATTCATGCAGGAGGTAAAGATAGCCCTGCACAACAGAGCTCACAATCTAAATAAACTATGTAATATAACTAAATAGGATTTTTTTTTTCATAACAGAACTCAACTCTTTCACAGCCCAGCCATATCCTAGTTGTGTGACATTCAGACACTTTTTTCATGCAGGTCTGCTTCAGTCAGTTATACTGGCTGGTATCTGTCAGTTACACTATGATAGGCTGGAGTACAAATGTAAAAGGTATGGGCCTATGGGCAATGTTCCTTCCAAATACAAAATATTATTTTGTGTGCACATTTTAAACTTGTGTGAGCAGTTTTACAAAAAAAATCTAAAATACAAAATTTTGTTTTCACACAAAATTCTTTGTGTACACCTTAAACCCAGTGAGACAGACCTGCACAGAGAACATTTGGGGTGTCAGAGTTCAAAAGTTTACTTAGGCTAAATATAAGTAAATAAAATATTTCACTGAAACTATTTAGTGCTAATAACATAGTATTACTTAGGAATGTTCCAGTACTGTAAGACAACATCTTGAAGCACTCTCCTAACATCTGACCCAGTTCTGGCACTTATGATGCAGGGACAACTAGTGTAAACTGTAGCACAAAATATATGTCTGTAAGTTACAGACCCACTTGATTTCTAAGCCCTATTGAGCAGGGACCTCCTTCCACTTGTCTCTTTAACACAATAATCTTTACTGTAACTGTATTCATATAGATATCTGGCACAAAACAAAAAGCACCACAGGCAGAGGATCTAATATCTGGAATGCTTACGTCTGCAAGAAAAAAAACATTTAAACATTTAATAAACCCAAAAGGATTGTTTTGCCAGCAACACAGATTTATGTAGCTTAGATACAAGTACATTAAGTACAAGATGCTGGTTTATTATTACCAAAAACGTAAATAATTAAAGAAATAAGTTTAACTGTTTACTTGGAGACTCCAGCCCTTTCTGTCTTTCAGCAACAGAAAAGGTTGTAAGGTGCCACATACACTCAGATACAATGCAATGAGGGAGCTTACCCCATTAATTGTGACCATCTGTGCATCTATATTTGGGGGGGGGGAGGTGCAACCGCAACCCTCCCTTTGACAGGACTACTGGAGGGTTGCATCCCCCTGAAATATTGATGCACAGGTGCTCACAATAAATGGGGTACCCACCTCACTGCATTACAATTCACTGTGTATGGCTCCATACAAATGTTCTAATTGCTGTTTGCACAGAATTCTACCTGTCTTTTAGTACTTTCTGGATAACTAATCCTATACCTGTACAGGTATGGGACTTGTTATCCAGAATGCTCGGGACCTGGAGTTTTCCAGATAACGGGTCTTCATACCTTAAGTCTACTAGACAATCATGCAAACATAAAATAAACCCAATTTTGCTTCCAATAAGGATTCATTATATCTTAGTTTGGATCAAGTACAAGCTACTGTTTTATTATTACAGAGAAAAAGGAAATCATAATTTTAAATTTGGATTATTTAGATAAGATGGAGTCTATGGGAGACAGACTTTCTGTAATTTGGAGCTTTCTGGATAATGTGTTTCCGGATAATGGGTCCCACACCTGTACTAACAAAATGGTACAACTGAATCATATTTAAGCAGTGCTGTTTTCAGACTCCACCTTGACGTTTATAACATTCTGTTCCTCCAAATAGTTTGTTTCATTCTCTACTTAAATATCTATTTGTGCCCAACTAAATTCCTTATCTAAGGACAGCAGTAATGAATACAATAGCATTCCTTTGCCTTCCCAAGTCTTTGACCGATGACAGCAGGTCACAAGTATTTACTGAAGTGCTGATATAAAAGAAAAGGATATTACATTTAAAACAATGGAGTAGAACAATAAAAGCCCGTAATTCATATCCTATTACATCTGCTGGTACCGAGAATTACAGCATGCAAGAATGTATGGATGCCCAAGTGCACTATAAATTACTGTGAACAGTATTTGTACAATCAGCATTTAGCTAGGCCCTGTGCACCTGCATCACCTCTCCTTCACCTGAGAGATGCCTTCAGTTTCATGGAAATTTCATACAGCATTTTTTTAATACTGCACTAGGTTGAAAACTCTAAGCCCTTTTTTTGTGTCAGGGCCCAAATATGGGTCAGCCTGTTGTTTAGCGTTAGTAATCATGATCCCCTTTGATAAAAGAATGTTTCAACTAGCAGTACACAATAAGCAATTAAAACAATATATACTGTATAATTAAAACTTAGTCTAAATGGCATGTTTCAATATAAGGGAATTCTTCTTGCAGATGAACCAGGGATGAGACAGCTCTAATGATGGTAAAGAAAAACAGAAGAGACTTTACCTGCTGCTCTTGTCGGAAAGGCCTGGAGAAGGTGGAAATGTAGATATATGATCCAAAGTTTTTCTCTTGCTCTTCTTCAGTCTCCAGCTCCCAAATGTTTTTTTCTTGGTTTCTGCTGGTGAGGATGGTAATTCTAAATCTTTAGGGGAGCAAAGCTCGTTTGAGGGCATCTCCATCACCTCTTCCACATCATCCTCTGAGCGCCTCCTGCTATCCTGCGATGTCTCCATAGTAACCCCATTATATTCATCCCCGGAACGACTTTTAGAGAAAAACCATCCCAGTTTGCGCAGGCCGCTCTTCTTTCCCTTCTCCATAGTGACAGAGAATTCCAGTAATAAAGCAATAGATATCCTAGTAAGCACTGTGAGGGACCCCTTGCAGAGCAGCAACGTGGTGGCAACAAATTTATGTGTGTAAAAACATTACCAAAAAGGCTTAGTATTTATGCCACAGGGATGTCCTTTAGCACAGTACACTTGTACCTCAGGAGACAATTAATCCCATAAGGAGAATGTCAGTGATTAAAGACAACTCCCATTTCGAACTGGCCTGTAGCTTTACCTGATCTGTAACGCTTTCCTTCCACTACACAGTATGTCGCCCCTGGATAATAAGTTTTCCGACACCCCAGAAATATGTTCACCTCCACCAGGCAGGATCCTCAAGCTCTAAACTCAGTTCCCAGCACTTGTAACAGCAGCAGCATACACAAAGCGTGTGGGATCAGCTGCTCACATGGAGGTGGGGCATTCCAGCAGAGCTCGGGTTACCTCCATTCCCTGAGGCCTGAACATGGGAGGAGGTGTGATCATCTCAAAGTTACAGAAACACCTAGGGACTGTATGATGAGGTGGTTTATTTTTTCTCTCAGGCTGCTGTGCTTATAATTCAATTCAGGCATTCACAAAGGGGGCACATTCCCCTATAGCAGGGCAAGAACAAGAGATTCAATCGAGTTTCCTATAAAAAAAAAATAGCAGAACGAAAAGCCCCCCAAATCTGCATACAATTACACACACAAATAATTCAATGCAATGGCAACCCTTTGGCGTTTATGCTCAACTCCCAGTAACCCTTTCAATGTGTAATGTGAGAGATTGCTGTGACATCTTGTACAAAAAAAGATAGGAGTGACAGATGGAGGTGGGCCAGATCCACAAAGTCAATAATAAATGACAATATTTACTTAGGGTCGAATATCGAGGGTTAATTAACCCTCGATATTCGACCGTCGAAGTAAAATCCTTCGACTTCGAAGGATTTACCGCAATTACTTCGATCGAACGATTGAAGGAAAAATCCATTGATCGAACAATTTTCCTTCAATCAGAAAATTGTTAGGAAGCCTATGAGGACCTTCCCCATAGGCTAACATTGATTATCGGTAAGTTTTAGGTGGCGAAGTACTTGGTCGAAGTTTTTTTGAAACGAGACAGTACTTCGACTATCGAATGGTCGAATAGTCGAATGATTTTTAGTTCGATAAGTCGTAGTCGAAGTAGCCAATTCGATGGTCGAAGTAGCCAAAAAAACCATTAGAAATTCGAAGTATTTTTTCTTCTATTCCTTCACTCGAGCTAAGTAAATGTGCCCTATGGCATTCAGCCCATCTGTACCCAACATTTTCACCAAAGTACAAGCCTGCCAGAGGGCCCCAAAATCAAGCGATCTGAGACTGAGCTGTAAAGAAACATGATACTGTTGTACTACAACAGTCAAAACCATACTTACCAGGAGAGGCAGCCTAAAATTCCACATATTGGGATTAACACTGTATGAAGATCGAAAAAATAAAAAAAAAGTCAAATTGCTGCTGTGATCAGTGTGTGTGTGTATGGATGCTGGGTTCATTTGGAGTGGGTGAACTTGATGGACTTTGGTCTTTTTTCAAACCAATCTAACTATGTAACTAAATGTTTTTAATTATTTAGCTTTTTGTTCAGCAGCTGAATTTCAGCAGCTTTCTGGTTTCTATGGTTCAATTTACCCTAGCAACCAGGCAATGCTTTGTATGATAGACTGAATTATGAACAGGGGGAGGGCTGAATAAAAAGATATGTAATAAAAATAATAAAATAACTTAGAAATGATGAGAAATAAAAACGAGGACTAGTTGAAAAGTTGCTACTGGCCATTCTATAACATACTAAAGTTGAACTATCATAAGCAAACAGACAACTAGAAATAATATATGTGCACTATATGGGTTGTATGAAAAGGTTTATGCAGAAAGCCACCCAGTACACTATACTGTATATACAACATAGTTAATAATTAAAATATTTCTACTAGGAGACCTTTTGGGATACTTTATGAGCAGGACTGAGAAACAGGAAATGAACTACAGCGCTGCAATTAAATATAGAAGACTTTATGGGAAGTGATATACCCACAATAAAACATTATTATACCAAAATAAATACAGAGGAACCAGTGATGTAACTAAATGTTACTGGGCCCCACAGCAAATTCATTTTAGGGCCCCAAACATATGCAGAGGTTGTCCTTTTTTACCAATATATGTTGAAATTGCTTATTAAGTAGATTCTCATGGGGCCCCTATACCTCCTGGCCCCCCTGCAGCTGCAGGGTCTGCTTCCTCTGTAGTTACACCCCTGAGAGGAACTCAGAATGTAGTGAGTTCCCTTTGTTCTGCAATGAGTCACAGGTAGTCATGTCCCACTAACAGCACAATAAAGCATACTCACTCAGTTACACACATGCATTATTCATATAAAAACATGTCTTCTGTTCCTTACACGCTGTCTCAGTTTGACAGTGGTAAAATGACTATGAAGATTTCATTCATCCAGGTCATGGTATATCTAATATAAGTAATTCATATATGACAGTGGTAAAGTTTTTAACAATCTCTCGCAATAGTAACCCTGTAATATAGCATTTGTACCTAGCACAGAGTACATACAGAAATTACATTCTGGGGATGACACATTGTTTTGCATTTTTGGTAATTACTGTTAGATATACAGTACCTGACTTCTACTGCCCCAAGAAGAGTTATTATATGTATTTCTTTTTGTTTTGTTTTTTTTGGTACTGCTGCTGTACCTTAAAAATAACAGCAATTTCCACTAAAAAGTCCATTCCCAGGATATTGGGTCCTAGGGATGGCATTTTTGCTTTATTTAGAAAGGTGATAATGGTATGGTAATAATACTGTATTAATAGGATGGTATACTATGCCACATAATCCCAACAGGTAGATTGCAATCTATGAGTAGATCTTTTTTGTATTGATGATCACACATGTCACCCACCCCCACACCCTGTTCGTAGTTGATGTACCTTGAAGGGGTTGTTCACCTTTGAGTTACCTTTTAGTATGATGTAGAGAGTGATATTCTGAGACAATTTGCAATTGGTTTTCATTTTTTAGTATTTGTGTTTTTTTGTTAGTTTTTTTTTTCAGCAGCTCTCTGGTATGCAGTTTAAGCAATTTGGTTGTTAGGGTCCAAATTACCCTAACAACCAGGCACTGACTTGAATAAGAGACTGGAATCTGAATAGGGGAGGGACTGAATAGAAAGATGAGTAATAAAAAAGTAGCAATAACAATATATAGCCTTACAGAGCATGTATTTTTAGATGGGATCAGTGACCCCCATTTGAATGCTGGAAACAGAAGAAGAAGAAGGCAAATAGTTGAAAAACTATACAAAATAAATAATGAAGTCCTTATTAAAAGATGCTTAGAATTGGCTATTCTATCATACTAATAGCTACATTAAAAGTGACCCACCCCTTTAAATGTGGCAACCCTAGTGTTATGCATGTAAGTGATATATTATATAGCATTGTAAAACCCAAGGTTGCAGACCCCTAACCGAAACCTTTATTTAAATGAAGCCTTGCATTATAAAGTCTTGGTACACCTAATTTAAGCAATAGATAGATAGACTTGTTTCTACTTCTGAATGAAAACGTGTTATATTTTGGTTAAATGTCAATGGAGACTACATTATATCACTGAGACTATCCTACCTTTTCCCAGGGAGCTTTCATGACAAGGATAACTCCTCTTTTTTTCCCTTAGTCTTGAGCCCTGCCACTGAACCCCATTGTTATATACCTTAATGAAACACCAGGAGACAGAGATCATGTAAAATGACCACAGCATTTATTCACATTTCATCAAATAAATAGGATCTTGAAATCAGCACTATGTCATTATATCCACCAATGAGTATTAGGCTGCCTCTACCTACAGAGAGGATGGCCCCAAGAGCCGGAGCTGCATCTCCCACCATGAGAGAGGTTCAGCAGCCCTGCTGTCGTCCTGAATCTGCCGTGTGTCGATGATAGGAAATCCAAGCAGGCTGTCACGTAGCACAAGCAGTAGTAGCGTCTGTGTCAATCAATCCACAGTGCAGTCACAGGAGAGAACCTCCTTTCTCCCTCTTTTAAATTTACCTGTGCAGTACTCTGGCAAGGTCTTGCCGCTGCTATGACAAAGATAACTTAAAAAACATTATTATATATCCACTGTTTTGATCCAGAGGAAGGCAAAAAACCGAGCCTGAAGCCACTGCCAATTATGCCTCAAGAGAAAAAACATTTCTTTCTGACCCCAATAGTAATCAGAAACTTTCCCTGGATCAAGCATTTGCAATTAACATAAATTAGTACAATGCGGACTCTCATGTTTTTACTGTATGAAATACACAATATAACAGTGAGCTCAGGAAAACATCCACATTCAATTATTAGTAGAAGAAAAATATGCAAAAAAGGGTGGGATGTTTCTACCTGCTCAAAAGATAAGGAAGTGAACTGCTTCTTCCCCTGACATCACATTCCTCTTATTCTCTGCCCCTGGGCACAGCACTCCCCTGCCTTGACTCATTGCTTCTTACCTAATCACAAATCTACATCTGATTCTGCAAATTTCTAAACATAAACCAGGGTAATCTAGCTGCTGGTTATTTGGATGCCTTGTCATACAAGAAATACTGACAACATGGGATATGATAATGCTAGAAAACACATTGTGCATCTTTATGCATCACTTAGGTTGCACTTAATCACATTTCTATGTTTTCAGAAAAAAACACAGTGAATCTGCACTGTCCTTGAGGCTGTAATGGATTTCATTAAAAGAACTGCTGCTAACTGTAAAATGATGGGGTAACCTAATTTTGGAAATAACCTGAATGATAGCTAACTAACAACTGTATGCGTGTAATAGAGTACTGAAGGTGTAAAAGATGGGTGAGATATACTTTTTTTTAACTTTTTTTCATCTGCATGCACAGGGTTATTGCAATTGTTTTGCTAGAATGTTATTACAGGTTCATATCCACCAGTTTCCAATCATAACTAACTTTAAGTATTATCAGAAGATTAATGGTTAAACATGTAGGGGCACATTTACTAAGCTCAAGTGAATGATTAGAATTTCAAAGGTTTTTTTTGGCTACTTCGACCATCGAATTGGCTACTTCGACCTTTGACTATGACTTCAACTTCGAATCGAACGAAAAATCATTCGACTATTCGACCATTCGATAGTCGAAGTACTGTCTCTTTAAAAAAAACTTCGACCACCTACTTCACCACCTAAAACCTACCGAGGTACAATGTTAGCCTATGGGGAAGGTCCCCATAGGCTTTCTAGCCAATTTGGGATTGAAGGAAAATCATTTGATCAATGGATTAAATCCTTCGAATCGAACAAAAAAGTCAGCATTTTGCTCTGTTGTGCATACACATTTGGCCTGGGGCTGTACAGAGGATCCATAAACAGGTAGCAATGATAATCACTGGGATGTGCCTAAAATGTTTGCACTTGCATTTAAAATCAAGGGTTAAGGGTAAGTGCACCATGGTCTTAATACTCAGTCACACCGTTTGCTGGGGGACTTAATCTTAAATGCACTACAAATTGAGAATGCTAATAGTTAGTCTAAGACTCACCTACAATAAGGGGCCTTGTCGTGGCACATGGTAGTACCGCGTACTTTGGCCAAAGTGTGGTACTACCACCTCACTTTTTGTAACAATTGTTGCAAGGCAAAACCTTGTGCAGACAATCTTTGTCTTTCTTTTTGCATACAAAAAATGGCTTTACATAGTTTACAACAGTTGGTCAACACCAGAATGTGAGTTAGACCAAGTACTGACACAAGGATGCTTCTAGCAGCTCGTCAACTCCACAGCGTGTGTTAGACTGAACGCTGGTGATTTCTTTCTGTGCTTTGTGTACAAATTGTAGCTGAAAAGTACCTAAAGAATGTAATGCAATGCAATAAAATAATTTTAGGAAACAGCACCAATAGTTTACTCTCACAGATATAGCTTGCAGTACTCATATATTTAAAGGACATGTAAACTCCCCACACAAAGATTTAATCAGTGAAAAGCCTCTTTGAAATCTCTATATAGCTGCCACTCTGATTGTTCAAGGTTAACAGTAAGGCTTGAGCATCCCCTTAATCCTTTATTATTCTTTCTCCACCTGTAACCCACTCTGTCCCCTCCCATGGGAATTTGCTTTGGCTGTTGGTTTATGAGCATGCTCAGTTTTTCTCAACTCACATTAACACACCCTCCAGTCTAGCAGCCAATTAAGAGATAGCATTGCTGATTCCCATAGAAACTCTGCTCTAGCTGTCTGCTCGTATTTTTAAATCCTAACCCCTCTCATGAGCTCAGAGTAACCATTACAGTGCTCAATCCAAGCAGGACTTGTCATCATAGTAAAGTCTGTCTGTGTTAGCCTGCATTTTTCAATTGCATAAATTTTACATAGCATATGTGCTGTTTGCAGATATAAATGCACTGACAATGTGTCTGAGGGAAAGCTGCTATTTGTTTTAGGGAAATGTAATGATGCTGGCAAACGGAGAGGGTATAAGCAGAACAAATAATGCCATTTGGGTGGGGGAGATGTGCCCAAATTATATATGTGGTAGGAAAATGTAGGCTTTACATGTCCTTTAAGGCTGATTTATTCATTTTTAACTACAGGTATCAGGTATATTGCGGTCTCTGGAAAAGGAGCTAGGAAAAAGAAATTGAATCATAAAATATATATGGTGTTTATACAAATGGCCTGTAGATGTCACTGTGCTCAAGACATACTGTGTATACTTCCTGTCATCTTAAAAGTGAAAGTGAAAGCTTACTGTTATGTAATGCCTTAATGACTCTGCTAATAAAGCACTGTTATACTCTAAAATAAATAAATAAATAAATAAAGCTTACTGTTATGTAATGCCTGCAAGACTCTGCTAATAAAGCACTGTTATACTCTCCTCATACTCGGCTACCCAAGACCTAACAATATACATATAAAATCATATTTTAACACCTTTTTACCCAATTCCCATGGTTAAAATGAACAAATCACCCTCTCTGTGTCACCTCAGCTCTTACAAGGTACTATCTCAATCTCTCTAGATTAAACTTGATCTTAATTCTACAAAGCATAACCCTCAAACTGGTTTCTCCCGCATTATTTCTGTGACCTCCAGTCCAAGAGATCATGGTTTATATAGATCTGGGGAGGTTCACCTGACATTTATGGTGCTATTACAAATTGTTGTGATATCTCTATTAAAGGACTGCATGTACTGAAAGGTAGGTTCCATGGGGTATATTTATCAAAGAGTGAAGTTAGAGATCACACAGTCCGCTAGAGTGATATACCATCTCTCCATTCATTTCTATGGTATTTTTAAAAGTGTATTTATCAATGGGTGAAAGTTCATCATTTGATGATACATATAAACAATGTGATTTCTTAAAGTTGTGCATTAAACACAACTTTAAGAAATCACATTGTTCCTTCCACTCCACTCCCAGCAGGCTTGCCAACATGTTTGGCTGGGTACAAACTAACATCCTAAGGCACACTGATATTGAATGACTGTCAGTTTCCTAGCTTATGTTTCAGTTGGAAGAATGATGGTGGCATGGACTACCTCGTAAGTATTGGTGCAACCGTGTAAGGCTATAATGTAGACAGTAGCACCTTTGGAATAGCTCATTGACCTGTGAGAGATTTCACAGTGTTGAGGAAAGTCTGGCTTTGTAAATATGTTTTGGCTATGTATACCAGAAAATTACCATCAGGACATTATGTCTGCAGTGGAGATTTTGCAAATTGATTTATTATAATTGTTTAATGTTGCATGTTTTGTGTCCCTTGTATGTTATGTCAATATATAATATATAATATGTGATACCAATATTGGTTGTATTTCATTACAGTGCAGTATCCATACACCAACCATAGTTAAATATGGCCTGTATTTCAGCACACACTTCTAAGACTTTTATCAGTAAAGCTGAATTGCACATTTTGAAGCAGACTAGGATTTATAATTTGTGACTCATATCGATTTCACCCTTAATACCGATGGCTTCAGATTACACAAAGTACAAGGCAAACACCAACATGTTTATTTGTAACAAGTATATTTATGTCTGCTAAGTAGGATGGTATTAGTTTACAGCATGAACTCTTTACCCATATGCACATTCTCTGACTAGGGCTCTTGTGAAATACCTTGTACCAGAAATAAATGTATTTTAACAGTAACTTCTGGCTCAGTTAAAGGGGTGGTTCACCTTTAAGTTAACATTTAGTATGTTATACTCAACTTTTCAATTGGTCTTAATAATTAATTTCTTTATAGTTTTTGAATTATTTGCCTTTTTCTTCTGAGTTTTCCAGCATTCAAATAAAAAACAAATGCTCCGTAAGGCTACAAATGTATTGTTATTGCTACTTTTTATTATTTATCTTTCTATTCAGGCCTCTCATATGCATATTCCAGTCTCATCAATCAATGTATGGTTGCTAGGGAAATTTAGACCCTAGCAACCAGACTGCTGAAATTGAAAAAGCTTAACTTAAAAACCACAAATAATAAACAATGAAAACCAGTTTTAAATTATCTCAGAATATCCCGCTGTACATGGTACTAAAAGTTGATTTAAAGGTAAACAACCCCTTTAACCTACAGTAGTAAGCCATCCAATAACACAATTCTACCTGTAATATATAAAAGTTCCTAAGGGGATTGTGTGTTGGAAAAAAAAGATGTAGATGTGAAACACTTTATGCAAGGCACACATAAAACAGGAAATGTGGTGCCCCAATAGGCTGTAATGCATTTAAAGCTTGACAGATTTTACTTATATTAATGTTACACTTTAGTCAGTAACATGCTTTTTCTACAATAAAGAGGTTAAGTAAACAACATCTACTAGGGCTACAGGGTTAAATGGAATGTAACTCTATAAAGGTGTCAGATCCTGCAAATGGATCGTCCACTGCCAGGGGCCAAATACACTAATCAAAGAAAAAATTGCAGCATAACAAAGGCTAGTGAGAAAGTGTAACAATGATTTATTGGCTCTTGCATACAACTGGTGACAGCATTTGGGACACACTTGGCTCTTAGCCCGACCTGATGTTAGACAGTTGAAGGTCATTTCTATGGAACAAACTACAAAACAGTACAGTAAGTCTTCTCATTAGCTACAAGTAGTGTTTTCAGTTGCACTTATTACAGTTTACATTTCCATAACTTTTCCTGCATAATTATTTCCAGTACAGGGGATTTCCTGTGAGACATCGTTTTAAGGGTACTAAGAGTAAAGTTTAGGCATTTTACTTTCTAATACGAAGACTGGAAACTGGAGACTTCAATCTACAGCTATTTCCAGGTACCAACAGGCCCGGATTTGCGGCAAGGCAGCATAGGCCCGGGCCTAGGGCGGCAAAAAAATAGGGGCGGCATGCCGCCCAGCCGCATTATGGGGACGTGTGCGTCCCCATTAAATTACAGCAGCTGCGCCGGCGTTTTTTCGGCGGCGGGCGCAGGGAAGGGGAGGTGAGGTGGGCGCTAGGACCGCGCAGCCGCCTGGTCGGACCACGCGGCCTAGGGGCGCCGGTCATTGAAATCCGGCACTGGGTACCAAGTACAAACTTTTTAACCAATCTATAATTTTATTTATTTTTTATTTTTTAGATAGTATTGCTCTTCTGCATTTTTCCAGATTCAAATGGAGGTCACTAACCCCAGAAGCCAAAAATTGTTTGCTCTATGAGGCTAAATTTTCTAGTTATTCCTATTCATATTCTAGTCTCTCATTAAAGCCACTGCCTGGTTGCTAGGGTACATTGAACCCAAGCATAGCTGCTGAAATCCCAAACTGAAGAGCTGCTTAACTGAAAGTGAAATATTTAAAAACAACATAAAATAATAAATGAAGACCAGTTTCAAAGGCCATCATACCAAAAGTTAATATAAAGGTGATCAATATTTTTAAAGACTGTAGCAGCAAGAAACAGAAGTAACTATACAATAAAACTCATAATATTTCCATATGGCAAATAAAAAAGGGAAAAAAAGGCTTTTGTGGAGGTGAACCATATATAGGATGTGGCACAATGTCTGGCTTGTTCAGGCTGTATGTAATCAGCCTGAAGTACTGCAAAATAGATAAAAGACATATTAACACCAACCTCTAGCTATTGACAGCAAGTTTAGGGTTTAAATATAACACTAGATGAATGTAGAGTGACAGGTGGCATTTGAGGAGGATTGATGATTTCAGCAGCGTCAGACTAAAGCATACCTCCCAACTGTCCCGTTTATTGTCCCGTATCATTATGAAAATGTCCCGACTTTCTCTTTGATCTTCTGCACTGAACAGCCAGAAAAAGATAAAATGTTTCCAAAACCTAACTGGCTTTTGGCAGAAAGCCCAGAATACATGGCAGATGCACTTTCGATACTTTTGTAACAATTTAAGATAAGCAAAGAAGCAGTTGTAACAATTTAAGATAAGCATGTCTCTTGGGGAAACTGTGACTAGCAGCATAAAGGGCAATTCACCATCATTAGCAAAACTGTAATAACACATAAAAACCACAGAAATGTGTTCAAACTTCCATAAACTGATAAATGTTGTGAAATTAAAACGGTAATTAGGGGGTGTGGCCACAAAATGGGTATGGTCAAAACAATTTGTCGCCCTACATTGACCAAATCTATTTGACCCTCTTTCTTTTTCCAAAATTTTTTGCTAAAGCATTGGGGGCCCACCAGGGCTGCAACATGAAGGGCCCTCCTGGCAGCCACCAGCCCCCTCCTATTGTCCAAATCCCCCCACCATGCATGCTCACACTACGTTGCTCTGCCTTGCGGTGCATTTCGCTAATCTTCATTAATTCTTAACAGGGGGCACTGGCAGGGTACTAATCCAACCCTGGATGTCAATATCCTTGCAAGACAGAGTGCGATAAACATTTTCATACATTTATTTTATGAATATTGTATTTATATACAGGTGTAGTATGCATAATTCTGTTAGTCAATTGGTAATTGTTAAATACTTGTTAATGTTATTTTAGAAATACATAGGATTGGGTCTTTTCATTTCAATACAATTGGACAGAAATATACAAGGGAATATCAGCATACTTGCAGGCTATTTTTAGACTTCACTAACTTGGCAGTATTTTAAGGCATCTATGAAGAAGTTAATTAGTTCACTAATAAGAATGGGAAAGATTGGCAACACATGATTTACTTTTAAAAATAATTATTATAAAAAATAAGGTGTTATGAGGTACCATATTTTGGGCAAAATATGTAAGCTCATGTGCCACATCATGGCCCTCATTGCAAGTTAGTTCTAAACTATCCATAAGCATTCTAAGTATGTAGTGAACTTGAAATCAAGTCCCCCAGTAAACAGTGTAATGTAGACCAACAGTGCATTTACCCTTAACTCAGAAGCTCTAATGAGAAAGCAGGGAGCTTTCTAGCCCTAGCCCATTAATATACACCTGTAAATAATTCCCTGTTTCAAAGGCTGAATGGGAGCTATAGACAAAAGTTGGCTACAATTTGTACATTAAACACAGAAAGAAATCGCCAGCAATCAGTCTAACCCACCCTGTGGTGTTGACCAGCTGCTAGAAGCACCCTTGTGCCAGCGCTCAGTCTAACCCACACTCTGGAGTTGTTCAATAAATATCCAAGATTTGTATATAAAGGAAGGAGAAAGATTGCCAGCGCACGGGTTGCTATAAATAATAAAAAGCCAATATCTGTACACAGTTAATCAGTTAATCAGACAGAGGTGGGCCATTTTATTAACATTTTCTATATTCACAATAGGTTTCCCCAACTGAATTTTTCAACTCTAAAAATTGTATATAAGAATAATTACTCTAAACCACAAAACAAAATAGATACCTTCAATAAAAAATATTGAAACAAAAAAAAATGTGAAAAATGTAAATATGAACTTTGAGTTAATGTAATGAGGAATGATCAAACTTGTTGCCTGCTTTAAATGATGAATAGGACTTGTGCTGAACTTGTGCGGAACAAGGGAGACATAAGGGAGAGGGTAATATACCAGTAATCAAATTATCTATATAAGAATGACCAAAAAAAGGAGTTGTTTGGATCATATTTTTTCATTGTTTGCCCTGCTTAGCTAAAGAAATAAAAACCATATACTTTTCATGGCAAAAGGCAAAATATACAAGAACTGTTAACTAAATTCATGTTCAACAAGGGGGTATACAAACAATGCTTTTTCTATTGTTCTTCCCTGAACCCACCCCACTGCAAACCATGATCAGAGTCACTCTTGCCATGAGGCAAAGTGAGAAACTTGCCTAAGGCAGCTGCGAGCAGCCAGTTATAAGGGGCGGCAAAAAGGTGCCTCTTGTAACTTTAAGATCCGAATTTCCAGGTTTTGACCTGCTATTGTGAGCTATTTTTGAGCGCTATTGTGCTCAATGCACTAGCAATGCTGCCCCCCTTTGACCCGATCCGACGCTGCTTTTTAGAGGGGGAGAGGGGGGCGGCATCTTGGCCGCTGCAGCCCCAAAATTGCCCCTGATCATGATCCATGAGTTTTTACCAGACAGTGAGCAAAAATTATTTCCCTGTGACATGTGGCACAATTTTTGTACCAAAATCCCAAAGCTATACTTAAAGCAACAGTAACATCAAAAAATTAAACGGGGGAATGTAATAAAAATCGCTAACGGAAAAACCATTCGCAATGCGAAAAGTTATGCCTTTGCGCGAACAAATTTTGCTTTGTGCGAATTTAATATAGCTTTTGCGAGCCCGGAAACTGTTTAGCGACCACTTCCGACAGTGAAAGACCGTTTGCGAATTTTATAGTTTGCGCCAATGCGCAGTCAATGTAATAAAACTTCTTACTGAAAAAGTCGTTATGTTTCCTCCAAAAGATTACGACACCTTCAAGCACTTCTTATGAGTGCGCAATTAAAATTCGCAATGCACAATTAAAATTCGCAATGCGCAATTAAAATTCGCAATGCAATAACAGTTTAAGGAACAATATTACATTGCGAGATGTGGATTTTTAGTCTTATTGGTGCGAATTGTTTTGCTCTTTGCGACTTTTATTACATTCCCCTGAAAGTGTTTTAAAGTAATACAAATATAATGCAGTGTTGCCCTGAACTGGTAAAAATGCTGTGTTTACTTCAGGAACACTACTATTGTTTATATAAATAAGCTGCTGTGTAGCAATGGGGGCAAATATTCAAAGGAGAAAAGGCTCAGTTTACATAGCAGATAGCAGATAAGCTCTGCAGAATATAATCGTGTTATCTGTTATCCGCTATTTAACCTGTGCCATATAGCCTTTTTGCAATTTCCACCATTGCTACACAGCCGCTTGTTTATATGAACTATAGAAGTGTTTCTGAAGCAAACACATCAGCTTTACCAGTGCAGGACAACAGTACATGATATTTTTATTATTTTAAAACACTTTCATTTTTATCACCCACCAATATCCAAGAAAAGCTATATAAAGAAAACCAAGTACAGAAATACTACCCCTTTTCAGTCTTAACATGATTGTTATTACATTACTGGGGTAGTTCAAGGTGTAGGTAATTGGTCTTCATTTTATATTGTTACATGTTACATTTTATTACTTATATTTTTATTCACTTTGCTCCTATTCATATTTAAATCTCTCACTTTTGAGAGATATGAATATTTAAGAATATTTTTAAAAAAATGACACATAGACCAAAAGCTAATTTTCTCAGTTTATCACCTACATCATACTTTTGGGGCAGATTTACCAACGGTCGAAGTAAAAATTTGAATAATAAAAAAAAAATTCGAACTAATTTTTGTGTACTTCGACTAGGGAATAGTCCAAATTCTATTCGAATTTGAAAAAGAAAAACCTAAAAACGTAATTTATCATGTACATGTACGACCATCTAAAACCTGCCAAATTGCTGTTTTAGCCTATACCTCCTAGAACCTATTTGGAGTCAATTGGTGGACTTTTAAAAAAAACGTCAAATCGAATTCGATCGAATGCGATGTTACTTCGATTCGTACGATTCGAATTTCGAACGAAAACGGCCTATGCACCCGATTCATTCCATATGTATTAAAATCAATGGGCGTTTTTTTCTTATGGTGACTATCTGCGACAATTTTGTTTGTGGTGAAGTTTTTCGTGGTGGATTTTCACTGCAATTTCGAGAAAAAATTTGCAGATGGCAAAATGCGGAATTTTGCTGCTAATCCATGCCTGGCAATAAAATTTGCTCATCACTACCCCATTCCCTCCCATTCACAACAGCTACCCAGAATACCAGTGGTGTAACTGTAGAGGAAGCAGAATATGGGGGCCTGGAACGCAGGATCTGCTTCCTCTAAAGTTGAATGTTACCCTCCTCTCCAGCTGCTCTTTTCCCTTCACAGGAAAACAGAAATGCAGGCAATAAGGAGACTTAGGTGGGGGTGTGGAGGAGCGGGATGTGGGCGGGAGGGAGGGATTGCAGTGCACAAGGTCCACTCTAGTTACACCACTTCAGAGTAAGACACTGGCATAACTGGAATCTACAGATACTGCAGATTTTGTCAACCCAAGATGAGATCAAGTTTTTTTTCTTGATTGACAATGTGGGTTCAATTGGCATTAATCTTTTGTTGCCTTGTGGGCACTGCATTCAGAGTGTTGTGGAATGCGTTTTCAAAATAAATTAAATAATTATGTAGTTACAATATCTTGTACAGTATGTGTTATCTGGAAATATGTTTTTCCGGAGAGCTCAGAAATATGAGTGCCATTTCCTGCAGATTATGTTTTAAGCAAACAAATATAATTTTTTATGATCTTCCTTTTGTTTTCTTTTTAAGTAATAAAATGATAACTTTAACTTGATAGTAACGAAGCTTACAGAAATGTCATAAATCCATAGCGGTGGCAGAACAATCCTATTGTACAAATCGACTGCAAATTTCAAAAATGCTCGGAAAAATACATAGTTAAATTAACATTTCATAACTTTAATTTGTGTGTTTGTAGTATTATAGTAGCAGTTACTACAGAAAGCCTGGAATTCAAATATTTAAAACTGTCTCAGAAACACTTAAAATAGTAACTAAATAAAGAAAAAAATACACATTTCCAATCCACTCATAAAATGCCTAATGTGTTATTACACTGGGCGAACTGGTCACAGAGCACCAATCAGAGATTTACTTTCAGGGCTTTTTGTGCAATAGCAGATTGCTGAATGGTAACTGTAGGCGAGTTAGTAAATGAGTGTCACGGTCGGCACCCAACACCAGAACCAATGCCAAGCACCCTGGTCTCGGCTCGTGCTTCACCTGTAGTGTGACCGCCTTTGGCCTCGGGAGGAGCCTTCAGCTACTTGGATGCCACCAGGACTTAAACGAGATGTGCAAGGCTATAGGTTCTGGATAGGCAGAGGGGCATGACTGTTAGCGAGAGTCTTTGGGCAGAAGGTCGTAGAACAAGGCGTTAGGCAATAGAGTAGTCAGATCAGGCTGGGTCGAGGCAGGCAAAGAATAAGCGTAGTCAGGCAGGCAACGGTCAAACGGGGATATCAATCAGAAAGAATTTAGCAAAAGAGGTAGTCGGTATTCAGGCAAGGGTCAGGATCCAGAGGTCAGAATAGTCAAATAGCCAGGCAGAGGTCAGAACAGGAATCAAAACAGGTTCAGACAGATTTAGTTTAAAGCTCAGAAGCACCAGGAACAAACGGGCAGTGTGTAAAAACAAAATGTACCTTTAAGTACTTTTAAATTTCGCGTCATTGCGCACTGACGTATGATGTCAGCGCACCTTTAAATCCCAAGGAGGCGTGCCGCACACTCCATAAGATACCGGCGCCAGAGGCACTGAAGACTTGTGCGGCGGGCGTCCCTGCCGTCCCCCCACTAGACCACCAGGGTGAGTTTTTATTACATTGAGTCAGTGGATTAAAATACTGATGTTGACCGAATATGTCTGGGTAGATGCCATTTTGAAAATGTATTAAAGCTGCCCTAAAATATATTTAAAGCTCAGTCACTGAATGAAAAGACAAGGCACTGTGACTTAAAATAAACAACCCTTCAATGCTGAAGTCATGAATACTTTTTTTATGGTTTGATTTTGAACTGCCAATGTGTGACATGAAGCCTTTTCCTTCTATTTTGGCCATGCATAGGAAGCACAAATGAGATGCAGGGATTAGAACACGGGTGCCCAGACTTTGTCACCTTGTGATCTACTCTTGCCCCTGATGCCATCATGAGATCTACCTTAAGAACTCATAGCAGGATGGTACATAGGCAATTCCATGTATAAATACTCCCCAATACCCCTATTCGCCGAAATACATTGAAGTCTATGGGTGACTTTCACAAGCATTTTTATGTTTTTTTTCCTGCAACAATTTTTTTTCACGCAACAATTTTTCCCACAATCTACCAGGAATAAAGTGGTCGACTAGTAGACTGCAATCAACATCTTGGGCACCCCTGGATGAAAACAATGTGTTGACAGAAATCAAGGCAATATCAGTACGATAAATGGAAGATATTGCTAAAACATACATATTACAAAAATGTAGCGAATGCATGTCAGGGCAGGCACTGACAATTACATTGAATTAAAAATAAAGAAGCATTTAGCCTTTTATGCAGTGTGCTGCCTGCAGTCATTGCCCATGATTTAGTGACACATTTATCAAATTAATTTTCGTATCACACTAATGAGTCAATAGCTTAAAGTGCCAAAATAACATATAAATTCAAAAGTCAGGTGCTCTCATAGTCTTAGCATTACAGTACATTTTTATATGCAGTGTAACTTTCTTCCCCTTACAGTTGTATTTTTGTTAAATTTTATTTCAATAGTTTCATTTTTAAATGGAAATGTTGCACCTTTTGTGTAAGGTACAAAGGCTTGTAACCCATAGCAACTAATCAGATACTTGGTTTCAAACAAATGGGTTACTAGACCTACAAATGTCACTTTTCTGCCATTACCCCATTATCATTATTATAGTACATGAACACAAAAGTTGTAATTAAAACTTGTATTGAGCATTGTTGCTCCTCCATTAATCTATAACGTTTCTTTATACTGTATCTAGTTTATAAAATGCTATATATGCCTTTTTTTGGTTAATACAGAGGATACTTATTTTGTTGAAGGGTGAGTGAAGTATTTGTATGTTGGGCTTCAGGCACATGGATTGTCTGTGTTAGGCATTTGTTAAACAAGACATTTTTGTACACTCCATAATCAGACATGCAGACCAATAGCATAGTACACTGTATATACAGTACATACGTACAATGTAGCTGAATATTGTCAATTGAAATCCCATGCTATAACCCAGTGCAAAAATGCAATCCAACACAAAAAAGCAAAGCAAAAAATGTCTTGGAGTGCAATTTTCAGACTGTGTTATATTGTGGGATTTATGCCATTTCAATGACCTAACACACACACACAGGTATGTTTACATGGTATAGAAAACAGAACACACCTTATCGAGCTTAGGCAGTTATTTGTAACTTCTATGGCTTCAACCTTATATACTGTAACTGACCCCATTATTTATACACCATGAGCAATAAACATGATCCAACAAGGCTGCTACTATATCTATAATGTGTATGTATTGTATAAAAAAAGAAAAGGAATGACAAGGATGCTACACTTTGCTTCAGATCTGATTCAGAAAAAACCAACGTGAGGTTGCCATATTCTCTGTTTCAGTGGGCTGAAACATGCACATCAGTGAATAAACCAATAAACAATGGTGAATCATATGTCAAAAAAGTAAAAAAGAAAAAAGCTACAAAGTGGTCTCTTCCCGGGAAAACCCCCAGTCCAAGGGTTACCAATCAATTTTGGAATGTACGAAAAATTAAAATAGGAAGAAACCAGCTACTAGTGAAGCAGTAGCCCAAGTTAAAAAGACTTTATTAGGACATACATAAGCTTAACGTGTTTTGTGCCTAAATGGGCAACAATAAAGTAATATTACTGCAGCACAGTTTGCCCAACACTTACCAGCTACAGATCTGTGGCATTTTTAATGAAACCAAAATGCACAGGAATGTGCTGAAGAAAGGCTTTCCAATGGGAAAAAATAAAATTTAAGTTGCACACTCCCGAAGAGATCCGGTTTTTGTTGTTCTTCTTCCTCCTGCGGATCATACTCCTCCTCGTGTTGTCTTTGTTTGTCCACCTGCTGTTGTTCACCCTATCTTTCTTCCGCCGTCAGTTAAAAAAACAAAAAATAAGAAAAAAAATGACTGCTCCCTTACTAACGCTGCTGGTTTGTCTCCATCTGGGGCAGAGGATGATAAAATTACTGTTCTTTTTTTTCTGCTATTGCTTCCTGTGCCCATGACGTTCTGCATGCTATGGAAACCAGATTGGCTGAAATCTAAAGCCTAAAGTTTTGATATTATTATTATGATATTCTTATAAAATGAATTATGAATTCTTCTCAGGAATAATTGTGGGCGTAAAAGATGGAACCCACAGATATCACCGGACAAAAAATGATGCAGGCTCTAACTGCCTTGTCCATTTATTGTCTTGTGTGACCTCACATCTACAATATGTGTGTCCTTGGTTTTTTTGTGTGCACCGTGTATTGTATGGTCACAGGGGGCAGCCCATTTTAGTTCTTAAAATTGCAGTTTTATATTTAGGATTACCCAATGATACATACTACTAAAAAAGTATAATTTTTATGAAAATGTTTTATTCAGAGGAAGCAGGATAGTTTTTTCCTATCTGGTACTCCAAGTACTGACTGTAGGGGTGGATGTAGATTGGAATTGTTTGCAAAAAACATTGGACATTCTGCCATTAGTTTGTATTTTGGCTGTGGAACCTGTGTACAGCAGCTTAGTCCATTTAAGTAAGTGAAGTTCAAAGTAAGATTTCAGTGATGAAATCTGGGGTCAGGGTCAAACATTGCATGCCATGGCAAATTTTAAGGCCATGCCTACATTGGGAGGCATGCCTCCATTAAACCACTCCCCATTTACAGAACACTCCAGCATGGGGACATCAGGTTAAATCCTAGAAGCAGCTGACCTAGAAGGGTTAGGTATGAGGCAGAGCACAATACATAGGTACCACAACCTAATATAGTGAGAGCAATTAGAAATAGCTTCTCTATTACATTATTCAGTGATATAAAGATAGATAAAGGCACAGCAATAAGATATACAGTATACCGTGAGCAACTATGGGCTCTGATACCCCAAGCACCTCAGGGGACAAATTTCACCTCAGTATGGCATTTCATGTAAAGTATAATTGCCCAGAATTCATAGCAGGATGGCACAGTGGCAATTCCATGTATAATACCTCCAGGATAAAAAGCCAAAATTGCAAGAACATAGCAGTGATAAGGGAGGTTGAATGCAGACAAAGTAAATAGTAAACACCACTACGTACAAAATTCTCTCCCTTCCCCTTCACCAGCAGGAATCAATGGGGTGTGAAATTCAATGCACTGCAAGCTTTCTAATCTTTTCTCCTGCGCAGCTATCCAGCTTCTGGCTCACTTCGGCTGCATGCACTCCTGCACCCCCTAGTGGTATTTTAATATGGGCCCTGCTATATTAAATTTCTGTGCGCTCAGTAGGGGACGTTTCCCAGGATCGTTTCTCCATGGAGAGCCAATTCCTGAAATGGGGTCGGTCCTTGTGGGACAGGGACAAATGTTCAGCTAAGTCCAAAGCCTATGATCTTCATGGTGGCCCAATGGAAGTTCCACTGTACGGAGTCCAAGGATGCTATACCAGCAATATTCTTCGGTATGGGTTGCATATACCATTGGTATAGAGTTTATGGATATTAATGGCGGTACCTTTTCTGGGCATAAACCAGAAAGATTTTCCAAAATGTTATTTTTGCATAGAAGTAGGTAAATTGGCCAGTATGCTGCACAGTCCTCAGCCTCATTTCATAATTTGGGAATTAAAACTATAAGGACTTTTTTGCATCTTTTTTGCATCTTTAAGAATATATAAGTATGGGTACTATATGTTCTTGGTGAAGTTTATAGTACCTGGTGCGTATGCCTTAAAGACCATTGGGGGAATGTAATTAAAGTTGGAAATGAAAAAAATATTCGCAATGCGAAAAATTATGCCTTTGTGCGAACAATTTTCCTCTGCACAAATTTAGTATAGCTTATACGAACCCGGAAACTGTTTCGCGAATTTTATAGTTTGCACCCGTGCTCAGTGAATGTAATAAAAGTCCTTACTGAAAAAGTTATGTTTGCTCCATACAAAACCTTCAAGCACTTCTTAAAATTTGCCATGCACAATTTAAATCTGCAATGCAATAAGTGTTTATGTGTTTAACCCTGTGTATTTTCACGCTTAAAGTGGACCTGTTACCCAGACATAAAAAGCTGTATAATAAAAGTCCTTTTCAAATTAATCATGAAATCCAAATTCTTTTTTTTATAAAAGCATTCATAGCTGTTGTAAACTCATTTAAAAATCTAAGCTGTCAATCATATATTGCCTGCCCCTCCTCTACGCCTTAAGCATAGAGGCAGGGCAAGCAATTACTTTCACTTCCAATTCAGCAGTTCCTAGATGTCACTGCTCTCCCTACATTCCCCCATTCTCTTAGCCATTTCATTGTGTAGTCAGGGCATGGGGATGGACATCTGGTCCCCATTTTGGTGCACAAACAGGATTCTGAGATGATGCAAGGCTTGTCTTAATAACAGTGTTCACAAAATGGCTCCTGCCTGCTTGCTATAATTATGAGTTCCCAGACTAAAGGAAACAAGATTCATATAAGTCTCAAACAGTGTAATTAAAGTTAATTTTACTTGACTAAGGTGATAAAATATGGTTTGGAATAACTTGTTTGGGTGACGGGTCCCCTTTAAGAGTGTTTCAATTTTCTGTCTTATCATCCCTACGGGCATCTAAAAGCTGTCATTAGGCAGGCAGTATGGACAGGGTTCTTTTGCACAGGTTAACTTGTGCACCTGAACAACACATCTACCTGCCTTCACAGCCCGCCTCATAGCATACACTTGGAATAATTTCCATGCAATAGGTGGCAAAGGGGTGAAGTAACAAACAAAACATAATTGTACCAAACTGGTCAATCTTTGCCATTCAGTGAAGAGAATTTACATTCATTTGGAAATATGTATGTGTATTTTATAGGTATAAGAGGTCACCTGAGGAAAGAGTATAACATTAATTTATTCCATGAGAATCAAGTCTTTGACCAAGTTATAGGAATCACTGTCTAATTCACATGAATAATGTAGAATACATTTTCATCAGTTATGGCTTCAGGAAAAATAGTAAGCACATTTCTGGCATGTGGTAGATAGAGGTAAAAAATGTTCCATTACGCCTCTAGGTGAAACTTTAGGACAGCCCTGTTCTTGTCAGACTGTTTATTGCTTGGCGTGAATTCAATGAAACAGTCCTCGCTTGGGTGCTCAGCCGGAAATTATTCAGAGACGCATAAACTTCATGAACTTGTGACTTTTATTGTGGCAAACAATGAGACACAGTGGCAATGGCAGTTCAACTTAGCCTACGCGTTTCGTGCCGATAACAAACGGCACTTCTTCACTTACAAGCGAGGACTGTTTCATTGAATTTACATGAGAATCTGTGCGGCTGTTGATGTCTCGCGGGATGCCGCTGGGGCAGGGACGCACTTCGGATACGCTGGAAGGGTGAGCTCCATGAATTATTGTAAGGGCCCAAAGGCTCAATCTGGAGTAGCGGACCTAAGAGGAAGCTATAGTCCAGCACTGTTCGCGGAATCGCGGTACAATAGGATTAAGCAAAAGAATGGTCAAAGTGCAGGCAAATAGGTCAGTTCAGGCGGCAAGGGTTCAATAATGATAAACAGGCAAGGGTCAAGATCAAGATCAGGAATCAATACACACTAACACACCCAGTTACACACGAGGTAGAACCTATAATTGGGCGATGTTTGCAGACCTTCAGGCTCCTTAAATAGGCCTTCTTTGGCGCCAAAAGATGGACGTGATGACGTCACTACTCTGGCGTTATAGCAGAGGCGTTCCGACGCTGGCTTCATTCGGTCAATGGCATCCGTTCCGACGCTGGCGTCACAGCGCTGTGCCCGGGAAGAACCTTGTGGAGGGACTGGGTGCCGCCATCTCGGATTGCAGAATAGCGTCAGCGTGGACGCGGAAGGTAATTCCTTAAAATTATATATTCTCCTAACTTTATACTATGTTTATTGCTTGGTGTACACTAAACAAGTCAAGCATACTGTATATGACAAGTCCGTGGATGGCAAGTAAAAAAGGTCTCCATCATCAGACAGCTTTGTTCACTGTGGTCTTGTCGAGACAAAATTGTCATTAATAAATTTAATTTAGCTGCATTAGAACTGTATTTTTAAAGCTGTTTGATGTAACCTTTTTCCCCACCTCTGCCAGTACAGTAGCCCTACTAATGCAAGAAGAATTTCCAGTGAGAATCCTGCCTGGTCTATACACCAGGCTAGCTGTTTGTTTAATTTTTTGAATAATTGAAACCCAATGTGCACTTTAATCTTCTTATATTGGATAACAGCATCATACTGCTGCTAAGCAGGACGATCACTGAAATATTGTATTGAATGTGTAATTATTCTACCATTTCTAGTATCTCATTACCTGTCAACATATGAAAAATGGAAAGAGTGACAAAAAGATCTGGAAAATCAAATCTACCAGGTCCACGTGATTGTATATCTTAACTGCATAAAATATATGGGATTTTTTTTGTTGAAAATATTTCAACCATGCCATTTTATGTCCATGCGCCCTAATTACCATGTCCATTTTACAAAATTTGCCAGGTTATGAAAGTCTGAATAATTTCTAGGAGTTTTTAGGACAATGTTTTATGTGTTATAACAGTTTTGCTAATGAAGGTGTTACAATTGTACCTAAGTGCAGGTGCTTGGTGTTCTGGGCTCTCTGTCAAAAAGCCTCTTATTTAATAAAGTTTCAGAAACAAACACTCTAGTGACAGTGCAGGAGATCAAAGAGAAACTCTGGACTTTTAAGGGTGGTGGCAGACAGGGCTGGGGGGATTTCCAAAGTATTTGATGCATTACATCTGCTAGGCTAAGCATCTTCACACCGCTCAATTGACGAGGAGGCAGATCTGAGAGTTGATCAGTAACAGAAATATTGTGTTTAAAGCTTTCAGTTTCAGTAAGAGGACAGAATATGAAACTAGATTTGCACAGATCAGGTGGTATTCTCAGGTGGAGGATTGCTGTATGCTGGGATTTGCAGTCTTGCAACAGCTGTGTAAAGTGAGGATGAGCTGTTTTACAACAGCCTACTTACCGACCCAAACCCAGTAAAACCTGCTTTTTCTGACAATTTAAATTCCAGTGCTGGATCTGTTGGTCACAGAAGGTCAGCATGATTCTTCAGTTTGCAGTAGTACAAATGTAAATAGTTTTTTTTATCTTATTGGAGAATCACTCAACTCCCAGCCCAGTGTAACCAACACTTTATACACTCACATTTATCACAGTGGGTTCCTTGGAAGTACCCGAAAGCAGATATCACTGGGCAGCAGAGAACCTTTGTGATACTCTTACTAATAAGTGTATTAGTAGTGTCAGACTAGTGAGCCTTGGACCCACCAGACCTCAAGGGCTCTCACCTCCACTGACCAGCCGGACCACTGATATTATCTGTCCCTCAAGCCCCCTAACCACCCTGCTCATATCTCTGTGCATGAACAAAGGGCAGCGGAGCCTACAAGGACAGGGGCCCACTGAGAATTCTGTGGCTAGCCTTGTGGGCCAGTCTGACACGGAACATGACAGTGAGATATATATTCTGGTTCCACTGCCTGAAATGTAGGTTCTTTGAAAGTAATCTTTGTAAAATTCCAAGTAAATGGATATTATGAACTGTATAAAGCATGATGCCTAACGTTTTTAACTGAACTTCCATCATCTTGCCAACTTATTTAACCTTTAGTGTTGAAATCTGGAGCCCCCCTCAAATTACTTATTTTCCCTGAACCTGTATTAATTGAGGCAGTGCTGCTCCACACAAATATTGCTAAATTACAGCTTCCACGTATTATGTGGAAATGCACTCAGGCAACATCAGGGATGAATTCTTATAGCAACACTGTACATTAAACCTTCATGGTCAGCTGCTAAACTGATACAACAGTACCCTCCCTTGAGTTCTGACTGCTGGTTATACTTTACTCTCTTCTCGGTTTCACATGATCATCAGCAAAGGCCCTGGACATATTTTAGCTAGCTCCAAAAAGAACTATATATGTCCTTCTAAATAATTAAAGTATACTGTTGTAATATTGGTAAGAAAATTAACATGGTAATATTAATATATGTAATAAAAGAGGCATAACGATAGAGGAAGCAGCCATATAACTGCAGAGGGGACCCAGTGAGGCACTGGCTGATGATCAGTTTCCATAAATGTTTATAAAGAAATGTCTAATTCCTACAGTTTATGTGAGCCCTAAAATAATTTTGCTTTGTGTCTAGTATGTTGTAGTTGTGCCACTGTTACAGTGTTGTAACTAGATGTTACTGGGCCCTATAGCAGATTAATTTTAGGGCCCCCAACATTTCCATAGGTTGTCCTGTTTTACCAGTATATATCGAAATATCTCAATAATTAGGGTTTCATGGGGCCCCTATACCTCCTGGGCCCCCCAGCAGCCTATGGTTCTGCTTTCTCTGTAGTTACGCCCCTGCACTGTTAGGTAATTATGAAATGGTGGTATGCTGGTAAGCATGATTCACATAAGAATCCACTTGAATATATATGAACTGTTTTAGCGGTTTACCATGGAGACCTAGGAGAGTTGTATGGAGTATTTTCATATATGGTAACAAAAGTGAGTCAGATCAGATCTGTATAAATAATTGTGTGGCTAACGTATTTTAACTTGTCTTTCAATAAATCAACTATTCTGCACTTTATGACTGAATTGTTATATCAGTGCGAAAAATGATGTCATTATTTAATACCACTCTAGACCTAGCACAATCCATTGTTAATTCAAACAGAATTTTAGACTTGTTATACATTCACTTAAAATAGCATTAACACACATGACTGTATGGCATTCCATAGCAGTAAATTGGTTATGATTCCTGTATATCAACACAGTTTTTTTAGAATACAGTAATGAACAATGTTCTATAAAAGAATAGCTTTAGAGGAGATCCCATGTGATCCCAAGCACAATTTGTACAGTTCGCACAGAATGCCAACTTGTAGTCTTTACATCAATGACAGTACTGTTATTTTTCAGGTTGTCAACGATGAACGCCTGATGAAAATGGTAATCCAGCACAATCCAGAGATAGATACATAAAGCAACATTGGTTTATACTCCTCCTTAGTTATGATTTACCAGCAAAATAAATGCAAAATGATCTGCCTTCTGTGTAAGCATCTTGGGTACCACAGTGCTGCTTAAAAACAATTTTTCTTCATTGATTGTCCTTTTTATTCTCCTAGTCATTTCTATTTACATTGCCTCAATTTCTACTCAATACAAGCTGCCACAAATGTGTTTTGACGTTTATCTAGGGCAGCAGTCAGCAACCTTTACTATCAAAAGAGCCATTTTGCCCTCTCTTCCACTAAAGAAAAATAGTCTGGAGCCGCAAAACATAAAACAGATTATAAACTTTTTAAAGTTTTAAACTTTTTTCAATTTTACAACAACAGAATACAACAAACAGAAGTGCAGTGTGTAGGTGTAGGCCTACTTTGAAATAAATTAAACACTGAATAGCCCTATTAAATGCTAGTGTTCTCATCTGTTTAATGTAAATTCTGTTTCTGAAGTTCAATGCTGATCTTCCCTCTATTGTCTTGAGTTTGTGACCGTAGTAAGGACCATGATGAATTATCTTACCGCGGCTCGGTCGTGCCTGTCACTCCTCGGATGTCTATACAACCCTCGCACCTGCTGGCGGCTTCCTGAGTGTGCGACTGTGGTAAGCTAACCGTTAACTTACCCCGGCCACACACTCAAGCAGCCGCCAGCAAGTGCGAGGGCTGTATAGCCGACCCGATAGGCAAAGCTGCAAGACCGAGCCACAGCAAGCAGGATGAAGAGCTGCATGAGGCTCCAGAGCCTCAGGTTGCCTACCCCTGATCTAGGGCTTAATCGAGGTCCATAGGATATTGTAGTTACCTGCTTGTGTGGACATTTTGGTTAAAGGGGAACTAAAGTATAAAATAAAATAGAATAATGCTAGAAATGCTGTATTTTGCATACTAAACACAAGCATGAGCATGTTATGGGACTCCAATACAGACTAAAGAGCGAAGTGACTAACACTGGCAACCATTCGCCAGCATTACCGCTTTCAGACACTTCACCGATTTACTAACGGGCGCAGGCGTAACTTTGCTAGCGAAAGAAACAGAACCTAGTGGTCATTCGCATTCTATCGCCAGAAGAATTTTCGCTCTGGTGAATGGACGTTACTCCGCAAATTCACTAGGATGCAGATTTTACTGAACGTTACCTCTTTCGCCAGACTTGCCTTCGCCAGCTCAGACCAGGCCAGCAGGATGCTGGTCATTTTTCATTATAGCCAGCGGGAAGGCAGGGGAAAGCAGTTTGGGGAGATCGTTGCCCAGAAGAAGAGGCGATTAGTCGCCAGGCGACTAAATCTCTCTATGTGACTTTACCCTTATGCCCACCATAGGAATAAGCCAATTTACCATCAAAATTCTGGGTTATATAAAAAAAAAAACACACACTAGCAAAACAGTACCAAGAAAGATTAAAAAAAAAAAAAAAAAAAAAGCACAACTGAATTTCTATGCACACAACCCCCCCTCCAAAAAAAATGTAGCACACCAAAAACATCAGCACATGTCAAACTCTTCCCCATAGCTAGGGTTGCCACATTTTCTAGAAAATAATACCAGCATTAGCACTGTCCAAAGCCCCACTCCCAATCCCGCCCAAAGTCCCACCGCTAGTGTGCTGTTAGTTTGCCAGGCTGTCCAGACCACACAGCTCTTCTGTTTAGGACTGTCCGCACACTCCAAGTCCCTCAGCACTTGCGTCTTTAAAGACGGCAGTCACGCCACCCACAAATTTCATCACGCGAGACTGTGACATCACAACGTCACATAAGCGATGTGATGTCCCAGGCGCCGCAGCCCGCATAGCTGGGGATTTCGAGGAGGTAGCAGCGAAGCTGCTTAAAACTAAATGGTGGTTTCTCCCCTCAGAATGTTAACAGCCATGTAATTGATGGTATTTTTTTAACACCTGCACCGGCCTTGAGACCTGTTTTTTCGGCTGAGTGGCAACCCTACCCATAGCACACAATTTTGCAGCAACTTCACCTGAAATCATACCTCCTAACTGAAATCAGCAGGTAGGCATGTGTAGTTGCAAGAAGCTGCCTGAGAGCCCAAGATGCCTTCTGCTGACGAGATTATGTGGGACACAGTCTCGTGTAGTTCAGCCCTAAGGCTTATGATACAGGACAGGAGCATCCACAGAGGGTTTTGCTTAACATCTAAAGGGCTAAAGCCTCAAAATACAGTTTTGCATATCGAACGAAAATATAATTCAATGCAACTTTGGAATTTGCTTAATTACACATTTTAAGGGATTGCTACCAAAAGAAGAATCTGTGTGCCTTGCTATTTTCTGCATGCACTTCTGGTTCTGACATTGGAGACATGCGACAGTTCATGGCCAACAAAATCCGTAAAGCTTCCCTCAATGTGCTTCAAGAATTCAGCACTGCTTATGGTAAAGGATGCAGTCAGCGGCATGTGTTTGTGACGTGGGGCATTTTATAGAGTTTGTTGAAGCTTGCTTGATAAAGTGAATGGGCCCGGGCCTAGGGTGGCAGAATTTAAGGGGGGCGGCATGAAGCTCAACCACACCCGCATTGGTTGGGAATAGGGTTGCCACCCAGCCATGCTCTGCCCCTTTTTACCGCCCCCCAGCAATGGGGGCAACCCTAGTTTGGAATTACTGGGGATTCACAGATACAATTGTTTTTAAAATTTCCACTGCACCAATCCCCAGAACTTCGAACCTGATGCTGAAAATTTGAGCATGTACACAAAGCAAGAGGAGGAGACAGGGGCGATGAATGGCAGCAGGCCTAGGGGCACCTGCTATGTAAATCCGGCCCTGAATGGGACTTTATTAAGGTAGAAGAAAAAAAAAAGTGTTACCCAGCTCAATAAAGGATGACATCAAAACAGCTGAATGGAAGCGGCCTTTATTACCCCCTCTGACTAGGGTTGCCAACTTTTCTGGAAAAAAAATACCGGCCTTTCTATATATTTATCTTTTTTCCCTATTAATAACATTGAGATCAGCCATCACTTTTACCGGCCAGGCCAGTAAAATACCGGCCAGATGGCAACCCTACCTCTGACCCATCCAATGCCATCTTGGATATCAAATGGGTCTTTGAGTGCCTTTTTTATCCATGAAACTAGATTGAAATGGGGTTGGTTAGGGTGGGGGGTGAAGGGAACATTTAAACCGTTTACCTCCTCTAAACTCCTGGAATCTTTTTTCAAACCCTTCTGCTAACCATTGTGAAATCTGGTTTTCAAACTGCATGCACTAAGGCACTCTTATGTAATATGGGTATCCAGAAACTTATTATACAGAAATTTCCTGAATATGGGAAGGCCATTTCCCACAGAGTCCGTTGAATACCGGCCAGGTGGCAACCCTGTCTGTGGCAATGATACAGTACCTTGTAGCTGGTGTTAACAAAGATGCATAAATACATTGTTTGTTTATTTAATACACATTACTCAAACAGTCTGAGATCTCTATAATATATTTACAAGGAGCAGAACAACACTGCAGCTAATCCTAGAGGGATTTATGCACCCCCAAACCACCTGACATCCCGGATGAACAAAAAATCGGCCGATCTACCTGGTCAACTTGGCCAACATACAGTATGTGTGTAGAGATATGTATATTTAGATGTATATTGAGATATGTGTGTATTATTTTGCTTATTGAAACCATATTTATAATAAGAACCAGTGGCAAGTCACACACATTTAGATTTGCCATGTGTAAACGCAGTGTGTCCTATTCCTATTATCTCAAAATTACTCATTCCACAATTCTTCATTCCATGCACTGAAACGATAACTGGTAGTTTATCAGCCATCCTAATACCAAGTTAGGATTAATTTGGGGTATAGGATCTATTATCCGGAAACCCGTTATTCAGAAAGCTCCATATTATGGAAAGGTCATCTCCCATAGACTCCATTTTATCCAAATAATCCACATTTTTATAAATTATTATATATTTAATTTAGTTAATAAATAGGGATCTGCAAATTTTTTCGCCTTGTTTCGGCACAAAAATGACGCCCATAGACTTGTATGACGTTGAGCGTTAAAAAAGAAAATTTGTCGTGCAACAACCTTTTTTTGGCGCCCATAGACTTTAATGGGCGTCGGCGAATTTATGGCGAAACGGGTCAAATTCACCCATCCGTGTTAATTAATATTAGCAGTAGTTTGTACTTGATCCCAGCTGAGATATAATTAATCCTTATTGGAAGAAAAACCAGACTATTTTACGTTTACACAATTTTATAGTAGACTTAAAGTGTGAAGATTAAATTTACGCAAAGATCCGTTATCCGGAAAACCCCAGGTCTCAAGCATTCTGGATAACGTATTCTCACAATAAGATTTTGAGATACAAGAGTACCACTTCTAATGCCATATTTGAACTCTGTTCCCTGTAGCTGGATGTACAGACTCTTTTCATTGGGCATTGGAGCATTGTGTACAATTTACACAAGGGAACATGCCTGTCGTTTTTAATCCCAAAATTTTCAATGAGGCTGTAACATTATTTCCAATAGTCCTACCTTTACTATAGGACATAATCACTGGGGTGCAAATTCACATAAATGGGTATAGGCTGATTGTAATATATGCTAATGGTGGTGCAACACCTACTTTATTACTTCATTTGCTAGAGTCAGACGAAAATGGTATTCTTTTCATCCGCTTTACAGTTTTTATACATTTTGGTGGGTCTTTGGTGGGTCTTTTTTTATTGGAATTTCGAATTTATGGGAGTTTCCATTACTTCGAAATTCGACTCTTAATAAATCTGCCCCATAATGTTGTGTTTTTTACTTTATTCTTGACGGTTGCTCACAGTCCTGTGTACTTGCATCAGTTGCCTGAATGGAATAGATTTCTTTTTATTGGAATCTGGTGCAGAATCTGATTGTGATCTGTAGGTTTTGTGTAAACTGATATATCAATACCACATTTGTACATTAATAAGGAACTGTATTCTCTAGCAATCATATGTAAGCAGTTATGGGACCTGATATCCAGAATTCTTAGAACCTGGGGTTTTCCAGAAAATTGATCCTTCTGTAAATTGGATCTTCATACCTTTAGTCTATTAGAAAATCATGTAAACATTAAATAAATCAAATAAGCTGGTTTTGTTTCCAATAAGGATTAATTATGTCCTAGTTTAGATCAAATACAAGGTACAGGTATGAAATCCGTTTTCTATAAACCCGAATTTCAGAATTACAGAAAGGCTGCCTCCTACGGACTCCATTTTAATCAAATAATCCAAATCTTTAAAAATAACTTCCTTTTTCTCTGTAATAATAAAAGAGTAGCTTGTACTTGATCCAAACTAAGATATAATTAATTCTTATTGGAAGCAAAACCAGCCTATTGGGTTTATTTAATGTTTACATGATTTTCTAGTAGATTTAAGGTATGAAGATCCAAATTAAGGAAAGATCCATTATTCGGGAAACCTCTTTCCAGTACTGTTTTATTATTAGACAAAAGGGAATTCATTTAAAAAATGTAGATTATTTGATTATAATGGAGTCTATGTGAGACAGCCTTTGTGTAATTTGGAACTTTCTGGATAAGGAATGTATATCTTAAGATGCTATTAAAAATGTTAAAACATAAAAAGTGCATCTAAAGCTGGTCATAGACACAAAGATTTCTTAAGGTTCCCTGGACTTGTGTAATGTAATGTATTTGCTGCAACATATACGTCCATGTAACTTTATCATTTCCCGCTGTATGCAAATTAGGCTACGATATCACATCTTCGATTTGATTGCCGGAGTAAAGCTGGCGAAAATTCACCAGCGTTCCGGCGCCCTGGACGCAACTTTACACTTTAGTGAATTAGCGTTGTCCTAGTGAATTTACACCTGCCGAAGTGTTGCAATGGCTGCGAAGCCGTTAATGGTGAATTTTCGCCGGTTAGGGAATTTGCCCCCAGGTATCAAAGAATGTGACACATTTACATATGACAGACTCCAACACTAATTAACAAATTCTGTGTTAAATATATACTGTAGATTTCTTGTCTTTTCTTTTTTTCTTTACCAGCAGGAGAACTTTAAAACTGTGCCAGTTAACCCTTACACTGCCCTTAACATCACTGATACTATAGAACCAAGCAAGCTGTTGGCTCTGTCTGTTTTCAGCCTGCGTATTTTTGCAGGCTGAGAGAAGCTTCTCTACTTAGTGCCCCTGCTCCATTGATTTGAATCAGATCAGCCTGTGTGCCCATGGCCTAACATTCAGTACAGTGCATATAATGCTAATGGGTAAAAACAAGAAATAGGAATGTGCTTCAATACTTTTGCTAGTGGGCTGGAAACTGAACCACTTACTACAGTACAGACAGCACTGTTAAACAACTTATTTTTCTTCTTATCAATGCATGGTTATAAATCCAACATATTCCACAGACTGTACAATAGAAGGGTGGACATGCCCCACATATAGGGGCAAGGGGGGACACTGCCCCCCCTGGACTTGTACTTCATGCCTATCTTGCCCATGTGCATCTCTAATGGTACAGCCCGGGACCCTGAGGGAGAAGGCACTTACCCCTCCACACGATCATCAGTGTCAGACTGGGACACCAGGGACCCACCCAAAAACCTTAGACCAGGGGCCCACTCTCAGTACTATTATTCTTCCTCTCCTCGCTCAACCACTATTCTCCTAGTCTCTTTTCTTTACATAATATAATACTATTATCTATTATTCCATCTATTTAGTCTTTTTGTTCTCATAGAAATAAAGAATGACCATGAAATATGCCAAATGTTTAGCAGCATTATATAATGTAAATGATAGTTTGTCCCAACTCACTGCAATGTTGCTTCATTCAGTAACTGCTTAGACAACCCACTATGCTGCACAATAAAAAACACCCAGATAGTATATCAAAAATTAGTATATTTTTTTAAAGGTATTGTGTTGAGTTACAAACATGAAGTATAATGTGCAGCACTTTTGAGTAGTTAGGGGCCCCTGAAATGGTGCATTTTGGTGAAGAGAAATACCATAAAACTGTCATCTTGGGCATTTCTCTGGGCTTACCAGAACTCTGCTGTAATATGCAAGTGTATAGAATCCCTTTTGGTGTACTTATCTAGATGTGCCGAAAGAATCCAAGGACATACACACAATAGGCTTAACTTGTTTGAACTTGGCCCTGCAAACATAGATAGATTTCAGATAGACCAATAAAGATTTTTTAACCTGGCCAATCAATTTTCTGACAGATGTCGGCCGAAAAATCTAAGTGTACGATCGTTCGAATCCCACTAACCGCAATGTTGCTTTATCAGCTTTTTACAGAGGGAATTGTGTAATGCACTTTTATCTTCTATAACCTTCCTCCATATAGTACAGCTAGCTATGGTGTTCATTCCAGGAGTCTGATTCTGTTTCATAAAACCTCTATAGATTATACCTTCTTACACTAATAAATGGGTGTGATAAAGGCTGGGCAGTGTCAAGTCTATATAAATATCCCACCTAATCCAGCTGCAACCCAGTATAACTTGCCTTTGTTATCATCTACTGAAGAGGCTAAATTGGTATTCCTTCCTAATTCCAGGGAATTATTCCTTCCTTCCTAATTCCAGGGAATTTTAGACAACTAAGGTAAAAGAGAATGAGATGATTATTCTAAAACAGAATTTGGTTGCAGATCTGCATGCAACTGGTTTTATCTCTAAATATTCAATTTCCATGGCTTCCTTAAACCAACACAGAACATCAGGGCTGGCCGTTTTCCAAAGGCCCAAAGGGAAGAGTTGTCCAAAGTTAGGGCGAGATTTGGGAAGGATGTTTATTGGCTCTCAGTATTACATAGGTTCCTATAAATCCTGTGGAGGATAGTAGGACTGACACAGCAGTTATATGTTGTTTCAGTTTCATTGTTAGGAACCAAGGAGAAACATAACCAATGCAACCATTTCCTACTCTATAAGAGCCTTATTCTAACTTCTCTCCCTCCCCTCTTTATGTTATCCCTGTCAAATCCCTAGCCCAATTCCCACAATAAAGATACACACAATGACTTTGTGGTTAATCTGTGTAATCCACAGCTTTATTAATAATTAGATAAACTGTGCTTTTTGATCGCAAGGAAGTCAAAAAACCTCTGTAAGGCAAATTTCCTTCACTAGAGGGAAAAATTCCTTCCTTACCCCTTAAAGGCGATAGGATTTGCTCCCACAATCACTGCGCCACATTGAATCAAGGGAAGCGTAGGGGGGGATATGGTAAGGTAAGGGACTGCGGTGAAATGATGAAAAAGAGAAGGGAATATGGCAGCATAAACATGGGCACATTTAAGCCGCACGATGAATGCTGCATGCCTTTCCATTCCATTGGACTGCATTTCGGCTGTTCAGGACATGAAAAATGGCCGCATGGCTTGGGCATGCCCGGGACACTTGTCCCCCCTGTCCTCCCCTGATGGTTGCCCTGGATGGGAAAATGCAGGACCATTACCTTCCTAGAGCTTTGGCTCTAGACTAAAGTCTGAACTGATTTAAAAATGGCCCTGGCATTTGAGACACACAGCCCTCCCCAGCAGCCCAATAAATAGTGTCTATCTATTACAACACCCCCTTTGGCATTTGCCAGAACCCACAGATTGCCAGTCCGGGCCTGGCTCTAGTCTCCGAACTACTATAAATGGTCCTGCTGAGTAGTGATGGGCGAATTTATTCGCCAGGCGCGAATTTGCGGCGAATTTGCGCGTTTCGCTGCCAGTGAATAAATTCGCAAAACGCCCGCGAAAATTCGCGGCAAAAATTTGAAATGAATTGAAAATTCAAAAATGAGAGGCCGGCGCCGTTTCGCAAATTTTTCGCCGTTTCGCGAATTTCGCGCAAAATTTGCGAATTTTACGGCGAAGCGAAACGGACCAAATTCGCCCATCACTTCTGCTGAGATCTCCTCTCTTAGCCCATCAGCTACAACTCTGCTACTGGTTCTGGCTTTGAATGCTGGGAATTGTAGTTTAGCAGTGGCTAGAGAGATACAGTTATGGGATCACTGAGGCAGACAGTAGTATTCTGTTGGGAATATGTTTTTTCACTTTACTCTTTTGCAGCTCTTTATTTTTGAATTGGAATAGTTTTCTTGTTTTAAATGTTCTACCTCCTTAGCAACCAGGCAGAGGCTTAAATAGACATCAAAAGGCATAGTATCCCTTGAAGCTTGCATTCTATTACCACAGGCTATTGTCACTTGTCTATAGAGACTGAGACTAGAGCTGCACCCAACTAATATGCTTTAGTAGGGTGCAGCAGACCCAGCAAGGGCTTAAACATTCCCCCTATGCCGTGCACCCTAACCCCTCACCATCCCCCCCCCAGCTCCGCCACCGGATTTCCAATGGAAATCTGTGGTAGAGGCTGGGGAATCTTTTTTTTTTTATTTAAAAAATAAATTTATAGGCACTCTAGGGCGCCCCCCAAAACTTTGGGCACAGGCCCTTGAGTGCCTTAATATAAATATGCCCCTGTCTTCTCCAAGAGATAACACGGCTCCTACATCAGAAGCAGTTTCTGGAAACCGCAGATATTTTGTATGTACAATACTGTAGCAGGTGCTGAGGAAGGCATCCACCTTCTAATTAAATCTGACAAGGACGGTGTTTGCATGCAGTGCTTCCTTTAATGAGGACTGAGAGAAAAACAAATTGTTTGTTGCTTAATATTTCCACACACGCTCCCTCTCACACACACACACACACTCTCTCTCACACACACTCACACACACCCTCCCTCCCTCTTTCACACACACTCCTCTCACACACACACACACACACACACACACACAAAAAGTTGTATAACATATGTAACTGTATGAAGATGTATCATATTTCATTTTGACCACAAGATGTCAGTGTGAGGCAGATTAGCTCTATTGAGCAGGACCCTTAATGTTAACTGTATCCACCCTCATGTGCGTCCACAGAAAAGTTTCCAGGGGTGGGGGGGTAAGGAAGAAAACATATTACACAAATTACTTGTACCCACATTTTGGTTTCCACACAAACCTAACAACAGCTTTTCTAGTAACTGTTCCACATGTATAGCATTGGCATTCTATCAGTGACAAAAACTACTTGTTTGCCAGGACAACATTTGGTATTTTCTACTTTCTTAACAAAATTACTAGCCAGAGGTTTGTAGAATGTTATTCCCTCTAGAGTTCTAGTTATAACTAGATACATACAGTGAAGCCTCCATTTTACATACCCTTATTTTAAGTATTTCCATTATAACATCATATTAGTCTCGTATTATTATTTGCTTAAAACTATTTGAGTGTGAATTGAGTGTAAAGAAAACTTTTCTCTCAATTTGAACAAATGGCTTCTGCGAAATAAAAACAGCCAAAAATCAGTACCATTTTCTAAAAATCTATTTTTTTTCTTTATTAAGACTAATAACTAAAGCTTCATGTCATCTTGTCCACTTTGCTTTTTCATATAAAAGCATTTTGCCCTATTACCTACACATATTTTCCTCTGTAGTATGTACAGCTTGAAATTTAACCAAATCGACTTCATATCCCATATCTACAAAATATGCAGAGACTTCCTGTTGTACATTTAAAGTGGATCTGTCACCCAGACACAAAAATCTATATAATAAAAGTAATTTTTAAATTAAACATGAAATCCAATTTTTATTTTTTATAAAAGCATTCATAGCTGTTGTAAGCTCATTTAAAAATCTCAGCTGTCAATTAAATATTGTCTGTCCCTCCTCTATGCCTTAGGCATAGAGGCAGGGCAGACAATTACTTTCACTTTCTATTCAGCACTTCCTAGATGTCACCCGGTTCTCTTCAACATTTAATTGTGTAGCCAGGGCATGGGGATGGACATTGGGAATAAAGAAGATTCTGAGATGATGCAAGGCTTGCTTTAATAACAGTGTCCACAAAATGGCTACTGCCTTCTTGCTATAATTATGAATTCCCAGACTGAAGGAAACAAGATTCAAATAATTTATATTGTTCAATTAAAATTCATTTTGCTTGAATAATGTGATAAAATAGGTTTTTGAATAACTTTTTTTGGGTGACAGGTCCCCTGTAATATTTATCGCTGGCTTATGATTACAGAAGTATTCTTGTATACTCTGCATGAGTAGAGTAGCTTCTAATCATGATATACAACATTTCCAGTGGCCTGTAAAATACCTTACATTCAGGCATGTTGTTTCTTAAAATAAATTTTGCATTATTTTTGAGGCATGGATGCTCAGGGGACCCTATCAGTTTACAAATACAGGTTGCTCAATTTTTTAATTCCCTTCCAATCACTTTGTCAAGTAAATCTATAGAATTACCTCTAATCTACTATGGCTTTCAGACACTCTCGTTTTACTTTTATTATCCTCAGATACTTTCCATTTTATTAGACTAATCTGAGGTTTTGGTAACTATCTCTTCTTTTTAAGAGTGACCTAAAATGTAACATTATATTGTAATCTGTGGGCTTTACATGTAAAACTGAGAGCAATTTATTTTATCCTTTGTAGTTTTTTTCATGTAGGAAACAGAGTTCCCATCTATCTATTGTTAAAGTAAACTTAATTTATCTTGTATATTTTCTGATTGATCTAAGGCTCACAGTGGCCCCATCTTTAATGCAAAAGCATTGCCTATTAGAAGACATCATCTTATTTTCTATGTGGTAAACAATATGCTGGAATACATGTATCTCTCTTTAAATACATTCTTTAAAATGTATAAAAGGGACTCAAAAATATCTTAAAGGAGAAGGAAAGTTACAGAGACAGTTTATTGGCAATAGATTAGCCACAATAGTGCAAACTAAAACGCTATTTTTATTTTGCAGAATTCTTTACCATACCTAAGTAAACAGCTCTAGAAACTCTCTTTCATCCTTCGCATGGCAGTGGGCAACCAATGGGATTCATTCCCATCACGTGACCTAAATTAGCAAGCAATCAATAAATTTGGCTCCCCACCCCCAAGCATCCATCTCATTTCCTGTCACGCGAGCTCACCCGATGTGCCAGCAGGGTCTCTGGGCTCTACCTGCTGAAGCTCCAGGTCCGGGTACTTTTGCCTGTGTGAGGCCTGTGAGGGTCCAAGGAGGACCATGGCCATGTGTGCCTATCACCACAGTCAGTCACAAAACCTTTGGGTGCGTGCAATAAGTTGGTGTTTGCATCCAAACAGAAAGTGTGGGGCTCTCCTCACTGTGCACTCGGCACTCTGCCGGATAGCGTTCAGTGAAGAATGAGGACCGCCGGTGTATGATACAGAGATCTGAAGGACACGAGTTATCTGGCAGACGGGCCATTTCCTATGATGCCCAGAGTGAGTTGGTTCATTTGTCTCCCCGGAATTGAAAATGGGAGAAGAGGGTGAGTAGGAATAGCAATTCAGAACAGAGCACCTGTGGCTGGATCATCATGTTGATTAGGACTCATTCAAATTGAGGACTGAAACAGGTAAGGTGTTCAACTACATATATATTTATTTACATCATGTAAGTAAAACAATTCACCAACAAAGGATTGTGACAGCCTTATCAACTGCTAGTGGATTGGATCCACATCCTTGTGGAAAGTTTTTTAACCTAGCCTCTGCGTTATAGGTTCACTGCTTGATGAAGCATAAGCTGTTTTAACTATGCTGCCCCTTTAAGGGAAAGGCAAAGGGCCTGGTGCACTAATTGCCTCTGGCATGCTAATGACCTTTCGAGAGTGCTGCAGGTGTATGAGCTGATGTAGCAAATTGTCTGTCGGCTATACCAGCAAAGGATCTTCATACAACTACAACTGTTGTGGGTAAGGTTATTCAACCAAATCCCTGGAATATACACAGTATTGTTGCTTTCTCAGCACAGTGTTTCACAAACACTATGGCTACTAAACCACTTACCTTGAAAAGGTTAGTAGGAAATTGTGGGTAAATTACCACCAGAATCTCCAAATGAAGCAGTGAGTATATCAGGAATCATTATTTCAATCCTCCGGAATCAAGACGGTGGTACTTACCTGCAGTTTTTCGTTGTGTGTAAAATGGTTGTTTATTCCTGAATGGCAATTTAGCATATAAATTCTAACGGCAATTATGGTTATTATTACTATATGTCTACAGGTATCAGTGCTATCGTGATATAGCCATACTGTGTGTGTGTTATAATCACACCCTTGCACTTAACCAGGATTTTGTACCACAATATCCGCATTAAGCAGTATCATAATACAGCATATCATACTAAGTGCATGCCTAACTTTGTTTTGCTACCATATGACAGCATCTGCATTTAACCTGTGCTACCATGAAGCTACCATTCAGCATACGGATAAAGTATACTTCTGCACAGGTGGTTATACTAAATGTTCAACTACAGCTCCCTATACCACCATGGTGTAATGACTGCATTCAAACGGTATTAGCAGAATAGCCAATCGGCATTAGATTAAATGCACTTCTGCAGCACCTTATTATTATTATATTACAATTTGTGTAACATTATGGTATCAGTACTGAGCAAAGCTATCATTGTATAGCCATTCAGTGTGTTGTTGAGCATGTGGATATAGTGTTTGCATTTAACCAGTAATAGCAGTATAGCCATTCAGCATATGGAGTATTCATTATTACCAATTTACAACGTATGTAATAATTGCTATCGGTATTGATCAAAGCTATCATTGTATAGCCTTTCAGAATGTTGTACTAAGTGCTCACCTACAGTTCTCTATACTATCATATCAGAATGTCTGCATTTAACCAGTAATGGCAGGATTAGTCATTGGTATTTCAATTGGAGTAGACCCTCGCACACCCGTTATGCAGCTGTATAGATTAGCTCGGTGCTCAATGGATGGAGGATACGGTAACCTCCCAGTAACTGGAACAAATAAACACACCAGCACACGAGACTTGTATCTGCAGGGCAAGCCCTTGCAAAAGTTTTCACTGCGGTGGTGCTTAGTCATTGAGCATGTGGAGGCCATAGGCTGTCCTACAGGTGTAATTCTGCAGTTCATACAACTATGTGTCTGCAAACATCCGTATTATCATAATATAACCATTCAGTGGGGTTCTAATCACACCCTTGCATCATACTAAGGGTACCCTTGATTTCATTTGTTGCCTTACTAAGACATCTGCATGTAACCTGCCCATCATAATGTAGTCATTCAATTAGGTGCCAAACTTTTTGTACTATGCAATTCAATATATTAACATATTGCAATCTTTACAGTTGACAGCATTTAAACATATGAACACAAAGGACAATCCAGAAGTGCAACATGTTTACCACATTGCAATTTCTGCAGACATGAACACTATTACAATAGATAAGTAAACCTTTCTGCAGTCCATTGATATGGCCTTACAGCTGTGTAAGTACTATCATGATGGATATTCTACATTTATGGTTCATGCACCATTTTAACATGGTGATTCAGGTCTTCATATTCCCTTCAAATGAGGTGGGGAGTACCTCTCCAGGTTAATCCAGCTATTGTCACATCACAACTTCTGAAGTCATTATGATATACCATTCATTACATTGCTGAAGCTCTTCATGGCTGTTCGATAAATTGTACTGGGGTTGTGGCATTTTTCCATGATTCTATCCTACAGTGTACTCTGTAGGTTATCTCAACTATGCTCAATAGCAAAGTATATCAACACTAATTGTACTGCACTCATGGGTGCAGGTCTCGGCAGGTTATATATATATATATATATATTAATTCCAAAATATATGAATACTGGATAGATAATGCTGTGTCTTATTATAGTGATACAATTAATTATACAACCCAGTTGTACATGGCTAGCCTAAAGTGACATATAGCTTCGTAACGTATAGATTACTGAGCACCTTTGCTGTACTTTTACTAATGTGTTTAGATATTGGGTTATTAATGTTTTTATAATCCCTATAATATGACTTCTCGCCATGCAAGGTTTTGGGTGCATATTCGCAGCTAGTGGTACCTTGTCCATTACGCAGTATTATTTTATACAGCACGGCAGTTCACTACCATTATATCATGACCTTGTAAAGTACAAGGCTTATGCATTCAGGAAACTTTGAAATTATAGCCCATACTATGAACCAACCTTGTTGCACAATTGGTAAAGCGCTGGTCTTCCCCCGACGAGTCCAGGGTTCAGAACCCAGTGTGGATACTTTCCCTGACTTTTTGAGGTTTGTCATTTTAGGTATAGGGGTTGCAAATATCCTATTACTCCTCTACAGTTATTAATTACTCCCATGATGTGGCTCATTATTATATTATAACGGTATTGCATCTGCAGTTAACCATTTCAAATGTGTACTTAGAAATCTGTTTGTAACGTGGTATTCAAATGATTGCAATTCTTCATTGGTGTTTCAATTCCTAGGCTGTCCTATATTCTATTATCTTTACCAGCATTCAAATGGTACTGGCCAGGGAGTATCATTGATCCCACATGATAACAATGCAGCATTTAAAATGCAGGCATGCAAAAAATGGTAAGTATGGGGAGTTTAAGCGATTACCAGGAGACTCTGAGACGCAGACAGTTATTCATTTAGCAAAATGTTCCTTCCCATTAATATGTATAAAAATACACAATGCAGTAGGATACAATGATAGTGGGACATATGGTGTCAGGCTAATTAAATTGAGGGTGGTTCACCTAATAGTTAGATATGCATTCTGGAGCATTACGGCAGTACCTTTTCCACAAGTACCAGGTCCATGCTATGCTTGGTCTCCTTCCACGTGGAATGTCTACCATATATTCAGCACTTTATCTTAATTTTCTGTTATGGTATTTATCACCATACGGCCCTCCTAAAGTGGCTATAAGCTTTCTATGCTATTTTTGATACAATATGTATGGCTACAGCTTTCCTAAGTGAGACCATTCAAATGAACTTAATATACAACATGAAACAAGAAATCTTCATCAGCTATAGTCTGGCTTTCAGTAAGTTAATAATGAGGGTTTTGTCGCAAATTATTGCTGTTCCACAATATTCTCCATTATAATACTGTGTGTATTTTATTTTACAGCTCACCATCAGAGCGGCGAAGTCTTGATACTAATTGGCAAACTAATAGAATATAAACTATATATCCATTTGCGATGTCATTCTCTTGCAATAACTTTAAATAGTCGGTATGGTACTATTGCGGTATTTCTTGGTAATGCCTACTATTGAGACGTTTGTATATTAATACATTATTATACATTATGGTATAGCAATTATAGGGATAATGAATTACTATTATTAGATTAATTAATCAAAGGATCATACTACATAATCCTGCCATAGGTCTACCTGGATTTATCCGGTACATATTGGGCTTCTGCATGAACTTGTTAATATATTGAACTAATAATCTATCTTTATAACAGGTTTAACCAGGGTTCACCTCTCGAAAACTGTAAGTATATAAATGTATTATCCATAAAACGGAGCCCTATAGTACTACAAATATAAGTGGAGTGGTGAGTATGCTACAAGGTGGAGTAACATTCTAAGGTATCCTCATATCATGCAACTGTATTGCCATGTCCCTTTTCAATGTTTAATCTCTCAATGGGAAAACCTATTAATGCTTCTGCAACTGCATGGTGGTCTATTCTATTGAATATTGTTGAATGTGATTGCCTTCGGTCAATATATTATTGAGTTGCAGTCGCAGCTATCCACAGTACCAAAGTTGATCTTTGAAATAAATACTCTAGTTGGAGGGTGCAGTGACCTGTATATCAGTTAGCTCTCTTGGTTATACCCTCCCTATATATGATGCTTTTGTACATCCCATTGGTTGCCCACTGCCATGCGAAGGAACAGGAAAAGTGAAAATCCTATCATACTTACCGAGATTTTCCTTTCCTGGACTGTAGCATGGCAGTGGGCATGGCTTCCCGACCCTAGTGGGGAGAACTCTCTGTTTTAAGTCAATGAGATGGATGCTTGGGGGTGGGGAGCCAAATTTATTGATTGCTTGCTAATTTAGGTCACGTGATGGGAATGAATCCCATTGGTTGCCCACTGCCATGCTACAGTCCAGGAAAGGAAAATCTCGGTAAGTATGATAGGATTTTCACTTGTTTAGGATAGAAGCTGCCATTTTAGCTTGGTGTGACATCACTTCCTGCCTTCATCTCTCCCTGCTCACTCATAGCAATGGGCTCAGATCACAGCAGGGAGGGGAGGAGGGAGGGGGGAGGGAAACTGAGCAAACTGTGCATGCTCAAGCCCTAACCCTGGAGGTTTAAGCTCAAAAGAGGAAGTCTGAAACAGAAGTCCATGTGTACACAATAAAAGGAACTTTCGTTACTTTTGACAGAGGTCTCTAAAGCTTACTTAATTTTAACCTTTCCATCTCCTTTAAGTTGTTTTTGTTGGGCTCATTTTATTCTCATTTCATGCCAACAGCTTCCACAACATATCATAAGGGATGAAGGTGTTTTTCAACAGATGGGCATCTACTTTTGACAGTCATTAAAGGGGAACTATAGCGAAAATGAAAATTCAATTTAAGCTTCATCATACTGAAATAAGAAACCTTCTAAATACAATCAATAAAATATTCTGCATTGTTTCTTAAATAATCATGTTTTTTCTATCCCTCTTCTCAGCATCTGTTTCTCTTCATTCTGTTTTCTTACAGCAGTTGCGTGTTAGATATTCATTGACCGTTATATCGAATATATCTTATAAGGGGGCTTTCTTTCCTAACAGATATATTAGAGCTCACTCAAATAACTAATTCCAGTACAAACTAAATCTGACAAAATAACTGCCTTTTGCACAAATCCTGCATGTAGAGAGACATGATTGATGATTTTAATAAAGTAAGCTCTAATACATCTTCTAGACAAAAAGAGCCCCCCCTATAAGATATATTAAATCTATCAATGAATATCTAAAACTCAACTCCTGAGTGAAACAGATGCTGAGAGAGGAATAATCAAGATAAACTTGAATATTTCAAAAACAGTACAGAATTTTTAATTTATTGTATTTAGAAAACTTCTTATTTAAGTTATTTCCTCTCCCCTATACCATGCCTCTACATGCTTGTTTTCATAACTAAAACATTTTATATGTTTGTACAAACATATTACCTGTACCCATTTTGTGCAAATATTGGCTGCTTTTGGCCAAAAAATAGCTTGCTTACCCATATTTATATGAAGGGGAAAACATCATTCACATCAGCAGTAGTAAATCAGGTATTACATATTTAGAGTTATGTGTCCTCTTTACAAAAGTCTGGTCAGTTATTAAACAGACATCTTTTTAAGAAAACAGCCATGTTCTGCAATGCTGCCTCTTTTCTCTGTTATTTTTTAAACTGGTGTTTTTTGTGTCTGGAGACAAGGTTTTGTTAAGTAGCTACAAAAATCAAAGTAGTATTGAGTTTTCTATTCCCCCCCCCCTCCTCTCTCTCGCTTTTATTTTACATGCAATGGTTTTGAAAGCGTTTCCATGCCACAGCTGCACCTGTACCATTAAAAAGCAGTTTGTGTGTGCTTTGCTATTGCTATCTGCACTACAGATTCTGACTACATGTACCACTGAAACAATGTTTAAATAGACAATGCTGCTCCAGCCACGACACCTATTCTCACATTGCCTTTCATGAACCATTGTTAAGAAAGAGAATCACAAAGTGTGCAAAGCATTGTGCTATATGGAGTCTTGACTGGAAGAACAATGACCATTGTTTCAATGGTGCATGTAGTCAGAATCAGCAGTGCAGTGAATGGTACAAACTCATTTGCAAATGAGGGACAAACTTCTCTCATTTGCAAATGCATTTCCAAATAACTTTAAAACCTTAAAGGGGAACTCCACAAAAACATAACCTTTTTGAAAAGTAAACATAATTTCTAGCAACTTTGCAAATATACATTAATTAAAAAAATATGCAGACTTTTTATGATTTTTAATGGGTCGGAAGTTCCCTAGGCCTAGCCCCCTGCTGATCTCTCTGACTACTTTGCTTAGCTGGCTGACTACTATTACTTTGTATCAACAGCCAGCTGTCCTCAGCCTGCATCCTCCAAAACCCACAATTCCCTGCACACGTGAGGATAGGAACATTACAGTATGGATGCTGGGTTTTCATTTGGAGGGGTTGAACTTGATGGACTTTGTCTTTTTTAAACCCAATTTAACTATGTAACTAACTATGTAACAGTGCAATGCATTGTGGGTTATGTAGTTCCTGCATGCTGTCTGTAAGCTGTGGAGAAGTTGTTACTATTTGTAACATCAGTGTTTAGTCCCTCCTTCCCTGCCAGGATTTCAAATGATGCAGAAAGAGAAGAACTGTTAAACAGCTGGATTTCAGCATAGAAAATGTCATTTATTCATACTTTTTGAAAAAACAGGTAACTGTGATGGATTTATTAGGGGTTTCTGTGTTATGTGGGCCTCTTTCAAATTTTGGTTTGGAAGCTGGAATTCCAAAGCATTTTCAGTGAATGTGTTATTGCTCTTAATTGTTTACTTTTATTTTGCAAAATATAATTTTTGTGCTTACAACAGTTTGTTTTTTACACGCAATAAATCAGCATTATAATAGTTATGTGATTTACTACCTCCTTTTTTGCAGTTGGAATTGCTTACTGTAGTGTTTACTTTTGAACAATTTATAGTTATGAAATTACCCTTGATGCCAACCCACGGAAAAATGGTGATAGAATATACTTTTTCCAAATTATTCGGAAATATGTTCATTTGTACAAAAGGATATTTTTTACTCTGTTTACAAGAACGCAATGCACTTCTGAGAACTATACCAAATGGGCTGACCAGTGAGTAATATCTGTATAGCTCTGTCAGTAAGTCACATCTGCTTACCTCCAGTAAGACTTATTTTCATACTCTTTGGCAATAGTTTTTTGCTTTGTAGTAGTCTGAAATGAACATTTTGCTGTTAAGTGTTGATGTAGGCGGAAATGTCATCTCAAAAGAAGTGACAGCGTTTTAATTGTTTAGAACTTGGTGGGTTAGAGGCTTAACGGTCTTTTTATTGTCCCTGTTCACATACATTTCCTTTTTGAAAGTGCTAGTGACATTCCTATGTGGGGGAAACGACCCAAAAGATTAAGGACAGAATATCAAAACATAAATTCACCATTCGTAGGGGATTAACGACATTACCGGTACCCGCTCATTTTCAGCAAGCAAAACATTCAATTAGCCAGCTAAAATTTCAAATTATTGACTCAGCTGAACTACCTAGGAGAGGGGGAGACAGATTGATGCTGCTGCATAAGCTGGAGATGCAGTGGATTCACAGGCTTGACACAGTGTGGCCCAGAGGTTTGAATAAAGATTACACTCCTGCTTTATTTATTAATCAGTAGGTCAGTAGACTTTGAGTGTTACAGTTATTACTCCTTGAAGATTAACAATTTTTTCTTTTTTCTTTAAAGGGTAGCAAGAATGGTTTGGGAGTCGGAAAATTCTGAGTGCAGTTATTACCTTCTGCATAAGAAACCATGGAATAGAATGTTGCAAGAAAGGTAATACAAGCGTCTCAGATCTTCCAATACTATGATTTGATTTGTACAGAATTGCCAGAAAGGATAACACTGAACAAGAGACTTTTTCCTATTGTTGGGTTATTGCCAATATAAAAACATGATTTGCCAATATAAAAACGATGATTTGTTGTAATTACCACTAGATTGATACACTGAATAGTATATATGGACATATGTCCAGGGAATATAACACTTTTTAACAATTTTTTAACATTTTTAATGAATTTGTATCTTTTGTATCCAATGTATGTTACATTGTAATTGATGTCCCCGCCCATCACTCCCCTGACCTTCCCCGCCCCCACTGATCACTATTTAACACAGAGTAACGAGTGTAACCACATGCTTGATAAAGAGTCCTGTGTGACTCGAAACGTCGCATTATTTTGTCTACTGCAAATGAGCCAATAAATCACAAAGAAAATTTACTGAAACAGCGTGTCAGTGTGCTGCGGTCTGTTGGAAATTCCTATGACAATGTCATATTTTTGAAGGTCTGATACACTGTTAGTCACAGAGTGACACCTACAGGAAAGTTGATTGAGAACATGTCTATATCATGGCTATGGCACAATAGAAGATTAATTTCCCATGATAAAGCTGCACTGCTGCGGGCAGATAATCTAAAATAATGTAAATCCTTGGTGAGAAAACATACCCGGAAGTTGCCTTGTAAGGGCAATGGCACCCCGCTTCTCTGGGCAACTAATCTCCTGCAATCTCAAGTAAAAGCTTTCCCATAGACAATATTGTGAATCGCTGGTGGTAAAACCCATGTGTCATTTCAGTCTCCCAAAATCACTTGAAGTTGTTACCAGAGGAAACTTCAAGCGATTTTGGGAGACTAAGTGACACATGGGTTTTACCACCACCGATTCACATTATTGCTTATGGGAAAGCTTTTACTGGAGATTACAGGAGATTAATCGCCTGCAGAAGCAGAGATTTATCACTAGCAATTAATCTCCTGGTGTGTCATTGCCCTAAAGAAACTTTGCAAAGGTGATGCAACACGTATGTTTTCAAATCAGTGATTTACATAATTGCCAGTGGGAAAGCATTTGCTTGTGGTAGTGCATATTCATCATGGGCAACTAATCTCCTAGTGTGCCATCAGCCTTATAGGTTTCAACAGAAAGTATGAATTGATATTGTTATTTTTGTTGTTGGGTAATAGTATAGCAATCATATTGCAGCAAGGCAACTTCGGGCTATTTCGGAAATAAACTAAGCACTGCATATGTTTTCCCACTGGCAATTTATATTTATTGGTGGTAGGACAGCATTTGCAGAAGCTCAGTTGCCCTGATAGCGCATATTTATAGTGGGTGATTAATCTTCTGGTGTGCCATTGTTCTTATTCATGATACATGATTGAATAAAATAAATAGGTATAAGGCTTCAGGAACATGGAGTGTTTTGAATGTCATAGATATCTCAGGGAGAACTGTAGCAGTCAATACGCACAACTTTATGCTTCCTTTTACTTTAATGGGAAACATGCTGCCGTGATAGTTAATATCAAAGACAGGCAAGTATTGTTCAAGAGCAGTGGTCTTTCTCCCTCATTGCATTGAACCTGTATAAAATATTATCTGAGCATTATTGCTTTAGTTCATTATTTTTAAAGGAATTGTTCACTGTAAAAATAAAAAATAGATAAACAGATACCTAGTGCAAAATAAAAAAATGTTTCTAATATAGTTAGTTAGCCAAAAATGTAATGTATAAAGGCTGGAGTGACTGGATGTCTACTATAATAGCCAGAACACTTCTTCCTGCTTTTCAGCGCTCTTGGTTTCCACTGATTGGTTACCAGGCAGTTACCAATCAGTGACTTGAGGGGTCGCCATATGGGTCATAACTGTTTCCTTTTGTATCTGAGCTGAATGCTAATTGCAAACTCACTGAACAGTTTTGTCCCATATGCCCCCCCCATTCAAGTCGCTGACTAACTCAGAGTTATAGAGCTGAAAAGCAGGACGTTGTGTTCTGTTATGTTATGTTACACACCCAGGGCCGCCATCAGGGGGGGACAGGGGGGACAAGCGTACCGGGCCCGGGCATGAAGGGGGGCCCGGCAGCGCTGCATTTTTTTGAAGATCCGGGCCCCCCTTACGAGCGCCCGAGCCGTACGTCTTGCCTCTTCAGTGCCGAATGCGGAAGTGCCGAAAAGCCGAAGCCGATGCGACGAAAAGACCCGAAGTCACGGAAAAAGCCGAAGTCCCGAAGTCACGAAGCGCCGAAAAGACCCGAAGTCACGAAAACAGCCGAAGCCGAAGTCCTGAAGCAGCGCAAAGACCCGAAGTCACGAAAACAGCCGAAGCCGAAGTCCTGAAGCGGTGAAAAGACCCGAAGTCACGAAAGGAGGCGAAGTTGAAGTACTGAAGCCATGAGTTCAATTCTACTGAACACCAGTTTGTGTTTTTTTTTTTTTTTAATCCCCTGGCCACCAATGTATTATTTTAATATTCTATAGGCCCCTGCCACCAATCTTTTTTTTAAAACTTTTGTTTTTGGGGCCCCAATTTTTTTTTTAACTCGTAAGGGGCCCCTTGCCACCATTGGTTTTTTTGGGGTTTTTTTTAAAAAAAAATTAATTTTCTTTTTGGTGGCCCCAAATTTTTTTAACTTGTAAGGGGGCCCCTGCCACCAGTTTTTTTTTTTTTTCAAAAAAAAATTATTTTTTTTTTAAATTTTTTTTGGGGCCCCAATTTGTTTTTAACTTGTAAGGGGGCCCCTGCCACCATTTTTTTTTTTTCAAAAAATTTTTTTTTTCTCCAAATTTTTTTTTTGGGGCCCCAATTTGTTTTTAACTTATAAGGGGGCCCCTGCCGCCAATGTTTTTTTTTTTTTTTCAAAAAAAAATTAATTTTTTTTCAAATTTTTTTTTGGGGCCCCAATTTGTTTTTAACTTAGAAGGGGGCCCCTGCCACCAATGTTTGTTTATTTTTTAGTTTTTTTTACATTTTTTTTTGTTGGGGCCCCAAGTTTTTTTTAACAGGGGGCCCCTGCCACCAATGTTTTTAAAAAAAAAAATTTTAATTTTTTTTTTTGGGGCCCCAATTTTTTTTATAAGGGGGCCCTGACCATCAATAGCTTTTTACAACTTGTGTGGGGGGGGGGTTACTTTTTTAGCGCTGATGTCTGTGTGGTCTTTTAACTGCGATGTGGGCGGGATATGGGGCGGAGCTTGGTCGTCAGTGTGGGCGGGGCCCAGGGGGCCCCAAAAATTTTGTTGTACGGGGCCCCGTGATTTCTAATGGCGGCCCTGTACACACCCACTCACTCCAGCCTTTATACATTACATTTTTTCCTAACTAACTATATTTGAAACACTTTTTATTTTGCACAGCCTATCTATTTACCTAGTTTTTATTTTTAAACTGAACTGTTCCTTGAAAGGGACTACCTGTTTCAGTCTCAATAATTAGTTAGTGAACTGGTCTGTTGAAGGTCACCATATAGTACACAAACTAACCCCTGTAGTATGGCCTGTTGTCCGTAATAAGCTTTGAAGCTGTGGCTACAATTATTAAGCATTTTTCACTGTTTCTAGAAGTTGACATACATGAAATACATGCATATTTATTTTTGGAATTTCCAATGTTGTTTATGCACATTTTTTACATAAGACCAACTGAATGAGTGTTTGTCAAAGAATAGGGGTATAAAAATGTATAATCATGGGGGGTTTGTGCCAAAATATTAAGATCCCCTTAATACTGATTATAATTGATTACCTGATACCCCAGGCTGGTGCTCCTGGTTGCTACAAACTGCACTGACCAGGGGTATTACTGTAGAAGCTCATTGTCGCCATCTTCTTTGGCTTCTTCTGTCTTTGCATTATTCCTGTCCTGGAAGGTACATTCTTAATAGACTAAAAGCCAAACTTAGATAAAAAAGGCAGCTTTTTTTCTGTCTGCCTGCTGCATATACATCTGCCTGGATATACAGTTTTATATTAACAGGAGCACCTCCCAGTGATTTTAACTCTAGTTCTTCTTTAAGGAAAGTAGTGTGAAAGATATCACTGCTATGTATAAAAATAGAATAGAGAGAGAATGCTTTATACAGATACGGAATGCAATATGTGTTCTATCATTGTATTTCCAAATGCAGCTAACTCCGTTATGTGTTTTTTATAGTTGCTTCTACCTCGCTTCAGCTATTTGACACTGGTGACTGACAAAGTCAAAAAGCATTTTCAGAAAGTCATGAGGACAGAAGACATAAATGAAATTTGGTTTGAATTTGAAGGGATTCCTCTGAAATGGTAAGTGGGAAAAGTTGGAATATTTCCATACTGCTTCAACTGTGGAACTCAAGGTGGCATTGTGAAACGCCATGAAAAATCCCTAAATGCAAGCCTTTTTTGCTTGGAACACTTTTCTGTTATTTGGATTGCTGTTCTATTGATTAGAACTCCAAATGTAAATAAAGGGGAAACAAAAAGACAAAAAAAATCATGGCTTTTGTCACATTGATAGTTAAAAGAATGGCCAGATTGATAAGGCTTGAAAATTGCGCTTAAGGGCTAGTCCACACGGGGAGATAGCGACGCGTTTGCGGCGACAAAGCGCCGCGACAGTCGCCGCGACCGGCGCAGGCGACAGTTTTGTATGGGCGCCTATGTAAAAACGCCTGTGCTAACCACACGAGGCGATGCGCTTTTCAACAGTCGCCTGAAAAAGCCTGGCGAGGCATTTTCAGGCGACTGTTGAAAAGCGCATCGCCTCGTGTGGTTAGCACAGGCGTTTTTACATAGGCGCCCATACAAAACTGTCGCCTGCGCCGGTCGCGGCGACTGTCGCGGCGCTTTGTCGCCGCGACCGCAAACGCGTCGCTATCTCCCCGTGTGGACTAGCCCTCAGTTTTCTGTAAATGTCTGGCTGTTTTCATACCCATGCAAAATCAGATGATTCTCCAACCTCTATTTATTTACTGTCCATAGTCTGTAAATATGTGTAGTGTATTCCTGTCCACAGTTTTATGCTTCTGCATTTTCACCGTATGTGCACAGTGACATGCTGATATCATTCATGCAAATCCTTTCTTACATGAGATGGTTTAGTGTTTTTCAGCTGGCTGTTTTTAGCCTGTGTAAAAAATGGTGCCTGTGACATATGCTAATCTGCCTGAAACACAAACTCTTTCCACTAAACTCTCCAAACAGTGGCTTATGCCAAGCCATTTCTCAACCACTGCACCACAATGATGTAAGCTGAACAATATTTGTTTTTGAATTATTTACCAGTAGTGATGGGCGAATTTGAAACGGCGCCCGTTTTTTCGACGCCAGCGCCCGTTTTTGACGCCGGCGCCCGTTTTTGGCGCCGGCATCCGTTTTTTCGAAAAAAATGTTTTTGACGCCGGCAAATTTTTGCCGCGAATTTTCGCGGGCGTTTCGCGAATTTATTCGATGGCGGCGAAACGCACAAATTCGCCGCGAATTCGCGCCTGGCGAATAAATTCGCCCATCACTATTTACCAGGAATGAAAACCACATTGCCTTTTACGATGGTACAGTAATAAGTAATTTGCTCAATCGATTACTCTCTCAGATTAACCCTTTGCCTGCCAAGCACGTACGCTGTACGTTCTGGCAGGCAAGGGCTTTAACTGCCAAGCACGTACATTGTACGTTCTTGCAGTTTAACATGCTGTACTCTGCATCAGCGGCTTTAGCCGCCTCTGCAGAGACTTAGCAGTGCTGACAGCCCCCTGGGCAACAAGGCTGGGGGGCTGTCATGTCGGTCCTGCAACAGGATTGTTGCAGGATCGACCTAAAATCGCAAAAAGAAGCAACTTACCAGCTCCTCCGTCTTCCTTCTGCTCTCTGCTGCTCTGGCGACGCCCACGCACTTCCTGACTGCAGTGACTCAGCACACACGCTGCTGAAAGAGGATTAGACTCTCTCCCCTGCTCCAGCAATGGTAAGTGGCCTTTATTTGCTAAATTACACACTACACAAACACTACATACACACTACACTACATTGTATAGATCTGTACACAGTTACACAGTCATTTTAGTAAAGATTTTTTTTTTTTTTTTTTTAAATTTTTTTGGAAAGTTATGTACACTTATTTGCACTTATTTCACACTTATATACACACTGTCACACCACTTTTAGAAGTGTATACACATGTATACACAAAAAACTCACAAAGAGGGATTTTTTTTTTTTACTTTTTCATTTTACTAATTTGTGTTTTTTTACCCCTAAAAACCATTTGTTTTGGCAGCATGACTATTGGGTAATCGATTTTGGCCACTAATTATGCTGTTGGATCAGTAATTTTGTTATTTCATTGATTTACACAATTTTTGTGGTTTTATTGCAATTTTATCCCTGCATTATTTTTCCTTATGTATCTTTAGTATAGTTTTGCTGTTTGGTGCTTTGGTATAGAATGATAGATTTTACTTTGTTTGATCCGTCAGAATATGTACTTTCCAAAAATGTATGCTGTTCTGGGGGCTTTTTACAGTTTGGGGGTCTTACAACACATAACGCAAAGTTGGAGTACTGTTTTCAGCAGCTTAGTTGGCTAGTGTGAAAATTCATATGCATGTTTTTCATTTGGGGTCCGTACACACCACATACTTGGGTAAATCTATGCATATTGGGCATCAAGCTATTCATCAGACCTCTGACGTCCATATTTAGGGTGATTTTTCTTTGTACGTAAAACATTGTGTGCGAAAAATGCGGCAAACTGCAGCATTTTTAGGCAATTTTCAGAAATGTTGTAAAAACCTCTAAGTTTAGAAAAGCTTTGCAGTTTGGTAGTTTGGTGTAGAAAGACGTCTTTATCTTTGTTGGATTCGTCAGAATGTGTACTTTCCAAAAACATATGGTTTTGGGGGGTCTTTGCTGTAAGGAGGGTCTTGAGGCACATAATATGAAGTCAATGGTCTATGTTCACAGAAGGCGAATCGGCAGCGGAGAAAACTCATATGCACTATTTTTATTTGGGGTCTGCACATGCCAGCTGCCTTGGTGTATCTATGCATATTGGGCATCAAACTGTTCAGTCGTCCCTTGGCATAAATATTTATGTTATTTTACAATTGTATGCAAGAAATTGGGTGAGATAAATGTGGCCAATTGCAATATTTTTAGGCGATTTTCAAAAATGTAAATTATCGCCAAATTTAGGAAAGACTTGCGACTTGGTACTTTGGAGTACAAGGACATGTATACCCAATTTAGATTCCTGGGAATGTGTACTTTCCGAAAATATATGGTTTTCTGGGGTGAACTTACTTTTATCTACATTTGCCCCCTTCAAAACAATATAAATGTGTTGATTTTGCAGTATCTGAAATGACAGACCATATGGGGGTCTTCTTTTGGGGCCCCTATATGCCACATGCTTAGGTACACCTATACATATTGGGCATCAAACTGTTCAGAGGACCCTAAGCTTTCATATTTGGGGTGATTTCTCTTGATACCTAAAAGCATGTGGGTAATACGATGCTGCAGGGTAGAAATTTTGAGGTGATTTTTGGAAATGTCACCGAAATCACCACATTTAGGAATGATTTGCAGCTTGGTACTTTGTAGTACAAAGACATGCATACCCAATTTAGATTCGTGGGAATGTGTACTTTCCGAAAATATATGGTTTTCTGGGGTGAATTTACCCTTTTCTACTTTTGCCCCCCCCCAAAACGATGTAAATGTCTTGATTTTGCAGTATCTGAAATGACAGACCAAATGGGGGTCTTCCTTTTGGGGCCCCTATATGCCACGTGCTTGGGTACACCTATACATATTGGGCATCAAACTGTTCAGAGGACCCTAGGCTTTCATATTTGGGGTGATTTCTCTTGATACCTAAAAGTATGTGGGTAATACGATGCTGCAGGGTAGAAATTTTGAGGTGATTTTTGGAAATGTCACCAAAATCACCACATTTAGGAATGATTTGCAGCTTGGTACTTTGTAGAACAAAGACATGCATACCCAATTTAGATTCGTGGGAATGTGTACTTTCCGAAAATATATGGTTTTCTGGGGTGAATTTACCCTTTTCTACTTTTGCCCCCCCCCAAAACGATGTAAATGTCTTGATTTTGCAGTATCTGAAATGGCAGACAATATGGGGGTCTTCTTTTGGGGCCCCTATATGCCACGTGCTTGGGTACACCTATACATATTGGGCATGAAACTGTTCAGAGGACCCTAAGCTTTCATATTTGGGGTGATTTCTCTTGATACCTAAAAGTATGTGGGTAATACGATGCTGCAGGGTAGAAATTTTGAGGTGATTTTTGGAAATGTCACCGAAATCACCACATTTAGGAATGATTTGCAGCTTGGTACGTTGGAGTACAAAGACATGCATACCCAATTTAGATTCGTGGGAATGTGTACTTTCCGAAAATATATGGTTTTCTGGGGTGAACTTACCCTTTTCTACTTTTGCCCCCCCCAAAACGATGTAAATGTCTTGATTTTGCAGTATCTGAAATGACAGACCATATGGGGGTCTTCCTTTTGGGGCCCCTATATGCCACGTGCGTGGGTACACCTATACATATTGGGCATCAAACTGTTCAAAGGACCCTAGGCTTTCATATTTGGGGTGATTTCTCTTGATACCTAAAAGTATGCGGGCAATACGATGCTGCAGGGTAGATATTTTGAGGTGGTTTTTGGAAATGTCGCCAAAATCACCAAATTTAGGAATGGTTTGCGGCTTGGTACTTTGGAGTACAAAGACATGCATACCCAATTTAGATTCGTGGGAATGTGTACTTTCCGAAAATATATGGTTTTCTGGGGTGAACTTACCCTTTTCTACTTTTGCCCCCCCCAAAACAATGTAAATGTCTTGATTTTGCAGTATCTGAAATGACAGACCATATGGGGGTCTTCTTTTTGGGGCCCCTATATGCCACGTGCGTGGGTACACCTATACATATTGGGCATGAAACTGTTCAGAGGACCCTAGGCTTTCATATTTGGGGTGATTTCTCTTGATACCTAAAAGTATGTGGGCAATACGATGCTGCAGGGTAGATATTTTGAGGTGGTTTTTGGAAATGTCGCCAAAATCACCAAATTTAGGAATGGTTTGCGGCTTGGTACTTCAGAGTACAAAGACGTGCATACCCAATTTAGATTCGTGGGAATGTGTACTTTCCGAAAATATATGGTTTTCTGGGGTGAACTTACCCTTTTCTACTTTTGCCCCCCCAAAACAATGTAAATGTCTTGATTTTGCAGTACCTGAAATGACAAACCATATGGGGGGGGGTCTTAATTTTAGGGCCCTTATATGCCACATGCTTTGGTACACCTATACATATTTGGCATCAAACTGTTCAGGGGACCCTAGGCTTTTATATTTGGGGTGATTTCTCTTGATACCTAAAAGTATGTGGGTAATACGATGCTGCAGGGTAGAAATTTTGAGGTGGTTTTTGGAAATGTCGGCATAATACCAAATTTAGGAATGGTTTGCGGCTTGGTACTTTGGAGTACAAAGACATGCATACCCAATTTAGATTCCTGGGAATGTGTACTTTCCGAAAATATATGGTTTTCTGGGGTGAACTTACTTTTTTCTACTTTTGCCCCCCCCCAAAACAATGTAAATGTGTTAATTTTGCAGTACCTGAAATGACAGACCATATGGGGGTCTTCCTTTTGGGGCCCCTGTATGCCACGTGCTTGGGTACACCTATACATATTGGACATCAAACTGTTCAGAGGACCCTAGGCTTTCATATTTGGGGTGATTTCTCTTGATACCTAAAAGTATGTGGGTAATGCGATGCTGCAGGGTAGATATTTTGAGGTGATTTTTGGAAATGTTGCCAAAATCACCAAATTTAGGAATGGTTTGCGGCTTGGTACTTTGGAGTACAAAGACATGCATACCCAATTTAGATTCGTGGGAATGTGTACTTTCCGAAAATATATGGTTTTCTGGGGTGAACTTACCCTTTTCTACTTTTGCCCCCCCCAAAACGATGTAAATGTCTTGATTTTGCAGTATCTGAAATGACAGACCATATGGGGTCTTCCTCTTGGGGCCCCTATATGCCACGTGCGTGGGTACACCTATACATATTGGGCATCAAACTGTTCAGAGGACCCTAGGCTTTCATATTTGGGGTGATTTCTTGTGATACCTAAAAGTATGTGGGCAATACGATGCTGCAGGGTAGATATTTTGAGGTGGTTTTTGGAAATGTCGCCAAAATCACCAAATTTAGGAATGGTTTTCGGCTTGGTACTTTGGAGTACAAAGACATGCATACCCAATTTAGATTCGTGGGAATGTGTACTTTCCGAAAATATATGGTTTTCTGGGGTGAACTTACCCTTTTCTACTTTTGCCCCCCCCCCAAAACGATGTAAATGTCTTGATTTTGCAGTATCTGAAATGACAGACCATATGGGGGTCTTCCTTTTGGGGCCCCTATATGCCACGTGCGTGGGTACACCTATACATATTGGGCATCAAACTGTTCAAAGGACCCTAGGCTTTCATATTTGGGGTGATTTCTCTTGATACCTAAAAGTATGCGGGCAATACGATGCTGCAGGGTAGATATTTTGAGGTGGTTTTTGGAAATGTCGCCAAAATCACCAAATTTAGGAATGGTTTGCGGCTTGGTACTTTGGAGTACAAAGACATGCATACCCAATTTAGATTCGTGGGAATGTGTACTTTCGGAAAATATATGGTTTTCTGGGGTGAACTTACCCTTTTCTACTTTTGCCCCCCCAAAACGATGTAAATGTCTTGATTTTGCAGTATCTGAAATGACAGACCATATGGGGGTCTTCCTTTTGGGGCCCCTATATGCCACGTGCGTGGGTACACCTATACATATTGGGCATCAAACTGTTCAGGGGACCCTAGGCTTTCATATTTGGGGTGATTTCTCTTGATACCTAAAAGTATGCGGGCAATACGATGCTGCAGGGTAGATATTTTGAGGTGGTTTTTGGAAATGTCGCCAAAATCACCAAATTTAGGAATGGTTTGCGGCTTGGTACTTCGGAGTACAAAGACATGCATACCCAATTTAGATTCGTGGGAATGTGTACTTTCGGAAAATATATGGTTTTCTGGGGTGAACTTACCCTTTTCTACTTTTGCCCCCCCCAAAACGATGTAAATGTCTTGATTTTGCAGTATCTGAAATGACAGACCATATGGGGGTCTTCCTTTTGGGGCCCCTATATGCCACGTGCGTGGGTACACCTATACATATTGGGCATCAAACTGTTCAGGGGACCCTAGGCTTTCATATTTGGGGTGATTTCTCTTGATACCTAAAAGTATGCGGGCAATACGATGCTGCAGGGTAGATATTTTGAGGTGGTTTTTGGAAATGTCGCCAAAATCACCAAATTTAGGAATGGTTTGCGGCTTGGTACTTTGGAGTACAAAGACATGCATACCCAATTTAGATTCGTTGGAATGTGTACTTTCGGAAAATATATGGTTTTCTGGGGTGAACTTATTTTTTTCTACTTTTGACCCCCCCAAAACGATGTAAATGTCTTGATTTTGCAGTATCTGAAATGACAGACCATATGGGTGTCTTCCTTTCGGGGCCCCTATATGCCACGTGCTTGGGTACACCTATACATATTGGGCATCAAACTGTTCAGAGGAACCTAGGCTTTCATATTTGGGGCGATTTATCTTGATACCTAAAAGTATGTGGGTAATACGATGCTGCAGGGTAGAAATTTTGAGGTGATTTTTGGAAATGTCGCCAAAATCACCAAATTTAGGAATGGTTTGCGGCTTGGTACTTTGGAGTACAAAGACATTCATACCCAATTTAGATTCGTGGGAATGTGTACTTTCCGAAAATATATGGTTTTCTGGGGTGAACTTACCCGTTTCTACTTTTACCCCCCCAAAACGATGTAAATGTCTTGATTTTGCAGTGTCTGAAATGACAGACCATATGGGGGTCTTCCTTTTGGGGCCCCTATATGCAACGTGCGTGGGTACACCTATACATATTGGGCATCAAACTGTTCAGAGGACCCTAGGCTTTCATATTTGGGGTGATTTCTCTTGATACCTAAAAGTATGTGGGCAATACGATGCTGCAGGGTAGAAATTTTGAGGTGATTTTTGGAAATGTCGCCAAAATCACCATATTTAGGAATGGTTTGCTGCTTGTTATTGTGGAGTACAAAGACATGCATACCCAATTTAGATTCGTGGGAATGTTTACTTTCCGAAAATATATGGATTTCTGGGGTGAACTTACTTTTTTCTACTTTTGACCCCCCCCAAAACGATGTAAATGTGTTGATTTTGCTGTACCTGAAATGACAGACCATATGGGGGTCTTCCTTTTGGGGCCCCTGTATGCCACGTGCTTGAGTACACCTATACATATTGGGCATCAAAGTGTTCGGAGGAGCCTAGGCTTTCATATTTGGGGTGATTTCTCTTGATACCTAAAAGTATGTGGGTAATACGATGCTGCAGGGTAGAAATTTTGAGGTGATTTTTGGAAATGTCACCGAAATCACCACATTTAGGAATGATTTGCAGCTTGGTACTTTGTAGTACAAAGACATGCATACCCAATTTAGATTCGTGGGAATGTGTACTTTCCGAAAATATACGGTTTTCTGGGGTGAACTTACTTTTTTCTACTTTTACCCCCCCCAAAACGATGCAAATGTGTTGATTTTGCAGTATCTGGAATTACAGAACTGATAGCTCAAATGAGGTGTCTATATTTTAGGGCCCCTATATGCCACATGTTTGGGTACACCTATATATATTGGGCATCAAATTGTTCAGCGGACCCCAGGCTTTCATATTTGGGGTGTTTTACATTGATACCTAATGATTTGTGGGAGATATGATTCTGTAGATTGGAAGCTTTGAGGTAATTTTTCAAAAAATTCACCAATTTCTATAAAACATTATAACTTTAGGAAACAATTGCAACTTGGTAGTTTGGAGTACAACGATATATTTACCCATTTTTGATTCACCAGAATCTGTTCTTTCTAATAATGGGTAGTTTTCTAGGGTAAACCTACTGTTAGTGGAATGTTTGGCCTTGAAAGCAGAAGTATGCCGTTTGGGGAGCGGAGCTTTGGAAATTTGGTTGTGTACTGCTTTTAGATTTTGATCTATACAAGTGAGAAATCTCCATAAAACTATATATATTTGGTATTGCCGCGTTCAGGAGACATAGACCTTTCCAAATAGGCTGTGTTCTCATACATAAAGTAAATGATGTTTCTGATATATGTGATTGTTCTTTGTGAAACATGATTTTTTTCATTTTATTGGACACTTAGAAGCCAATATTTTTTTACAGAAGTAGAATTACACCAAAATTCCTGCATATTTTGAAAGTTCAGGTTGTCCTGAAAAAAACAATATATTGTTTTGCTGGGTAAACTAAAAGACCGCCCCAGGAAAGGCCCTTAAAGTGAAAGAGTGCAAAATATCTAAAAACTGCTTGGCAGTAGATGTTCGCATCTAGGACAAAATGGCTGGCAGGTAAAGGGTTAAAGAGATCATAAAAATAATTGAATTCTTAGTTTTTACAGTGCAATATATATATAAATGTACTTTCATTTTGTAAAAGTGTTTCACCTTTCCACCCCTCTAGAATGCAGCCTTCTGTTTACAAGGTTTACACATGCAGCTTTTGGGATCACAAGAATTTGTTATAATTTAGAATTTGCAAGTAGCAGACTATAGGTTATTTGAGACAGTTGGCACAGGTACAGTCACATGTCTCTAATAATTTGGAAACATGGGGGGTGCTCCACACCCAATAATTGAATATAGCTGAAAAATAGAGCACTGGTGTATTATTGGGCACATTAATACCAACACAATATCATTATTAAACAGGTTTGAAGTCCATTTATAGTGTGCCTTTATTTGGCATTACCCAAGCATTCTAAGTAACAGCATATTGAGGGTGCCAATGTGGATGGTGGTGATTTGAGTTGATGTGAGGAACACGTAAGTGCAAGTATCTGAATTTATTCTGTATAAAGTTACAAGTGCAGCATTATCCCTATGGAGAAATTAGTCCAACAGTTGGGGAGAAAGGTGTGTGAGATTGTTATATAATTGTGCACCCAATTCACTAAACATTGTAGATAAGCATGTCACAGAGGATATTTAACCTGGTTGCTATTTAGACACTCAGTGGAGACTCCTCTCTGCCATTCACGTGAACACATTGAGAGGTACTTTGGTCTCTCACCAAATATCACATCATATTATAAACAATGTGCTTGAGTGGATGATAATAAGAACTTAATCACACTGTGAGGTGTACAGTTTAAGAATAATTGTTGGGGGATATTTATCAAATTGTACTGGCATCATAGTGACATAGTAAGTTAGGTTGAAAAAAGTCACACGTCCATCAAGTTCAACCTTTTAACTTTTTTTAACCTGCCTAACTGCCAGTTGATCCAAAAACCATCTGAAGCCTCTCCAATTTGCCTCAGGGGAGAAAAAATTCCTTCCTGACTCGGACTAGTCCCTGGATGAACTTGTACTATGAGCTATATTCCGTAATCCTGCAGACAGGGTTATGGCCCATGGACCCCAAGGCAGCTACAGGCACGTAAAAATCCATGTGTCTTCTGGATCCCCTAGTGTCGCTTATCTCCTGCAGGATCACACAAATCTCTCCAGCCCTTCCTGAACAATCTGCAGCCTCTGCCCCAGGTTAGTGTTACATTTATACACACACACAAACACACACTTATTACACTAATACACACTTACATGCGCACACATTGCATTTACAGGTCTGCAAGGGGGTTGTTTGCTTGTTTCTGTCCATAAAACCTATTTGGCCATGCTAAAATATTCAAATGGTGATTCTGACTGCTGATTACACTAGGCTAAAAAAAAGCATTGGTTTCTGTGGTTTTATTGGATTTTAGTGATTTTATTGCATTTCACATTGCTTGTTCTTTGTTACTTCGTTTTTCCCATGGAAATTTTGTCTGCTATATATACATTTGGGGTATCTGTGTGCCATATAGTTTGGTATATCTATGCATATTGGGCATCAAACTGTCCAGTAGACCCCTGGCATTCATATTTAGAATGTTTTATGTTGAAACGTTATGAAATGTGGGGCATATAATAGGGTAAAATGCAAACTTTGTGACGAGTTTCTAAAATTTGTTAAAAACCACTATATTTAGCTTGGCCTTGCAGTTCGGTAGTTTGCCATCGAAATATGTATTTACCCATTCTTAATTTGTCAGAATGTGTACTTTTCGAAAAAACAGTTAGGCCCATTAATCTTTGGACAGAGACAACCTTTTTCTAATTTTGGTTCTGTACATTACCATAATCAATTTTAAATGAAACAACTCAGATGCAGTTGAACTGCAAACTTTCAGGCTTAATTCAGTGGGTTGAACAAAAAGATTGCATAAAAATGTGATAAACTAAAAGTAGTGGTAATCCGGATCATTCAAACTGCTTTAGAGGATGTGGAGACAGGGGATTTTTCTTGCACACCTGGTGGACTTGTACAATAGCTCAAACATTCTGGAAAATGGTAGCAACTCTGCTCTCTGAGGTTTTACATTGCTCTATACAAGCAACACCACAAACATTCCTATTAGGAATGAAGATTAGAGACATACACTCTTCACAATCTCACAAATTAGCCACTCACATTCTTACAGCAGCAAGGTCTTTATTAGCAGCAAATTGGAAAAAAACAAATATCCCAGGGCGACAAGCATTGATATTGAAGATAAACTGGATCAGAGCAATGGGAGAAGACAGAAGCTACGAGGGGGAGCTAGAGTGGTATCCGTGGGTCCAGCACCTGGATGATTTGCAGGCTAGAGGTACCATTTGTTAAGCATGAGATGTTACAATCTTTTTAGAACCTGATAACTATACCTCTTTCTTTCCCTTTCCTTTTTCTCTTTTCTTAACCTGATTCTTTCTTTTCTCTTTTATTTAAACCCCCCTCCCATAATGACTAATGCCACAAAATATGCTGAATCAAGAATATTGGGACAAATGGAGTTTCACTCCACCATAGATAGATAGCAAAGTATGTATGAATAATATATTTTGATACTGATTGATGTTAAAAACAGAATATTGTTTTGTATATTATACCTAGCAAGTTCGTCCATTGCTCCATATGTTGACAATATACTTTTCTCTGTCTATTTAAAAAAAATTTAATTACAAAAAAAAAAAAGTGAGGAACTAAAGCCTTTTTTTAACACAATCACTTTATTTCAGGGGCTCAAAAGTAATTGGACTATTGACTCAAAAGCTATTTCATGGGCAGGTGTGAGCAATTCCTTCATTATGTCATTATTAATGAAGCAGATAAAAGCCCTGGAGTTGATTTGAGGGGGGTGAAACAAGTCATCCGCAAAAACAGAAAAAAATCCATCCAAAAAATTGCTACAATATGAGGAGTAGCAAAATCTATAGTTTAGGTGTATTAATATCCAAGTCTACCATAAAGAGAAGACTGCATGAAAGTAATTACAGATGTTGCACTGCAAGGTGCAAGACACTCGTAAGCCTCAAGAATAGAAAGGCTTCAGTGGACCCCTGGCATTCATGTTTAGGGTGTTTTTTCCTGGTACCTAATGTTATGTGGGAGATAGGATGCTAGAAATTGGAAGCTTTGAGGCAGTTTTCAGATATTTCATCAAAACTGACAATTTTGGTAAACGTAGACACGTTTACCCATTTTAGATTCGGCTGAATGTGTATTTTCCAAAAATATATGGTTTTTGGTGGTCAGCATATTTCTGTGTTTCTACCCTGCAAAAAATGCAGTAAATGTGTTGATCATTCATTAGCTGATGTGGCTTCCAGGACAATTTTTTATGCCCTGACTTAATTTTGGGGTCTCTAAACACCAGAAACATTGGTAATCCTATGTCCAATGGGCATCAAACTGTTCAGTGTACCCCATGCATTCATATTTAGGATGTTTTGTACATTTTTTACAATGCTATTTCGAGTATTGTGGACTTCAAACCTTTTTAGAATTGAAATTGTGTTGGTATTAGTGTTCCCAGCATTACACTACTTTTCTAATTTCAACTAAGTTGCAGACTATACTATGAGCTTATAATATTAACTTTTATAACATCTTTTTTGTTGTCTTAAAATCACATTTATGCATTTCACTTGTATCATGCTTTGCAAGCATACTGCTTGAGAAGACAGTCACTATATTGTATTGTTTTTAATTCTCTTATGCATTTTATGGATGTATTGATAAAATAATAATGCCTAAAAATGAAAGTAATCTTAATAGAAATTCCACACGGTTCACAGAGTCTGTGGTTTCTCTGATTCAACACCATTTCTAGGGTCAGTCATGAATTTGGGGAGGCAGATCATTAGACAAATCTGATTTACTCCAGATGATGGACCAGCAATTGGATCTCTAGGGGTTTATGCATTTAGGTGTCATGTATGGGCTAATAAACTTCTGACTTTTGTAAAAGTGGTTGTAATTGTTGCAAAACCAGCAGAAATCTCACTTGACTTCTGTGTGTATCAAGGGAAGCTTTGTCTAAACAATGGATTAAACTAATTATTTAGCTGATGCTAAACTCACTGCACTAAAACCAGAATTTTTGCTTAACATAAAACAAAAAAATATTTTACAGCAGGGGAATGGTAGTTGTGGCACAGACATGTGACCATGTGAAATGCTACTTTGTACACAGAGAATGTAAGAATCTTACATTCACCTCGTTAAGGGCAATGGCAGACAGGGTATTTTGTCACCTGTGCAAAATTATCTCCCGGACTGGTGACAAAAGGCATGAAAATAAATTTCCATTTAAGAGCATTAGATTCACTGTATCCATGATGGGCACACATTTATAAAATGTGCACTGCTATATATTCTCATGGTATTTAAATACTGTTGCTGTGAATACTACAATTAGTTTCCTGTGGCACTCGCTCATGCCTAGGTGACTGGTCTTATGCTACACTTATGAGCATTTGCCTGGAAAACAACCAGTACTCTTTTTTTTTTTTCACCAAAGATAAAGCTAGTTACATACATTGGAAACTAGAAATTCATATTCTAAAGGTAAGCCATAATCTGATTCTTCTGTGTTAATTATGCAAACTCATTTATGTAGAAAAGCTAGAATGATGCAATCTATTGAACTGTGTCCTCTTTATTTATTTAACAGTTTCCATTTAAGGGAAACATTTAGCTGTTTTCTTGAAAATGTTTTCATTCTGGTAATGACTATTTTTATTTTTTTTCAGCTTTGGTAAAAATTTCACTTTTAGAAAGTGTAGAACAGCAACTGTTAATGTACAGCGTTTCAGGTTTCATTTGTTATTTAGAATGAACTGATCAGTGGTCTCTGGATGAGTGATTCTGAAAATATTCATGTATTTAGGGTATCTTAGCATCTGAGTATTTTACTTAGAAAAAGTGGCACCCCTGCATAATCCTGCATATTGAGTGGATCTGCACATTATAGTACTAAGCACTATGCAGATTGTTTTGAATTCTAGCAACATAAGTAGAAAAGATAGAGCATTTAATTTCTAATACCCACATCCATTTTTATAATGTCCATTTGGGAAAGCATGATTTCATATCAAAAGCTGTTTGTAAACAGAGCTGGTATAAACATACAGATAGTAATTTATTTAAGACCTCTCTGTCCTCTCCCATTTTGATGTTATTTTTTATCATTATAGGAAAATTCCACTATTTGTGTACTGCATTGGAAAGTATACTGTACCTGTAATGATGCTTTAGCACTTAAGTTAACTTTATGACCATTAAAAACTTGTAATTAATGTATTTTGTCTAATATTTTATATTGGGTAGATGTTCACTTTACTATTAATGTATTAATTCTTATGTAAAAAATTAGTGTATATGTAATGTATTTTGTCTAATATTTTATATTGGGTAGATGTTCACTTTTCTATTAATGAATGAATTCTAATGTAAAAAATTAGTGTATATGGACCTTTAGCTAACATGAACTCTACATGCTGCCTGTTGTGTTTACTTTACTTTACTTACTTTTCCCCTGGAAAAAAATGTTTTATCGTTAAGGGGTAGTTTATCCCTGTTAAATTCAATGAATAGGGTTTGGGAGGAACATGCTTTGCCTTTTGTTTTCATCGCAAAAAAATAAATGTGTTTTTGTTTCTTTGTGAATTAAATAGGACAAACAGGGAATTTGAAGCTACTCCATATTTGGTCCAGCTAGCAGTGTGAATACATATTGGCAAGCCAGGCAAGAGTTCGAATACAACTTTTGGCTTACATTTCCAATACATCTGCCTCTGTCATGATTGCACAACAATGTGCTCAGTCAGGCAGGGGTGGCAGCAAGTATATTAAAAGTGGTTATGAAGAACTGAACTGCAATTGAGGTAGAGAATAAATGAAGCAGTATAGGGCAAAACATGGATAGGAGCAAAAAATGGCACCTGGGGTAAATTGAAGGTAAAACGGATTTGAAGAAGGAAACAGTTTAAGATGAAATAAAAGGGGGAATTGGGCCAGTCTGAATATTCAGCACTCAGGTCAAACAATCTTCCATATAAGGAAACAAGTGCACTATTTGCTGTTGACTAGAGCCAATGTTGTCCTTGTTTTTTTTTTACTTGATATTTGATGTATTGGGAAGACCATCATTTTGGTATAGATAGACCAAGCTTGGTACAGTTGTCTGTCTGTATGTGGGCACCTTCTCAGTATGTGGGCACCTTCAGCCTCCTGAGCTGCCTCATTGCCCACTCTATTGGAGCCTGCAGCTGCCATTTTGGCCCATGCCACTTTTCGGTTCGCCTTGAGCAGTGACCCAAGTGTTACACTACAAATGGGCATATCTCACTGCATTCATGTATTTCCCAAGGGATCCCTTGCAGCTGGTCTGGAATGTGTGCATGCTCAGTAGACTAAAATAATTATTTAAAATAAATAATAATGCAGAACTTTTGCTCTACAGTGTGTATGCTCAGTACCAGAAAGGAAATCCAGAGACAGAAAAGAGCTTGCTTGTCTGGCCTGGTATACCAGGCCTGTGCCAGAAGGGGCAGTGGGAATCAAGGCAAGATCTGGAAGACCATGAGAGCTTGAAAAAAACTGTTTGAATACTGGCTAGAACAGCAAAGACAACACTTAAATGACTTCAAAGGACCTGCAGGAGATTTGGGCTGACGCACATTTGCTGTTGCACCAATCCAAAATGCAGAGTTGCTTGTGTAAGTGTAGGGCCCTATAGGGATACAGGCCCTATAGAGTTAATCTTTTCACCATTTCCTTGGGTTATTGGGTAGAATCCCTGTTACAGAATAACCTTTACAGTGATAGGCTGAGAGATTTGATGACACTGCTCTGATACACTCCTATTTAGTGTGTGCAGGAAGTGGCCACTTCCTCTTTTGCCTCTGGATGTGATTCCAGCTGGATGTGCTCAGGGGGACTGAGTGCAATAGGCCCAGAAGAAGGCATGTGTCCAAGTCAGGGACCAGGTAACCCCGTGAATGAGGAACAGATATACTAGGGCAGACTTGTCATAGTCTCTCTAGGAGAGAAAGGCAGATAGGATAGAGAGAAAGAGCAGCTGAAGCTCCAGCAAGGATTTGCAGAAAGGGAGTAGCTTCCCAGAGGCTCTGTGTGTTGCCTCCAGTCAGGGACCTCAGTGAAGAGGGACTGTAGGGTAGAAGCTGCTTGCCTGACAATTTCCAGGAGGGAAAGGTTGTACTGCATTTGCCTGTGTACTCTCTGTGTGAGCCTGCCTTTGCTCTGTGTGAACTCTCAATATGCTGTTTTCCTCAACTCCTGCGTGAGTACTGAAACCTGTGGTCATTTGCCCTTTTTGGCATAATAAACCGTTCCTGATTGTTAAGAACCTCCTGGCACCCAAGTTGTTTTTGTGTGCACAGTAGCCTGGAGGGATGTAGTTGTACTACACCATAGAGGGAACACTTCCACTTAGCGAAGGCCCTGCCCTGGGTGTAAGTCGTGTGTAACCCATGCTCTAGAGTTCTAGCTGGTGAATTTACCCCGAGTGGCCCAAATAGGTGTTACATAAGTATCAGAAGGAAAGCTTACCTCCAACTTTATCACTCACACATGTCAACATTTGAGGAATGCAAAACAACATCTAGACAAACTAGGGGCCTTTTGCAAACAAGTCCTTGGCCTGATGAAATAAAAATCACTATCACTAAAGATTTATTTTGAGAATAAAAGGAGCATTTCATGAAAAAAAAATATTGCCAACAGTTAAACATGGGGGTGAATGCTTTGTGTGGCAGCCAGTGGCATGGCAAACCAAAGAATGGATTCCACAGCAAATTCTGGATGCCAATATGAAATAGACAAGAAGCTAAAGCTGAAAAGGTGATAGCTCTTACAACAAGGCAATGATCCTAAATATTGTTTTTGTTTGTGTATGTGAGCAATTAAAGAGGAAGCATATTTTTTTCTGTCAACAACATATGCCCAGTAGATGGCAATATTTGATTAAACAAGCAAGAACGAGTATACTGCTTTTCTCTTGAAAAGGACAATGTGCTCATTTACATACTGATTGGTCAAAAAATAATTTCAATCATTATTACTCTACCACACTTTTCTGTGGCACATTACTCAGAGCCATGGTTTTAATAAATGATTATTATATTTGTTCAGTTTTTGAATCACAATCACAAATTCTATTCATACCTGTCAATATATCTATATCTTACAGAACCATTTTTGTGTAAAACAAGGAAACTTTTATTACATTATTCAGTACAAATTAAACCTGATTATGTTTGTGTATTTTAAAGCATGAGAGGGAGCAGACCTGGATGACATGACCAAGTACACACTTATAGAAGAAAGCCACTTCCTAGAATGTACTTTTTTATGCAAACGTCATAAAGGTTTTGTATTGTGGGTTAAAAATGTGGCAATTTTAATCCAGTTTGCACTGTGGCTGAGGTTGTAAATGGGCTGTTATGTCTTTAAATGTCTTTATTTTTCATTTTGAAGAAAACTGCCATCCTTTATTATGCTGCTTTTAGTTCGAATTAAGGCCAAACAGATTTATACAGTATCCCCTCTTGTGAAATATAAGGATATTAGAATTCACTGAGGAGTTCCATTACCATATAAACAGGTCATGGAACTCAGAGGTAACTTCTAATATCTTTATATTTTACAACCACAGGTATATTATTTATTGTAATAAACCGTTTATAAGGATAGAATTTACTGTTTTAAAGTTCATGGCTCTATATATATATATATATATATATATATATATATATATATATATATATATATATATATATATATATATATATATTATAGACAAATACATTATCAATATATTTAAGACATAGACATTTTGTGCATACTGCTACTGAAAAATGCCTTACCCTTTAAACAAAACAGGGATTGTTTGTCCATATATTGCAATATATTGAAGCTAGCCAACTATGTCAAAGTCATCCCATATCTGGCCAGTCCTACGCTCAATTTTCATCTGATTAATTAAGAATTCTATTGCTTCATTGTACATTTTACAAAGGGACTAAGTTTTACCTGAAACTTACTAGCTGCTTTCAAAGTAAACTCCCAAACTTGGCTGCCCTTTTGCTAGACACCAGGGGGATCAACTGACTATAGCTGGGAAGGGTGAGAACTACAACATGGAGCTGGTCACTGCTCCTGTATAACTACAAAATACATATAGACATATACAATTGCATCATTATACATTTTACAAAGGGACTAAGTTTTACCTGCAACTTACTTTCAAGGTTAAAACTCCCAAACTTGGTTGCCCTTTTATTAGCCACCAGTGGCAGAGCCGGGCCAGACCCGCCAGGCACCCTAGGCAACCTGGCTGGTCACAGCGGCGGCTGGGAGTGCACATGCGCAAATCAACGGCAGTGCGCATGCGCAAAGTGACGCTCGCGTGCACCAACATGCGCATGCATGAATTGACGCTCACACGCTTCAACGAGCGCATAGAAGCGCAAACTGGCAAGGAGAGAGGGGACTGGACTAGGGGTAGACGGCAGGTAATGTACGTGCCTGGCGCCCCCTAGCTTTGCACCCATGGCACGCGCCTTCTCTGCCTACCCCTAGTTCCGGCCCTGACCAGTGGGTTCACCTGACTATAGCTGGGAAGGGTGGGAGCTCAGCTACAACATGGAGCTGGCCACTGCTCCTGTATAAACTAAGAAACTATACTGTAAGTATTTGTCTATATGTATTTTGTGGTCACAGCCTCATTGCACATTGCAACTTTCCCTTGTTTTTTATATATCTATCTATCTATATATATATATATATATATATATATATATATTTTCTCATACTTTGACCAAAGGAGTCTCGATATGAGCTTATTTATTTTGTCCATAGCTGTATTTTTTTTGTCTACAATGGTACTCCTATCTTTTTGAAGCCAATTGCTGCTAATGTTTCTTTATGCCTTTAAGGTTGTTTTAAGGTAAGGGAAGCACTGAACAAATATTCACAAAGGGGAACCTGAACCCACAATTCTTGAAAACATCTGGTTGAAAGGTCAAATAATACTGAACCACTTTTTATTCAGTAAGTGTTTAAAATATAAATATAAGTATAAAATATAATATAAATAATAGACCAGTATACACAAACATATTATTTTTGTTGTAAATTACCATGACCCTACTGTCTAATCAAATGAAGGATCTAAATTCTTTCTGTAGATCTTGCCTTTACCAGTGGTATAAAATACCCCAGGGCAGAAGGTTATTAGATTTTACTCATGGGAAGTGCCTAAGAAATTGGAAAAAAAATAATTTTAACTTTTCATGTCGTTTAGGTCATTAGACCACTTTAGGTCCATGATATCAGGATTCCTTGTCACCCATGGAAATCTCCCTCCCTCCTGTAGGCAATAAAGTGAAAATATGCCTGAAAATACCTGCCCCTCTGCAATAATTGGAATGAATGCATGTAAAACATAAGACATGACAATTGTCTCCCATGGGGAATCTGCACTACCAGTGGATAAAAAATCTCCTGAAAACACATCTCTCTTTACTCATGTGAACCACTTTACACTTTTCCCGCGATTTTGAAATTGTTTGTGTGAACCCAAATAATTCAAGTAACTCAATGCTATCTCTACCCCAGTTAACTTTTCAGGACATGTTCTAAAACAGCAAACTTTGTTTGATTATAAGTCTCATCTTACCTGAGGCACAAGTTATGTGACAAATGTACCTAATTATCCTCATGGGCATGTGGGGCTTACACTGTCCCTTGCAAGCTTATTTAGAAAAGGTACATAAATGCTTTCTAAACTGCCAAAAATAAATATATATTTATTTCACAAACACATATTACTCCTTATATTGATAGAAAATAATGAAAATTTGCTTCTCATCTGGCTATCAGTCATTCAAACCCTGTCCCACCTTTTCCACATTGCAACATGAAGCTTAAAGTCCCTCTTAGAGAGAAACTGTGCTGTTCCTGATGTTTGCTCCAGCTAACAGTCTTCTCTGCAAAATTAGGACTATACCTCCTTCTCAACTTGACTTGACCCATGGAGTGTAATGCAGGAATAACCCAACCAATGTCCTCTGTCCTTAACATGCTTAGAACACTTAATAGCAGACCTTTATACACCTTAATCTGATAGTGTGTCTTTATTTTTAAAAATAAATAAATTATTTTTAATTACATTTTTAAATGCTACTGAAACATAGTTATGAGCCTCAGCATTATGCAAACCCTCTAGTAAAACATATGCAGCAAATGCATCTCAATAACCCCTTTTAAACTGAGCTTCAGTGGGCTTCAAAGTAGACAGGAATCTGAAATAATTGTAAAACCTGCCCTCAGATACTGAAGATCGCTAAGTGGCCCAGGGAGAACCCCTTATTTACATAGTGTTTTGGGCATGTGATCCTTCTATGCTTGTTACATTTTGTTCAAAATGTATTTCTGCAATCAATTGTGGGAGCATTTTTTGCTAGATAAAAACCTCGCACATATACCACCGAAAGAGCATGCAAAATAGCATGTAGCTACTTGAAAGGGTACTTTGCATCCTGACTACATAAAGATATTGTTTATAACATTTTCTTTAGAACTAAACTGGTCACATATCTTTGTCTGCAATAAAATTTTTAAGAATAAGGATAGTCACTTGTAGTTTAAAATGATATCCTCAGTCTGTTCAGTCATTGATTATATTTAAAATTCTGATCAATCCCTTGTGAAGAGCATACAGTCCTGTTTTTGTAACACTGTTACAAGTTCATGATTATGATGCTATTGGACACTGAATATTACTTACAGATCTACTAGAAATTAAGTAGAGATACCACCTCCAGGTCACTTTTTAAATCTCTGGTCCCCTCGAAAAAGTCCTCCTATTGAGGTTAATTTAGTTACAGATTTCCACATACTTCCTATTTTTCATAATTTGCGCAAGGTGTATAAGAAACTATGTTTTAAAAACCTAAATGGATCACATGAAATAAAGAGACTTTGTTTTTTTTTATATACCAGTATTTATATGGGTTGGTGGGAAGAGATTGTTCCAGAAACCCCTTTCATGATCAAATCATCCATTATGGTTGGTGTATTATTAATTGATTAGGGACCATGTTAATATGAATATTCTCTGTTTTTATTGTGACTGTGTAGTGCTGTCTATAATTATATCACTTTAAAGAGGAGTGGCTGATGGGGCATTGACAGAGTGATTTATCATAAATGTACAGTTATGGACATACGTTTTTGTCAGTTTCTGTGAATTCAGGAAGGGGCAGATTTATTAAGGGTCGAAGTGAATTATCCAAACTCGATTTGAGTTTTAATTTGAATTTCGAGATTTATCATTCTGGCCCTTTAAGAATTGTAATTCGACTATACGCCACCTAAAAAGTCTAATTCATGTATAAGTCAATGGGAGACGCCCAGGGATCAATTTGGTGATGCTTGTAGCCTTCGAGTTTTTAAAATTGAGTTTTCTGGTCATTTCAATTAGTTTGAGTTTAACAAATTAAATTGTATCAATAAATTTTGACTAGTCGAATTTTGAATGTATGGGACTTTAGGGGAGTTGAATTGCCTCCCTGTGTTGGCCTGATTCCCTATTGATTACATGCAATAGGCATTTTGTTTATAGATATCCTGTGAATTGGTTCCCAGAAATATTAAATTGAGAAAAGACCGGAGAGGCCAGGACTTAAGAAAAAAAGGAGATTTATCTTTCTACAGAGAGTAGTAGAGGGTTCTTAATAAATATTTGCCTAATTTATATAAGGATGCCAAGCCAAAAGATATTTTGGAGTGGAAGTTACAGAGAGACCCTACTTTTGGTCATATATTGTCCCCTGGTGCGTCTTTTACATTTCAGAAACAAAATAAAATGAAATATATGGAATACTTGGCTCAGTATAACTGGTACTTCTTTGGTGTTCGACAATGAGCTTACATATAGAGGATTATTGTGATTTTTTTGTAAATAGACAGACTCGCATTCATTCTGTGCCTTTCTCTTCATGGAAACTTGTCATCCAAACTGGACTAGACAAGTAGTGGGGCAAACTAGAAAAGTCGTTAATTCACAAAAGAAATTACTTCTGCATCTTAAATATTGATTTATGTTATTCTCCAACCAGTGGGCTTTGAGCAACATGTTGCATAAAGGGGAAGTATTGGAAAAATGAAAATGTAATATCAGCTTCAGCATACTGAAATAAGAAACTTTCTTAATACAATCAATTAGAAATTCTGTACTGTTTCTGAAATAATCAAGGTCATCTTCACTATTCCTCTCTCAGCATCTGTTTCTCCTCATTCTGTCTTCATTCAGGAGTTGGGTGTCAGATATTCATTGACCGTTAGATCCAATATATCTTATAGGAGGGGTCCTTTTGCCTAGAAGATGTATTAGAGCTCACTCTAATAAAATCACCAGAAATCCTGTCTCTCTACATGCAGAATTTGTGCAAAAGGCAGTTATTTTGTTAGATTTTGTTTGTACAGGATTCGGTTATTTGAGTGAGCTCTAATACATCTAAGAAAGGGAGCCCCCCCTATAAGATATATTGGATCATTCATCTGACACCCAACTGCTGCATAAAGACAGAATGAAAAGACACAGATGCTGAGAGAGGAATAGTGAATATAAACTCGATTATTTCAGAAACAATGCATTATATATAATTGATTGTATTTAGAAAGTGTCTTATTTCAGTATGAGGAAGTTAATATTATATTTTCATTTTGGCGATAGTTCCCCTCCCGATGTAGTCCACAAAAGCAGTTGATATTTTTTGGTGTACAGTCCAGGAGAGGCTGCAACAGACTGGCAGTCCATATTGGATTGACAGATGCTGAATATAGGCTTTGTTCGGCAGCTTCTGGAAGTTTTTATCATGCTTGTTTGGCTCCCCAACATGTTTTACATTTGAATGTGGTTCACAGTGCAAAAGTTTTAGGATGTCTGCTTTGTTCTCTAATCAGTGCTATTTTCTTTCAGGCATTGTCCCATTGATTTGCTGTTTGATTTACACGCATCAAATACATCTCTGCCTTGGAGCATCACTGTCCATTTTAAGGTAATTAATGAAAATGTTTCCTCTGCATAATAAGAATTTGCAAATAGCAGACTTATGTCAGAATCAGACTTGCAGACCCAGGGGAATTCTTAAGACTTTGAGGAGATTGCAAAATGGTACATTAACATTTCTACTTATAATAAGATTTTGCACAATCAGACTTATTTGCTGTTGTAGGATGCATCTCCTAACTGCTCAGCTCTATTATATAGAAACCTAGTACAAACTATTTTTTATTTGCCCTTTATTCGTCTTGAATTATTAGAAATCATGTTTCGAATATTTCCAGTTTGCAATGGTTCGTGTTCTGCTTGTTTGGATCAAAGAACCACCAACCAAAAACACAAGGACTGTGAGTGTTCAATTTAACTGATTTTTTTTATTGCTAATCATGTTTTCAGGCACTTTGTGTTCATCCTCTGTTATGACTTCCAAACTGCTCTCTGGTTTCTAGGGTGATTATGTGTTAGAGATATTATAACGCTAGTCTTGGATGCCGCTCCAGAACACAGCATACAAACACAGTGACATTCACTATATGCCAGAAAGCCTTCTGCATAGGGAAATTAAAGAGGAATTACACCACCCCATCAATGTTTATGTTTTACCCCCCGTGAACATTATCCCCTGTGCCAAGCCCATCTGAATCACCAAGTTAAAGGTGCCCTGCTGCCAAATTGTCACATGGTGGTCTGCATGATTGCTGTTCACCATGTTTGGAATATTCTGTTTAATGGTTCATCGTAGTGCAGGAACATGTGCACAGGGCCAAGACCATGGGTGAGTTTCAATTATTAAGTAAAACTCATCCATTTAATTATTGAGTCTGGGAACAATTTTTTTTTATCTGTTGCAATCTGTTTTCAGAGTTAGTTTTCATCTTAATAAAACTCAACTGAAGCAGTGACAGCAATAAGGATGGGCTGCAAATAGGTTACCTTTGATTAAAGGGCAAGTCTATCCCAAAATAGAAATGTACCTAATAAAAGAAAACGTAATTCTAAGCAACTTTCCAATATACATTTATTGGAAATTTTAAGAACTTTTGAAGTTATTTGTAAAAACTCATCCATTTAATTATTTAGTCTGGGAACATTTTTTTTTTACCTGTTGCAATCTGTTTTCAGAGTTAGTTTTCATCTCAATAAAACTCAACTGAAGCAGTGACAGCAATAAGGATGGGCTGCAAATAGGTTACCTTTGATTAAAGGGCAAGTCTATCCCAAAATAAAAATGTACCTAATAAAAGAAAACGTAATTCTAAGCAACTTTCCAATATACATTTATTGGAAATTTTAAAAACTTTTGAGGTTATTTGTAAAAACAATTTGTCAGGCTTGGCCACAGGTAAGTGCCTGGTAGTTAGGAGCCTTGGTTCTGTATAACACGAGTACAGCGGGTATTAGAGGTTTTGATAGGCCGGAAACATGTTATGCAGAAGAGTATTTTAATAATAAAAAGTATAGCAATATAACTGATGAACAAAAGATAAATAATATACAGGTAAGTTCTTACACCAGGTTGGTGGTCGAGGGCAGGCAACAATAAAGCAAGTCCGAGAAACAGGCTGAGGTCGGGGGCAGGCTGATGGCAGAGGGTAGTCCAGTAAACAAGCCGAGGTCAATTACCAGGAGATCCAACAGAGAGCAGGTAAGGGGAACTGTAGCAGAGAACAAAGGCACAGGGAACAAGGCAGGAATCTCAGGAACAAAAGCAGGAACAAGGAGTCACAGGAACAAGGAGTATGCAGGATCTAGCTTGGGAGCTTCAATGATCAAGCACCGGGGTATCATTAGTAACAGGCTTATAAAGGCCCTTAATTATCAAATTACCAACACCTGGTAGAGCAAGAAGTAGGAGGAGGAGGTGAGCAAACATAAAAGGTAGAAAGTCTTTAATCATACCAGTAGAATCAGAATCCAAAGGTCTCCATTGGCTCAATGAAATAATGCAGGAGCTTGTAAGTGTAAAGTTCAGAGTTCAATCCCAGGTAGCTCCTGACACAATTGCTGTATAAAGTTTGCATCTCCTGGTTGTTGCAAAAGTTTTACCGGTAGTTCCCTAACAGAGACAGATCTGTTAATCAGCTAGCTTGTCTTTCATTGTATCCCACCAGGGCAGAGAATAGAAAGGGACAGACAAACATTCATTTTAATATCATAACATATACAAATAACTTAAAATATAGAAAAATTGTAATGCATTTACTGTATATTGCAAAGTTGCTTACAATTATTTTTGGTTTTGACATTCCCATTAATGCCTTTTGCCTGTATCCATTATTTTTTCCTATAAATTTATGACTTGAGTGGATATTCCATTTGATTGACATGATTTTTTTATGATTTTAGTTTAGCAGTCAAATTAACACAAACAGATACTTAAAAATTAGCCATTTGGGATATTATATGACCCATTTTATCCTTAATTTTGTTCTAACAGAGTTTTAAACTGCTGACTAAGAACCACTGTGTCAAGCTATGGAAGAATAATAATAAAAACACACCAAGTGCTTTATTTGTAGTTATTGAAATCTCAAAATATGTCATCCAGGGCATGACTTAACATGTTTTTTTGGTTTCTGAAATTACTGAGCGAACTGCGATAACATCCATAACCGTTTATCAAAACCACCGCACATCTAATGCATGCAGAAACATAGCTTCTTTTTCTATACATTAAACTCTTTCTCTAGATCTGAGTCACAAGTTCCATCTTGCTGCACGCACAGAATTTCTTGTATCCTCTCTTCACCAAGCCTAGAAATAATTAGCTTTTTGTTAATGTCTATGAATTATTTTCTTTTGCTTGGCAGCTGATCGTGTGATGCCGTGTGAATTTCAGAAAGTTGGAAAAGCAGGATATGAGTATAAGGTTGTACATTTTCATCCTGTTCACAACTTTGTTTGAAATTTTCATGCTGTTCACAATCTTGTTTGAAAGAGGTGGAAAACTGGAGATTAACATTTTTATCAAATGGGTGATGCAATATTTTCTGTCACTGCCAATGCACTTTCCATAGGCCTCCTTAGTAGAGCACCATTAGTCGTTCTAGTTAAATGATGTATTGAGAAATATGAAAATGGATGTGCCTTGGCATATAGTTATATTTATATTAGCATATATACATATAATTGATACCATGGTCATGTACTGTTGTGCTATAACTCTCTGGTTTAGTCATAAAGAGGTTGTTGAATCCCCAAAATTAATTTATTTTTTCTAGTTCTACATATATTCAAAAACAAATTTTCTACTCAAAAGGATGTGTTATGTTGGTCCAGGTTGATGCAGCTCAAAGTTGGCTTTGCTCTACACCATTTAATGCCCAAAAGTACTGCTGCTATGTTGACATTGCATTAAGGTTTGTTGCCTACCACATGCTGATGTCCATAACACAAACGTGCAGATCAGCTGTAGATAAATGTTATGTAGACGCATGGAATACTATTTACAAAAGACAGTTATATTAGCATAACATGCCCCTAGTATTTTTCTATTTTAAGAGACACAGCTAAAACACTGCTAATATCAAATGCCGGTTATATTAGGGATTATTTATGCACAGCCCATCTTTTACAGTGTAACAGTGAAACAACAAAGTATATAAGAAAAACATTTGCCAAAACACTATGTTCCTTCCCATAGATGCTGTTTTGCATAAACTGTTTGTGAAACTGTGTCTAGAGTTTGTGGTCTCCTTATAATACAAAGGCCACACTAGGTTTGCACAGCAGTTCTGAAGGAAGTATGGTTGGTGCATCTTTGGAATCATATATTTATCAAAGATTGAATTTCTATGGGATTTTTAAAAGAGTAATTATCAATGGGTGAAAGTGAAAGATCATCCTTTGATAAATACGCCTTTCAAAATCCCATAGAGTGGCAGAATTTCACTCTAGAGGAGTATGGCGACCTCTAACTTCACTCTTTGATAAATATACCCCATTGTATGGTACCAGTAGGATCAAGGTTTATGTGGAATAATACTATTCAGGTTCCCTTGCCCCTAAAATCATTCAGACACTTAAAGGGAATGTTAAAAAAATCATTCATACAATGCATTTTGACTAGCCTACAAGATGGTTACTATACTGTATAGGATAGCTTACCCGGATACAGTGACATTTTTACAAGACAATAGTAATTAAAACAGTGTATATAAACCAGTTTTTGGCTTGCAAACTTAATTCACTCACTTAATATGGATCCCCTTTAAAACACCGATTTAGAGGTATACAGATTTTTCTAGAGAAGAACAGGTTAAAGTAGAAGGAAAGGCTGAGTTTACTTGGGGGTGCCAAAAGTTATGGAAGCCCCAAGTGATTGTATTTATTACCTGAAACTCCAGGCCAGTGCTCCTATCAGCAGAAAATTGTACTGTTCCGGGGGTTCTTCCATCGAGCACCACAGAACTATCTCTTCCTTATTCTTCTTCTGGTGTGCATGCACAGTTGGGTGAAAAGCCGAACTTCAACGAAGAAGTCGGCTAATTCATCCTACTGTGCATGCGCCTGCCCTGGAAAATTTGAAGAAGGAAGCCAATAACTCCGCGATGCTCGCTGGAAGAACCCCCAGACCAGTTCAGTTTTCTGTTGATAGGAGCACTGGCCCAGGGTTTCAGTTCAATATATACAAACATTTTGGGGTGTCTAACTTTTTGGCACCCCCAATTCCCCGTTCCCCCCGTTCCTTCTCCTTTAAAGGGATCTATTATGTGGAAATCCTGATAGCTCTGAAATACAGCATTTCCAAACAGAGTCCTATTTTAATACAAAATGTATTTATGTAATTTTTTTTTTAATAAAAAAACAAGTATTGTTGTATTGGTGTTAAGCCAGCACGAATCAATGTTTATGCCTATATAATCAAATTATAAAATATTATTATAAAATAATTTTTTCTTAAAGGGGAACTCCACAAAAACATAACTTTAGGGAGAAATCAACCTGTGGGGAAAAAAAACCCCTGCGCCGAGGGGTAAGTATGGAGTACTTCCCGGGGGGGGGTAGTTAGCCTGGGGGGAGGAGGGAGGGAAGCCTACCTGGGGTGGGGGTACTGTTTTTTCCCCCACAGGTTGATTTCTCCTTTAAGCTTTTTTAAAAGTAAGAAATATGCTGACTTTTCCTCAACCTGCATCCTCCAAACCCCACAGCTCCCTGCAGATGTGATTTCAATAAGGAACGAAACGTCAGTGCAATGTATTGTGGGTTATGTAGTTCCTGCTTGCTATCTGTAAGCTGTGGAGACGGTGTTACAATTTGTAACATCAGTGTTTTAGTCCCTCCTTCCCTGCCTGGATTTCAGCATAGAAAATGGCATTTATTCATACTTTTTGAAGAAACGGGTAACTGTGATGGGTATATTAGGGGTTTCTGTGTTATATGGGCCTCTTTATCAAATTTTGGTTTGAAGCCATAGTTCCCCTTTAATGTTTTTAGAATAATTCACGGTGCTCCACATTACAGAAAGACCACTTATACAGAAAACCGTTAGGTTATAAGCATTGCAGATAATATATTGGATACCTGTCCAAGATAACTGATACTCAATTTGTTGTCCAGAAGTTATGTGCTTGAGAGCACCCATTTCCTTTTCTAAGATCAAGCCCCAAACATTTACCATAACCATCCTTTGGTAGTTTCATACTGAATTCAAACATGCTGGTTTTGTTGGACATGGGTTCATATACAGGAATGTGATCTGTTATCCAGAAACCCTTTATCCAGAAAGCTCTGAATTACGGAAAGGCCATCTCCAATAGACTCAATTTTATACAAATAATCAACATTTTTAAAAATTATTTCCTTTTTCTCTTTTATAATAAAATTGTACATTGTACTTCATCCAAATTAAGATATAGTTAATCCTTAATGGAAAAAAACAGCCTATTGGGTTTATTTAATGTAATTACATGATTTACTAGTAGACTTAAGGTATGAAGATCCAAATTATAGAAAGATCTGTTATCTGAAGTACACCAGGTCCCGAGCATTCTGGATAACAGGTCTTATACCTGTACTGGAAAGTTAGCTGAATATTGTTACATAGTTTCCGATTTTTTTTAATATATTTATGGTGTAACATTTTTTTTTGCAGTGTTGTTTTTAGTGGGGATTTAATTGACTTCCTTGCTTATTACAGAACTTTCCAGCTAAAGACTACATTGCCAGTCTAAAGATGTCATAGAAGCACATTTCATGTCATCTGTTAAGGAAGCTGATGCTTTGAAGCACAAAAGTCAAGTTATTAATGAAATGCAGAAGAAAGACCATAAGCAGTTGTGGATGGGTTTGCAGAGTGGTAAGAAGTTAATTGATCTCTCTCCTTCATACTTAGAGCTACACGTTGAACTCCTTACTAAAAATAAAGCCCTTCACTAGAACACAGCTCTTGAATTATATCAAAACATTGCTGTGTTTATTTTTGCTTACACTGAATCATTGGGGCATAGAAAGTTAGTTACCATTACACTACACTTTTCATAAAAGGTCAATAAATTACACGGGATCTAACACTAAATAATCTGCTCCCATGGATTTGGCTCGAACGGGTGTTAGCATGTAGCCACTTTCATACTCCTAGAAATAACATTTAGGGGCCCATTTACTTAGCTCGAGTGAAGGAATAGAATAAAAAAAACGTCAAATTTCGAATGTTTTTTTTGGCTACTTCGACCATCTAATGGGCTACTTCGACCTTCAACTACGACTTCGAATCGAACGATTCGAACTAAAAATCATTCGACCATTCGATAGTCGACGTACTGTCTCTTTAAAAAAAAACTTTGACCCCCTAGTTCACTACCTAAAACATACCGAAGTCAATGTTAGCCTATGGGGAAGGTCCCCATAGGCTTTGCAATCTTTTTTGGGTCGAAGAAAAATCGTTGGAATCGACCAATTCGAAAAGATTCGAACAAATTGCGGTAAATCCGATATTCGAAGTCGAAGGATTTCAATTTGGCAGTCGATTATCGAGGGTTAATTAATCCTCGATATTCGACCATAAGTAAATTTGCCCCTTAATTTAGTTATTTTTAGTTTAGTTATTTTAATAATTCATTGTTGTAGCACATAAAAACTGGAGCAATAGAGCTTTTATACTATCTACATTTTAGCTAATAATTGTTTGTAAAGCATGTGCATCTTTATTTTATTAAGCAGTGAATTAAGCAGTATCAATGTTGTAATATTTTTTAAAATAATTACATTTGTGCCCTTCAAAACTAATAAACCAATGTGTAGTAGCATTAACTGAAAATTACCCCACTTCCTTCCCTGACCTTTTTGGTCATAAAAATTAATTTAGTGTTTTTTATTTTCCTGCATTGTGCTACCAAGCTTAGGGGCATATTTATCAAGGGTCGAATTTTTAATTGGAAAAACTTCGAAATTCGAATTAGAAAAGACCAACCAAAATTAAGTCAAAGTTTTTTTTTGGCCGAATAGGTCCGTATTCAGCCGAATTAGAATCGTACAAATCAAAGTAATAGCGCATTCCATCGAATTTGAATCTAAGTTTTTCCCAAAAAAACCTTAGCTTATTCAAAGTCCACCAATGGACTCCAAATAGGATCTAGGACAGGGGTTTCCAAGATTTAGATCGGGATCTACCAGTAGACCTTTATCTGGTGATCAGTAGATCTCAAGACACTGTCAACAAACAGTTTGTCTAAATCACCCTCCTATTTCATGCTTTTCATTCATGTATTGATTAGGTTACATAAGAAATAGTTATTTGTTAAATACAGCAAAATACATTTTCTCTAAATTAATATTTATGTAATATTTTCAATTGAACATAATGCTAACAATGCTTTTATGGCTGTAGATCACAATTTGACAACATTACCAAAAGGATGGGCATTCCTGATCTAGGAGGTCCCCCATAGGCTAAAATAGCAATTCTGCAGGTTTTAGAGGGCGAATGGTAGAAGTCGATATTCAAATTTTAGATTTTTTAAAAAAATTCTAATCAAATGTGAATTATTCCCTAGTCGAATTACACAAAAAATAGTTCAAAATTCAAATTTTTTAATTTGAAAATTCACCTCGACCTTTGATAAATCTGCCCCTAAGTGTTATGCGCATAGTATTGCTTTACAACAGTAACATTTGTTACTGCAGAGAATGTAAACATTTGAAGCAATGTGATGTTTACAGGGGTAGTATACATTACCTTAAACCCCCCCCCTGACCTTTAGTCACATCCTCGCTGATTTACTGAAAGTTGAAATAGATGCCTTTGAGTGGGCTAGCCACTTAGTTCCGAGAAGCACCATTCTGCTTTATTGGTGAAAGCACGTGGGTTCAGGATGTTATCTGGCTACTGTACTTCCATCTGCTGATGTATTATGACTCAGATGAATAGTGACCTCCATCTCTCTGTTGCAGTATGACAGAAATTGGCCCAGGTGCAATAAAAAAAGCTTAGTCATATAAATGGTTTTAACCCCTTGAGTGCTCGCAGTGGGTGTACATGTTGCATTTGCATGATATTGCAGTGAAAATGATAAAGATCGAGTATCCAAATAAATAAGATGTATATATTTCAAATTATAGTTGCACATTCTAATTTCGCTCCCCTATTTTTACATTTTAAAACATTTTTGAAAGAAATCATGGAGGAAGACAAGGTACATGTGTATAGTGACTTTCTTTATAAATACAAACTAAAAGGAACACTGCTGTAAAATGTATTTTGTAATTAAGACTTTAGAGCTCATTTACAATGCCCCACACAGTTTGCAAAGTGAAAAAAAGGCCACAATCAAAGCCCAGGGAATCCCAGTCAGCTACACAATGGGTCTGTGTGGGAGTTCCCCATGCCAGATCTTTCTGAGGCCATTACTCATCAGACAAAGGGAAGAAACAGAGAGTTCCAGTCAGAGATAAGTTTTATGGAAGCAGAGAAGGCCAAATAGGTATTTAATACACTTGTTTATGTTCCCCTATTGTTTAACAGTGTGAGTAGGTCTGTATATTGAACCTGTATATGTGCTTACTTATAGTTCCACCAATTACAGACCTATCCGAGTGCCAATTAAAGACCAAATACAGATGCAATTACAAATCCAAGTGCAAATACAAAGATGAATTGCTTACTGCTGCTATAAAGCAAATGCACAGTGCCATACCAAAGTGCTATACCTGAGAGTCAAATACATCCACCATCTTATGTTATCTGACAAGACTGAACTGTTGAACTGCCTTTTATGGTTTTATTCACCACGTGTTTTTACATGGAACATCCGCTGCACAAGCAGCAGTGTTAAATGAAGAAAGTTGAAGTTATTAAAGAAGTTATTTAAAAGGTATTGGTGTGTTCTTTAAACCTACTGCTTCCATAGAACGGCGCTAGAGGAATTACAGAGTAAAAAAGAAAGTCTGATTAGACTAAAGGGACAGAGATTTCATAATTCTTCTAATGCCACAGCGCACAAGGCACTACGTAGTGCTGCGCCTGCCACACACTGGACTTTTCATCAAGCCCCTTAGTTCTCTTGCACTTATACCCCACCACCCCCTGGGGTCAATTGGAAATTATCCCTTTAATGGGGATAACTGGAAACCTATGGAGCCCATCTTAAATATTTTATCTTTTTTGATTTTATTAAAGGGGTGGGTTATCTTTAAGTTAATTTTTGGTATGATTTAGAATGGGCAATTTTGAGCAGCTCTTCAACTGGCCTTCATTTTGTTTGTTATTTTATATATTGAATTAATTGCTTTCTTCTTCTGACTCCATCTTTTAAATGTGGGTGTTACCCCATCTAAAACAAATGCTACATATTTACTGTTATTCCTTCTTTTTATTACTCACCTTACTATTTAGGCCCTCTCCTATTCATAATCCAGTGGTTTATTCAATCATTGCATGGTTCCTAGGGTAATCTGGACCTTGGCAACCAGATGCTGAAATTGCAAACAGGAGAGGTGTTTAATAAAACGATAAATAACTCATAACCACACAGTAAAACATTAAAACCAGTTGCAATCATAATATTACACTGTACTAAAAATTTAAAGAGGACCTGTCACCTTGAGACATGAGTAATATATATATATTTCCCTCCTTAGTTTAACCCTTTAGTGAGCTGTTTTTATCTATACTGTATCTGAAACGGATTAGAAAATATCCTACATGTAAAAAGTTTCATAGGTGCTGTCATCTTGAAACAGGACCCCTTTGTTTTCTGTGTGTGGGCTGTGCCAAACTGTCAATCTCGTTCATGCTTAGTCATAGAGTATGCTCTAAACCACTCATGTCACACCAGGACTTAATATTCTATTTGTATTGTTTGAAACACCTTCTATATTAGCACATTGTGTTGGCTACTACTAAAAATCTCATAAACTATGAAAATACAAAAATGCTAAAAACTACTAAGAATGTGCAGTACTTGGAGCTCAATTATAAAGACTGGGCAAATCTGCACCTGTGCAGTAACCAATGCAATGTTTGCTTTCATCATTCAACCTGCAGCTGCCTATAAAAAGTCAGTCACTGATTGGTTGCTAAGGGTTACTGCCCCCTCTAGCTTAAAGTCAACCCCAAAAAAATAAAAATGTGCCTAATGAAAGAAAACATCATTGCTTTTAAAGTTTTTTGTAAAAGACATTGTTATTTTAGTAGTATTTGCCTGGTGTTGTTTCAACAGTCTGAGCCATCAGGGCAGAGAATAGAAGACGGCAGATAAAAAAAAAAAGGGCAGACAGTATATATACAAATAACATAAAAACCATAGAAAAATTGTAATGAATGTATATTGCAAAGTTGCTTAGAATTATGTTTTCTTTTATTAGGCAAAATATATTTTTTGAATTGACATTCCCTTGTTCATCTTTAACCCACTTGCTGCCAGCAGATTTGGCTGATTTGATACTTTTATTGCCAATTTAAAAAATGGAAAAAAATCATGTTTCACATAGTACAATCACATATATCAGAAAAATAATTTATTTTATGTACAGTCCAAGAAAACAGCCTATTTGGAAAGTTCTATGTCTCCTGAACGTGCCAATGCCAAATATATATAGTTTTGGGGTGATTGCTCCCCAAAATCTCTAAGCAGTACGCTACCAAATTTACAAAGCAACGCTCCGCAAAACGGCATACTTCTGATTTCAAAGCCAAATACTAACAGTAGGTTTACCCTAGAAAACGACCCATTATTAGAAAGAGCAGATTCTCGAGAAAATGGGTAAATATAGCTATGTACTCCAAACTACCAATTATTTCCTAAAGTTATAATTGTTTTATTGAAATTGGTGAATTTTAAGAAAAAACACACATCATTAGGTACCCATGTAAAACGCCATAAATATGATTGCTAATATAAGTCCACTGAACAGTTTCAAACCCAATATGTATAGGTTTGCCTAAGCATGTGGCATATAGGGGCCCCAAAATGTAGATATTTCTTTCAAGCTATCAGTTCTGTAATTCCAGATACTGAAAAATCAGCACATTTACATCATTTTGGGGTGGGCAAAGGTAGAAAAAAGTATGTTCACCCCAGAAAACCATATATTTTCCCCAAATCCAAATTGGGTATGCATGTCTTTCTACTCCAAAGCAAGCCGCAAACCTTTCCTAAATTTGGCGATTTTGGTGACCTTTCCAAAAATCACCTCAAAACTTCCACACTGCAGCATCTTATTTCCCACATACTATTAGGTATCAAGATAAATCAACCCAAATATGAAAGCCTGGGTCCCGCTGAACAGTTTTATGTCCACTATGTATAGGTTGACCTAAGTACGTGGCATCTATGGGCTCCAAAATGAAGACCCCCCCCATATTGTCTGTCATTTCAGGTACTGCAAAATAATTTACATAGTTTTGGTGTGGGCAAAGGTAGAAAAAAGTATGTTCACATCAGAAAACCATATATTTTCGGAAAGTACACATTTCCCCGAATCCAATTGGGTATCCATGTCTTTCTACTTCAAAGCACCAAGCTGCAAACCTTTCCTAAATTTGGCGATTTTGGGCACATTTCCAAAAACCTCTTCACGTTTGTAGAAATAGCCTCTTCAAGATTATTCACCCAAATCTTTATTGCCTTAGAGTTTGAAGTTAGTGCGACAGCCGGCCTATAAGATGCCCCTGCAGAGACAAAGGATTTCTTTAGGTCAAATTCATTGTGTCTTTAAATGGTACTGTATCATAAACTGGTAAAGTAGCCTTCCGAGCCAACGGTACTACTGTTGCATTCACTTTAGGTGGGTTATCCCACAGCTTTGCATTAGCCTCATCCATAGGATACTTTTTCCGTAAATTTCAACTCTCTTTTCCGTTTTCTTCCACTCTGAGTTAAGTAACTCTTTAATCGAGCCATGAACTGGAAAAGTAGATGAACACTTTCTTACAGACGGAAATAACTTATCAGCCAAAGAACTATTTGGCAACTCTTCAGTCAAGCTCAGTATTTTCCTTACTGCTTTAACCAAGCCATCTATAGCTGAAGAATCAAAGGTAAACTCCTGCTCAGAGAAAATTTCTCCTTCCTCTGACATATCAGACTGACCATCTGAAGGGTCATAGAATTCTTCCTCAGAAATTTCTGAGAGTGACTCATAGATCATTTCCCTAGATCTCTTAGGCCTCTTAACTGAGGATAACGCTTCCTTCACCCCTTGGTGCTTTATCAGTGACACTAAATCATCTAGTTGAGGTGATGGGGGAACTTGAGACTCGGCAGCAGAAGATTGTTCAGTCACTGATTGTTTTCTTGATCCCTGACCTTCCCCTTTCTGTGCTTCCACAGAGGCAGAGAGGCTATAATGGAAAAAACACTTATAAGCCTTCCACTCTCTCTCCCATATTAAAACATACACCATGTCTTCAGCTTACCTAGAAACTTTAGGCTGCACTCCTTTCCCAGAGCCACACTGGTCCATCTTGTCTGCAAACTATTCCCAAAATAGGCAATTAAGAAGTATATGAAGAAAACTCATCATCCTCCTTCTATCCGCTCACCAGCAAAATCTACAGCTCCTCGTTTCAACCTAAGACGCGCGCTTGTGACATCAGCACGTCTTTCAAACGACCGATGTAAATAAGGTGAAATCGGAAGAAGCATCACATCCGCGTCCATTGCCTGGCTCAACGTCCGCGTCCATTGCCTGGCTCAGGGAGGATGACTTCCTACGACGCACTTCTGGGTATTGAATCGCATCTGCGCCATTACCCCCCATACTGCAAGTGCGTCCAGAAACTATTGCTAATTGAGGAGCCCCATAATACCACCAAGCAATGGGCAGCTTAGCTATGGGCCAAATAGATGGAATAATCGACCCAGCCACTGGTCCTTCTCCACATCTATCCCCTCCGGGGAGCATTTGGGAGACAGCAGGGAATAGAGGGATAGACTACTACCACTGGAAAAATCGGTAAACCATCCTGCAGTGACCTGGACATGAAAAAGACGAGGGAGCAGTGGAGGGCTGATATTATAGGGTGTTGGTTAACACTTTCCTCTCCAGTGACCTGAGGGGTGGGGAATACTCATGTTGCATCTTATTTCCCACATATTATTAGGTATGAAGATAAATCACAACAAATATGAAAGCCTGTGGTCCTCTGAACAGTTTTATGCCCAATATGCATAGGTTTACCTAAGCAGGTGGCATATAGGGCCCCAAAATGAAGACCACCCATTTGGTCTGTCATTTCAGGTACTGCAAAATCAACCCATTTACATCATTTTGGGTTGGGCAAAGGTAGAAAAAAGTACGATCACCCCAGAAAACCATATATTTTTGGAAAGTTCCCCTTTCCCCAAATCCAAATTGGGTACAAATGTCTTTCTACTCCAAAGCACCAAGCTGCAAACCTTTCCTACATTTGATGATTTTGGTGACATTTCCAAAAATCACCTCAAAACTTCCACCCTGCAGCATCTTATTTCCCACATACTATTAGGTATCAAGATAAGTCACCCCAAATATGAAAGCCTGGGGTCCACAGTTGACCCAATGTACATTTGTTGAAGTACAGGTAAAGACCCCAGAATCTACCTTGGGCATACTAGTTTCATGGCTTACATTTGCACTAATTTATAAACACTGCCAGTTTGATGTAGGATAAAAGGTACTCAAAATTATTGTGACCCCTGAAAACCATATAGCTTTGGAAAGTACATATTCTGAGGAATCCAAATGGTCAATTATGTCTTTCTACTCCAAACTACTCAACTGCAAAGCTACGCTAAAGGTGGCGTTTTTTATGACACTTCTGAAAACCGCCTAAAATTAGTGAACAAAATATGATCAAAGCTCTCTGACTATTATGTGCCACAAGACCGTCCTAACAGTACAAAGACCCCCCCCCCAAAATCATATATTTTAGTAAAGTACACATTCTGTCGAATCCAAAATAGGTAATTATGTCTTTCGACTCCAAACTACGATACTGCAAAGCTATGCTAAAGGCAGCTGTTTTTATGACATTTCTGAAAATCACTTAGAAATATTGCAATTGGCTGCATTTATCACGCCCAATTATCTTACATACAATTGTAAAACACCCTAAATATTGATGCAAATGGTCTACTGAACAGTTTGATGCCCAATATGCATAGATATACCAAAGCAGCTGGCATGTGCGGACCCCAAAAAATAGTGCATATGCATATAATAGTGCATGGCCTTCTGTGAACAAAGCTCCCTGACTGTATTATGTGCCACAAGACCATCCTAACAGCACTAAGACCCCCAAAACCATATATTTTTACAAAGTACACATTCTGATGAATACAAACTTAAAAAAAATGTATTTCTACTCCAAACTATCATACTGCAAAGCTAAGCTAAATAAAACATGACGAACAACAATGCAAGCATAAAACTGCAATAAAATCACAAAAATAGAATCAAAAAAATCAATGAAATAACAAAATAACTGATCCGACATGTGGTTAGTGGTCAGAATGCTTGATCCAATAGTCGCGCTGTGAAATCTACAGTTTTTAGGGGAAAAACAAGAGGCAAAATGATAAAATGAAAATCTAAAAAAAAAAAATTGTGTATTTTGTATGTGTACATGCATGTGTGTGTTTAAATGTGTGTATAAGTGTCAAAAAAGGCCACTTACAGTTATGAAGTCCAAGAGCCATGGGGCGGAGTCCTAAAGCAGAGTTCACGTAGCAGGAAGTCGCAGGGTGGCTGCATAATTGTAGGCCTCCCCCTCAGCTCCCCCTGCTTGTTGCCTAAGGGGTTGGGAGAGCACTGGAGCCCTCTGCAGAAGCGCCTAATGCAGAGAGGAACCTTTTCAAGCCAATAACGTAGGTACTACGTTCTTTGCAGTTGGGGCTTTTCCCTGCAAGAACGTAGTACCTACGTTCTTGGCAGGTAAAGGGTTAAAAAATTTTTTTAGTATGAAGTAGATATTGATATTGATATATTTGATATTGATATATTTTCATTATTATTTGTTTTAGAGTTATTTAGCTGTTTATTCAACAGCCTTTAAACTAAAGACTGGAGCATGGCTAGGAGAGGATCTGAATAGAAAAATGAGTAATAAAATGTAGCAATAACAATACATTTTTAGCCATACAGAGCATTTGATTTTTAGATGCCTTGCGACTCTTTGGAGCAGAAAGGCATGGGTACCCATTTTTTTAAAATGTGGGTGATATGATGCCGGTTTATCCGCGGGTTTCAGGCCGGCCTGCATATCACTAATTGGCAGGCAGAAATGTAAGCATTAAAGTTAGGGCACATTCCACTGACCCCCCAAAAAATAAAAAAGAATAAGAATAATGCAAAAAGTAAATCCTTTTCATATTATAAGGATATTTACTAGAGTTGGACCTACATGTGAGGGTGGCAAAGGTACACCTTCTCTCCCGATCAGCCCTAAGTAATGCTCCACCCTACCCCCCAACACATCACCTAATATCAGACCCATATATTACATATCCCCCCACAAAGAGACAAAATCGCAACGGTAAGCCGGGAGAATTGGTGCACCAGACTTAGAGAAGGTTAATGTAGGTACCCTAAGCACATATTTGTACTGCCTTTCCAGCTCTGATACTATAAACATGTTATGCACTTAAATACAACTGATTTGGAAAGTCTCATGACTCCCAAATGCACCATTAGTACATATGTATAGTTTTATGTAGATTTCTAACTCCCAGCAGTACCTTACTAAATTTTCAAAGTACATCTTGAGAAATGGGCAATAATCAGCTCAGAGCAGGTCCTCTTCTCTCAGCCTTCAAAAATAAACAGTCACATACAGAACAGAGTGGTTTGTTCCTACATAAACGCAGGCTGAGAGATGTGCATCCCCAACCCTGTGTGCTATAAGTCTTAGCAGCTCTAGGTCTGTGGACCTCGTGGAGAAGAGTGGCCTATGAATGAATCCGTGTGAGATTTTCTTGACATTGTAATGTCATAACACAAACAGATAAAGACACTGCTGGGATTTAGGGTTAAATACAAAAATACAAGAGGGAGTGTGTGAAGGGTAAAGTTACCCAATACTTTCCCTTGTCAAGAGTAGAGCAATTGTTTACATAAAGAGCAGAAAGCAGCAGCTCCATGGTTAAACTTTAGCTGCTACTCCTGCTCTGTAATGTCGGCAAATAAACCGAGCTCCTTATCCGAAATCTGCCACCCCCCCTTCCTCTCCTCCATGCTGATAAACCTACAATGTCTGTGCTTCTCTGTTCTGTGCTTTTGTTCTTCCTATAGCTAACTCCTACACTACGATAAAGTTCACATGCCTGCCTGCCCCTCCCCTTGGTTGGCGCAGGTCTATAAATGGAAGGTGTATAGACCGATGTAATTTGCATACATAACATGACTGAGAGTTTGTGGAATGCCCTTACATCTGGCACACTGCAAAATTCCAATGTTTAGGTCAAGAATTGGGCATCCTGGAGATAGTAAAACCTTTTGTGCCTCTAATTTGCATAGATGGGAGGTACTTCATATTTCCTGAGGTAAAATACAATGCAGTCCTTATCCTCCAATAAAAAAAAGTTCACTTTGGGACAGTGGTGTAACTTGGAAGTTCTGCCTTGGGGGAAGGGGTATCCAGTGCACACAGTGCCTTGTAAGGGGCGACATCCCTCCCTGTCAAGCTCAAAATTTAAGGTAAGGGAGGACCAAGTAGTCTGCTGTATTGCAGTTGTGTCACTGCTCCAGAGCATAATTAGATTTCATCTGACTGCAACTGTTTTTGCAAGTCCTCCTCACAGCAAATACCACTGAACAGGATTTGTGTTTCAGTTAAAACAGCAGCTATACTGTTACAACAACTTTGCCTTAGCACCAGTTGTTCCTTTCCTGCTTAAAGGAAACTATACCCCCAAAATGAATACTTAAGCAACAAATAGTTTATATCAAATTAAGTGGAATATAAAAGAATCTTTCCAAACTGTATATATATTTTAATAAATATTGCCCTTTTGCATCTCTTGCCTTGAACCACCATTTCATGATGGACTCTGTGCTGCCTCAGAGATTACCTGACCAGAAATACTACAACTCTAGCTGTAACAGCTTGTGTGACCTAACATATATGCTTTGTTTGTGTGCACCGTAAATTCTAGGATCCCAGGGGGCGGCAATTTTCTGTTTATCAGCCTGACAATGACTGATCATCACAGTGACTGAGTATTATTTTTGCAACTCATCTTTCAAAAATGCAATGGAGAGATTTCCTTCAGCCAAGGAACAGTACCTGAGATGTATTACTTAAATATATTAGGATAGGACCAGCATTCCATTAAAGGAAAACAACTGTTGTTCATTAAAGGTTAAAGGATAAAAGACAGGTGGTGATTATAATGTTGAGGTGTCCCAAGTAGAGGTGGATTGTGAGGCCTCTGCATTTTTGTTTTGCAGCAGTGAACACAAACTAGATCTAATGGTTGCTAAATTTATTGCCTGCAATTTTTTTTATTTAAGTTTGCCTGTTTGATGGTAGTGATGGGAGTTCACCAATAAGATCTTAGCCCTCACCCCACCAGCAGCCCCGTTAGCTAGGAGCACTGGCTATATATATTCTTATATGGCGAGCAAGACTACATTTTACCTTAGAAACACTGTGCACAGAATGTTCTTGAAACCTGCATAAAAGCTTATGAAATATCTTTCGAAAGCTTTCAAAAGCTAATTTAGTTTTAGAAATATTAGTGAAACCAAGAATCACATTATAAAGACACAGAGTACTTTTCAATGCTTTTTTTACTCTTTTTTAATGTAGATTTTCGTTTAGATTTAACGTTTTTTTAACGTCCTAGTGAAACACTATTGACAACCACAAAAAAAGAAAAGAAAGTACCATTTGCGATAGTTGTCTCATGGTATGCATTTGCATCTGCACATTTGTTTCTCTATGAAACCTCAAGGCAGTTTAAGGCAGAGCTGAAACAGAGAAATGCATCACTGTGAAAGCAGTTCTGTTTACAGGTTACAAAACAAATAGAAGCCATTTTAAAGAATTTTATTTTCAAAAGTGTACTTTATATTCAAAAGTTTAGATTTTATTTTTAATGTAAAAACCTGTTATCCATTCACAAAGTGACAAGTGTCCCCAAGTCACTCCAGGCCTAGTAGGGTCCATAATTAGCATAGGGTACTCTTTGTAGGCATTATCATTTATTTACATACTTCATACTGTACTTTTCAAAGCAAAAACAAAAAGAGAGGTCCTTAACATACTCCAATAATACAGTTCCCTTATTTGTATAGGTGTCAGTTATTTCCCGAAGATTCTAAGCCAATAGTAATTTAAGCCTTCATTTCTGTCCATACAACAAATTAAGCAATTACTCCAAATAACTTTAACATTTTTGAATGGATTCTTTTTACCACATTAAGAATGTGTATTTAACCACAAAAATGCTGGCATTAGCTTATCAAGAATATATAATATTCTGCAGATCGCTCTTATTTATTCGCAAATGGGAAGTAGCTACAGTGTATGGTTATGTACCTCACATGCTGTGAACAAAGAAGTATTTTTACATATTTTAGTGGCGTCAGCTCTCTTATTATCTTGTCCAGTCAAATGTTAAGCTAATACTACTACTTCTAAAATCTTGGAGAACATCATTTTCTACTGCTCCCATTCTTGACCTGCTTCTTTGAGGCACTCATACATTTTTACTACGAATTTATAAACCTGACAAACGCTAACTCATTAGGGGATACAATGATTGGCTGTTTGTTCCTTTAACATATTATTTTTGATGTAGGACTAGCCAGAACCACTTTTCCAAGAGGAAGGCCGCTGGTTCCTGAGGTATGGTGACAGTAGCTTAATGTCTAATGATTAACCCACCATCACACCCTTGTCTTTCAAGGAAAATTGGTCCGCAGCTCAGTAAGAGGGGTCAGCACCCTCAAAAGTACAGTACTTGTCTGACGAAGGGGCGTGCCCCCGAAACGTTACCTTGCAATAAACACGCAGGGCTTTCCCGCTTGCATGGACTCCTGAGTGCCGGTATTTTTCTTCCTGACAGTAGTTAATGCCATGGTTAAGGTTTTTTACAATACTACTCTTGTTTGCCCAAGGATGGTGATATTGTGTATGGGATCGGGAAACCTTTTATACAGAAAGCTCAGAATTTCTAAAAAGGCCACATCACATAGCCTCCATTATAATCAAATAAACTTTTTTTTTTTTGTCAATAATGTACCCTGTATTTGATTCCAATTAAAGGTGGCCAAGACGCACCAATATTATCATGCAAAACATCTCTTGTACCATAATCAGTGCAAGCGTGTTGGCAGACAAAACAACATTGTTAAAAAGCCTTGGATTTCTGTCATCTCGTCGATCCTGCAGGATTGAAAATTTTGATTGGTCACATTTGACCTTTCTGAATCATCAGATAGAGAGAGAATTATTTTGTTTTTTTTCCTGCATATCTGATGATTCATATCTGATGATTAGTAGAGTGGATAAAAGATCTTTCGTATGACCAATGGTCATAGGAAAGATCATAATTGTAGCATGTATGGCCATCTATAAATACAATTCATCCTTACTGGAGTCAAAACAATCCTATTGAGTTTTTCTAATATTAGACTTAAGGTATGGAGATCCAAATTCTGGAAAAATCCTATATCCCCAAAACCCCAAGGACCTAAGCATTGTGGATAACAGGTCATATACCTGTACTGAAAAGTATTCACTTTTAAAACCAAAACAACTAAATTTGTTTTTGTACTTGACTTTATCTTAGGTAAAGTTGTATGCTTCCGCTTTAATAAGTATCCCTTTTATTTTAAAGAAACAAAAAAGCATAATGTAGAAATATGTTTTTAGACCGTTTTAGTTCTTGAAATGTGGGTACCGTGAGAACCTTATAGTCTCTGTTTCTGGCATCATCACATTCAACTTTATTTGCATATGTTTTCAGTTTTACAGGATAATATTAATTAATCTGAGAGTCACGGCATTTTGTTAAACAGGTAGTTCTAAGTATTAGTGTTTAGGCTTCTGAAGAGGCATGTTTAAACAGATAACCATGCCCTGGGAAGATCTTTGAATTGTATCTTTGCTGCATAGATATGTGAGATCAGTGTTTCTCTTGGCATTTTGTCATCTGTAAAAACAGCATTGTGAATGTATAACTTTTAGTTTGCTTTTTGTAGTTATGAAGGGGAAAGCATTGTTTATCCTTCATGTATGTTCTCATACTTTTTATGTTTATTTTATTATTTATTTATTTTATGCTTATAGGACACCTGTCACCTGAATTTATGTCCCCCACCAGAGGTGCCGGCTAATAGAGTATGGACTCTGGTTGGGGGAAACAATAGGTTTAATGCACATAATAAGCAAATCTCCCTATTTACTCATTATGTACATGCATCTGACATACAGTAGGTACAGTGGATGCATCTTACAAGCTTACTTAACATGCACACACATAATGAATGAGTTGATGTGTTTGCATATGTCCTCCCACCATGGCCACCCACATCAGGAGCTCCCTATACTAGCTCCCTAATGGGAGCTTTCAAAAAAAAAAAATCTCTATTAGACTGCACCTCTGGTGTGGAAAAAATGTAAACTGACAAGATGGTGTAAGCAAGAAAGTAATATCTGTGCCTGTGCAGGAACTGAGCAGAGTATGCATGGTCGTTTAACCCAAAGTGGGTAATACAGGGGTAAGCAACCCGCAGCTCTGGAGCCTCATGTGGCTCTTCATCCTGCTTGCTGCGGCTCGGTCTTGCTGCTTTGCCTGTAAGTTTTTGCCTGTCACGTTCTTGAGTGTGCGACCGCGGTAAGCTAACGGTTAGCTTACTGCTGTCACATACTCAGGAAGCCACCAGCAGATGCGAGGGCTGTATAGATGTCGCAGAACTGAAAGCAAGACCGAGCCGCTGTAAGATGATTCATCATGGTCCTTACCGCGGTCACACACTCAAGACAAGAGAAGGAAGATCAGCATGGACCTTCAGAAACAAAAGTTACATTAAACAGATGAGAACACTAGCATTTTATAGGGCTATTTAGTGTTTAATTCACATTACTTAAAAGTAGGCCTACACATACACACTGCACTTCTATTTGTTGTGTTCTGTTGTTGTAACAGTTAAAATGAAAAAAAAGGTTACAACTTTTAATAGTTTATAACATTGTGTTATGTTTTGCGGCTCCAGACTATTTTTCTTTAGTGGAAGAGGGGGGCAAAATGGCTCTTTTGATAGTAAAGATTGCTGACCCCTGGGGTAGTACATAAAATGATTCATAGCAAGAGCAACTCCTTAGGTCTTCTATTCTGTACAGAGAGATACCATAAAACATAGAATCAAATTTTATGTAAACTCTCCTCCTCTGAGCACTTTATACTTTACATCATTTTTTAATTTTCATTCAATATCTAACTTCTGTTTTGAGATTGTAATAACGTAGAAACTGTTCTACTAAGACAGTGAATTTTCGAAATTAGTAGAAACTGTTCTACTAAGACGGTGAATTTTCGAAATTAAATGTTTAAGAAAAAATGTGTAGACCCTTAGCAGGTTGTAAGAGAGAATTGATAGAGGTGAGTTGTTAAAAACAAATATATTAAGCCATTTTAAAGGATTTCAGCAGGTAAGCATTTTAAAAAGCAAAAGATAAAGTATAAAATGAAAAATAAAATCTAATAAATCAGTAGAAATGGTGATACATACATGAAATAGCTGTTATGCAGATTTGGAAGGGATTATTTCATTAGAGAAATGCATACTCATACTTGATATCTATCAAATTTTTTGACAATAGGAAATTAAAGGAATACCTTTAAAAATAGGTTTTGTATGTGCATAAAAATAATAATTTCTAAGATTACTCCTTTCTTTTATATAGTATCATTGGTGTCATGCTATAGGCTGAAAATCTTGCTGTTTTTAGGATGATGTATTCACGTTATAGAGTCTGGAGAGTGGCCAGTACAGACCTTGTAATTTGCAGAACCTCTTTGTCTACAGTTTACCATGTTAAGAGAGGTACTTAAAAAATCTCATAATTTAAAATTGCATTTACTAATGCAGCTGTTCATTTACTGGCAAAGTTGGTTAAGATCCATCCAAAACACTGGCTATTAATTGTGCTTCATGTGGTTTGCAAAGGGTGGGGAACCGTAACTTAAATTGGGTTTTTGTTTTCATATACACCTTATACATGTTTGTAGTTGTGAGCCAGATATTGGGTTGGTTACCTGAAGTTGCTTAATGTCATTTAAGGCATGTGTATTATTGTAACCTAGAAGCAATATAGCAAATATCAATTAATTATTTTCATTCACCCAAGGATCTTCATGTATTGTTTGCTATTTATGCAGGATATTTTGACAAGTCCGAAAATCTGAATTTAAGTTGTTCATACAGTGTGCTTGAACATTTGTGAACCCTTTTGAATTTTATATATTTCTGCATAAACATGCAGGGATTAAGGAGGGTGTGGAATCCCTCTTGTTAGAGATTTCCACTGGGCAAAAGGTTACAAAAAAGAATTATCATTGGTATATGCTACAAACCACCTCGTATAAGTGACAAGAATGAAGCCCAGCTACGTTTACAAATAGAACTAGGTCAAGTTATTATTTTGGATGTCTTCACTTATCTAGACATTGACTGGGGTAATGGGGTTGCCAAGTCAGAATAAACTAGCAGGTTTGTAAATATGCTGAATGACAACTTTTTATTTCAGCTTGTTCAAGAACCTACTAGGAATGATTCTCTTTTGAATCTTGTAATTAATAATACCAAACTCATCTCTAGCTTTTGTGTGGGTGAGCATTTAGGGAATAGTGATCATAACATGGTCTCCTTATGAGATTATGTTGCAGAGGCAACTCTATAAGGGAATAACTAAAACACAAAATTTTACACGTGCAAACTTTGACAGTATAAGGACATCTCTGCAACATATTAAGTGGGAAATGCTTTTCATAGGGTTAAACAAAGAACAAAATGGTATGTCTTTCAAATGCTGCTTAATAAATATACATGTCAGCATATTCCCCTTGAAAGCAAGGAACATTGTTGCAATACAAAACCTTTGTGGTTCAATAGAAGTGTTGGAGTTGAGGTAGATAAGAAAATGCATGCTTTTAAGGCTTTCACGTTAGCTGGGACAGCCAAAATGTATATCAGGTACAAGGAGGCTAATAAAGCATGCAAAAAAGCCATCAGACAAGCTAACATTGAGATGGAAAAGGATATTGCATCAAGCAGTAAAAAGAATCTAAAATTATTTTTTAAAAATGTAAACAGTAAAAAAATAAAGCAGGATGCGGTTGGCTCCCTTAACATCAGTGGGAGGTCAGCCGATTGATGAGAACAGAGAACAAGCAGATATTCTGAACTATTTTTTGTCACTCTACACAAATGGGAGACTAGTTAATAAAGGTGTCCAGGCCATGGTATTGTATATCTGTAGAAATAAGTCAAATCAACTGGACTTGCTATGTTTTTTTCACCAGTCATTCAACTGGCTTTCTCAATTCAGAATAATTTGTAAATAGGATCTTTTTTTGGGGAATATATCCTCTGGAATGTTGCTCCAATCAGCATAAACTGTTTATTATAATCTGCAAGGATGTCATGAAGTTAGGTGTTGATTGTATTAGGATGATTGGAGCTTTCAGTTGTTAAACCTGAGCAGAGTTCTTGATTCTGGGATGGCAGTGGATATAATCTACTTAGACTTTGCTAAAGCATATAATACAGTGCCATAACGAAGTTACTGGTTAAATTTAGGAATGTTGGCCTGGAACATAGTATTTGTACCTGGATAGAGAACTGGCTAAAAGATAGACTACAAAGAGTGGTGGTAAATGGAACATTTTCTAATTGGCCAGTGTTGTTAGTGGAGTACCGCAGGGCTCTGTACTTGGTCCTTTGCTTTCCAATTTGTTTATTAATGACCTGGAGGTGGGTATTGAAAAAGTACTGTTTATAGTTTTGCTGATGATACAAAATTGGGCAAAGCTATAGGTTCCTTGCAGGATGCTGCCACATTGCAGAGTGAATAATAATAATAAAAATAATATAAATGCAAGTTATACACTAAATGGCAGTGTCTTGGGAGTTTCCTTAATTGAGAATGATCTATGGGTTTTTGTAAAGTTGTCTATTTCCGGGCAGTGTCATTCTGTGGCGACTAAAGCAAATAAAGTACTGTCTTGCATAAAAAAGGGCATAAACTCAAGGGATGAGAATTTTGCCTCTTTATAGGTCCCTGGTAAGGCCTCACCTGGAGTATACAGTGCAGTTGTGGGCTCCAGTCCTTAAGAGGGATATAAATGAGTTGGAGAAAGTGCAGAGATGTGCAACTAAACTGGTTAGTAGACTTTGCTGGTACAGAATTAATTGTTTGATCCATGATGGCAAGCCATCCTTGTTCAGAGGTAGCAATGCAGGCCCAAACACTAGTGGTAAAAAGCAGAATCGCTGCTCTTTAACTTAAGCAAAGCTTTTGCAGTGTGTTAGTTTGGATTAGAAAGCTATATCTTATTTGATAGAATATGTACTTTCCAAAAATATGTTTTTTGGGGTCATCTTACAGTTGCAGCATTTATGGCCATGTAATCTGAAGTATTCTTTGAAATTGCGGTACTGTTGTGGGGATTTGTGGGGTCTGGAATGGAAGACTTCCATATAAGTTGTATTTGTCCATTTAATAAAATGTGTTTTTGTACATATATTAAAGGAATTGTTCAGTATAAAAATAAAAACTGGGTAAATAGATAGGCTGTGCAATATAAAAAATGTTTCTAATATAGTTAGTTAACCAAAAATGTAATGTATAAAGGCTGGAGTGATTTGATGTATAACATGTCAGTCAGAACACTACGTCCTGCTTTTCAGCTCTCTTTGTTTACACTGACTGATTACCCTGGCTACCAGGCAGTAACCAATCAGAGACTTGAGGGGGGGGCAAATGGATATCTGCTTTTGAATTTGAGCTGAATGCTGAGGATCAATTGCAAACTCACTGAACAGAAATGTCCCATGTGGCCCCCCTTCAAGTCGTTATAGAGCTGAAAAGCAGTTGGATTCTGGCTGTTTTATTAGACATCTGTTGGATATTGGATCTGCTACTGTGGCACTGCTATAGGGAATAGTGAATCCCATTTACGCTGCAATTTTTGCCTTACTGAATATTATTTAAATTCTATGATTTTCTGCCTTTAATCTTGACAAAACATTGTGATCATGCAACTACATCTTGAACTCTCTCTAAAGCTGGTCATAGATGTAAAGATCTTTTAGTTATCTTGAGACCACGATTATATCGAAACGATCGTTTGTATGATTTGTCCATCAACTAACAAGACCATTCAGGCGATATTGCAAGGAAAAAAAAGAGGGTAGCTGCCTGCTTGGTCCTGCAAACAGAGATAGATTGCACTGGGACGATAACATTTTTTTAACCTGGCTGATCAATTTTCTGACAGATGTCGGACGAAAAATCGTAAGATATACGATCGCTCGATTCCCACTAACATCACAATAATTTGACATATTGGTCGGATTCCACTAAAATTGGTCGTTCACCAACGAAAGATCTTTCCGTCTATGGGGACCTTAACGTTTTAGCAATTTTTTCCCCACTTAAAAACATATATCACACTTCGAAAACTTACCAAAAGCTTAGGTTTAAGCTATTTGTGATCTTTATGCCTGTTCTAGTCTGTTTTTGTAACGTTCACAGCGAGGAACCGCCGTAACGGAGGATAGCCACTCCAAGGGGAGTGGATATGGTGGGAGCCCAGGGGTGTAGCCATAGGTGATTGTGGGTAAAGACATGATGATAATGAAAGTAATGGTAGGTTTATTGGCAGTCAGAACACAGAAATCAAAAGGCAGGAACAGGCAAAAGGCTAATCAAGGGATCCAGATGGTGAGGGAAAAATGGGGAACACAGGAACAAAGGTACTCACTCAGGAAACAAGGTAACAAGGTTTTCAGGAACAAGGCATACAAGGTTTACAAGGTTTTCAAGGTTCAGATTCAGATTCGCAGGTCAGGAACAAACAGAATACATTCAATGACTCAGCCCTGAGCAAAGCTCAGGGCGGGGTTTATAAAGGGAAGGTGATTAGGAAATCGGAGACACATGAGGGTAAACGAGGTGGGTGGAAAACACTGTGAACAGGCATATAACAGAACATTAACCACAAGAGTTCAGAACCAGTCCCGAGAGCCCCCAGTGGCTCATGAGGTAAGTGCTGCAAATTGCCAGAACAGCACCACTAGAGTTCAAGTCCCGGGCTGATCCTGACATTACCCTTCCCTTGAGGATTGACCTCTGGGCGACCCCAGGATCAAATGGTCCCCCAGCCTTTTTAATCCAAACACTGGGGAAATGGACAGAAGCCTCACCAGAAATAGAAGTGTGAACAGGAGCTTCACCAGGATGGTAAAACAAAGAAGTCGCTGGGGTCAGGAGCCAGATCAGGAACATTGGCAGAATTAGGAGCCAAGACATCACAGCCAGAGTCGGAAGCCAGGACATGAAGATAGACAAGACCAATACAGGCACCCATTACAGGTGGCGGACCAGGAGCTTGGACACCCATCACGGGTGGCGGACCAGGAGTACAGGCACCCATCACGGGTGGCGGACCAGGAGTACAGGCACCCATCACGGGTGGCGGATCAGGAGCTTGGACACCCATCACAGGTGTCGGACCAAGAGCACAGGCACCCATCACAGGTGGCGGACCAAGAGCACAGGCACCCATCACAGGTGGCGGACCAAGAGCACAGGCACCCATCACAGGTGTCGGACCAGGAGCACAGGCACCCATCACAGGTGTCGGACCAAGAGCACAGGCACCCATCACAGGTGTCGGACCAAGAGCACAGGCACCCATCACAGGTGTCGGACCAAGAGCACAGGCACCCATCACAGGTGGCAGACCAAGAGCACAGGCACCCATCACAGGTGGCGGACCAGGAGCACAGGCACCCATCACAGGTGGCGGACCAGGAGCACAGGCACCCATCACAGGTGGCGGACCAGGAGCACAGGCACCCATCACAGGTGGCGGACCAGGAGCACAGGCACCCGTTAGAAACAGGAAGAGGCAAGCCAGGACAGCAATACCACCACTTACAGCAATAGACCTGATAGAGACAGGATTAACCGCCCTACCAGGTCCAGTAGCAGGGAAAGTGGAACTATCCAGGGCAGGCAGGTCCTCAGGCCCGGAGGCCAGGGCAGGCCGGTCCTCAGGCCCGGAGGCCAGGGCAAACAGGTCCTCAGGCCCGGAGGCCAGGGCAAACAGGTCCTCAGGCCCGGAGGCCAGGGCAAACAGGTCCTCAGGCCCGGAGGCCAGGGCAAACAGGTCCTCAGGCCCGGAGGCCAGGGAAAACAGGTCCTCAGGCCCGGAGGCCAGGGCAAACAGTACAGAAACTGGCTCAGGAAGAAGCAGTCATCTGGGAGCTGGCACGGGAACGGAGTCTGGCTGGGCTGCAGGCACGGAGACTGGAATCGGCTGGGCTGCAGGCACGGAGGCTGGAACCGGCTGGGCTGCAGGCACGGAGGCTGGAACCGGCTGGGCTGCAGGCACGGAGGCTGGAACCGGCTGGGCTGCAGGCACGGAGGCTGGAACCGGCTGGGCTGCAGGCACGGAGGCTGGATCCGGCTGGGCTGCAGGCACGGAGGCTGGATCCGGCTGGGCTGCAGATACAGAGGCTGGAACCGGCTGGGCTGCAGATACAGAGGCTGGATCCGGCTGGGCTGCAGATACAGAGGCTGGATCCGGCTGCCTTGGCATGGTAACGGGCACAGGCAGCTTTCGGGGAGCCGGCACAGGCAGCTTTCGTGGGAGCCGGCACAGGAGCGAGGACTGGCTGGGAAGCCGGCACAGGAGCGAGGACTGGCTGGGAAGCCGGCACAGGAGCTGGAGACTGGAGAGCCGGCACAGGAGCTGGAGACTGGAGAGCCGGCACAGGAGCTGGAGACTGGAGAGCCGGCACAGGAACTGGAGACTGGAGAGCCGGCACAGGAGCAGGAGACTGGAGAGCCGGCACAGGAGCAGGAGACTGGAGAGCCGGCACAGGAGCAGGAGACTGGAGAGCCGGCACAGGAGCAGGTGACTGGAGAGCCGGCACAGGGAGCAGGTGGACTGGAGAGCCGGCACAGGAGCAGGTGACTGGAGAGCCGGCACAGGAGCAGGTGACTGGAGAGCCGGCACAGGAGCAGGTGACTGGAGAGGGTGCTGGGAAACCGTAGAAAAACTAATAAACTGGGGTTCAGGTCTGAGAGAAAAAGAGGGTGACCTGGGTTTGGCAGCTGCCACAGGAGCAGAAGGTTGTGGAGGAGACAAGGGCCCAAAAACTGGAAGTGGCCGATCTGACACAGACCAGATAGCAGTTTGTAGTTCATCTTCATCCGAGTCTAGATCCTCCCAGTCCTCATCGAAGACTGAATCCTCCCAGTCATCATCGGAGACAAAATCCTGCCAGACATCATCAGTGAAATGGATGGCGTCTTCTGCCTTATCCTCTCCATCCCAAGGGAGTTGCAGTTTAACAACAGAGTCAGAAGGCATGGAGGGCTTTCCCAAAAGCTTCTTGCAGTTAGGCTGAGTCATTCTGTAACGTTCACAGCGAGGAACCGCTGTAACGGAGGATAGCCACTCCAAGGGGAGTGGATATGGTGGGAGCCCAGGGGTGTAGCCATAGGTGATTGTAGGCAAAGACATGATGATGATGAAAGTAATGGTAGGTTTATTGGCAGTCAGAACACAGAAATCAAAAGGCAGGAACAGGCAAAAGGATAATCAAGGGATCCAGATGGTGAGGGAAAAATGGGGAACACAGGAACAAAGGTACTCACTCAGGAAACAAGGTAACAAGGTTTTCAGGAACAAGGCACACAAGGTTTTCAAGGTTCAGATTCATGTTCAGATTCAGATTCAGATTCAGATTCAGATTTGCAGGTCAGGAACAAACAGAATACATTCAATGACTCAGCCCTGAGCAAAGCTCAGGGCGGGGTTTATAAAGGGAAGGTGATTAGGAAATGGGAGACACATGAGGGTAAAGAGTTCAGAACCAGTCCCGAGAGCCCCCAGTGGCTCATGAGGTAAGTGCTGCAAATTGCCAGAACAGCACCACTGGAGTTCAAGTCCCGGGCTGATCCTGACAGTTTTATTGCCAAAACCTAAATTGTGGGTCTCCTTTATGGCTTTCTCTCTTCTGCAAGATATGCTAGTTTTCTTAGCAGAGGACACTTCTGTGTTATAAACCAACAGAATATCTTTATCAAAAGGATCTTAAAATATATATATATATATATATATATATATATATATATATATATATATATATATATATATATATATATATATATATATATATATACATACTAAAAAGTTATTTGTGAAATGTTATTTTAGGAGTCAGAGCCAGAAGTGAAGAGAATATAAACAAACATCATTTTTTATAATGCTATTAACATTTTAATAGCATAACATACAGTAATTGATGTATATTGGAAATTTGCTTAGAATAACTTTTGATTTAATTATATAAAAACTGTTTTTTGATTGAAAGACCCCTTTAATTAGCATATTGCTATTATGAAATACAATGCCTTTTTAACTGATATTAACTACATTGGTGGGGGTTACTTTAATGTTAGTAAGCCCCATAACTCCTCCCCTCCATTCCTTTTGTTTTATGTTACCAACTTTTTTCAGTTTTTTTTTGTTTGTTTTATCTGATCTGAGCAGCAGAAAATTGTTTCCTCTGCCTGCATACCTTACGCAGATGTTTCTGTTAACTAGACTCCCACTTTGTGCATCACTGTAAAAATAATTATAAGGCAGTGTTTTGCATATGTGGCATCATTTTCATAACTCATGGTTTTGCCAGGAAACATGCTATTGAGATATTGCTTGAAATCTAGAACATATTTGGTGGTTTTTATCAGATTTATGGGTATGTTTGATATGTAAGGCTGTTAGTAGTTTTCTTTTTTTAATCTTTGCTGTTTACTGCTTTGCCATTTGACTTTGCACTTTCAGGAATGAGAATTTTGTCATGTGGAAAATATCTTGTCTAGAGACAACCAGAAATTCAGTCATAGTTGGATATTTACATAATCCGCTTTTGATGCGGTTGCTTTTTGGGGAAGCATTTGAAATTTAGTTTAAAAGCAGGAGCCAAATGTGGTCTTTGGCTTTAAGTACATTCATGGAGACCTAATGAGTGTTAGTGTGTCTAATGATGTCATACCATCAAGGATTTATTTTTATTGTAATGTGAAAGCTTTCTCCAGAATTAGGGATACATATTTCTTCTTGTGTATCCCCAGTAATTTTCATTGTTGATATATATGCTCACTAAAGAACTTAATTTCATGTAATCTGATTGAGTGATGCTTGCAAAAGCCGAAACTTTCACTGCTTTTGGATTACATTCTCTTCACTGGATGAGTGACATAGTAATGTGAGGACATGCTCCCCTTTTTACTATCTCTATTGATGGTTGTGCTCACTAACCCTGTCAACTCAGCACGCTGTTTGGGGGTAATCTTTGACTCCTCTCTTTCCTTCTCTGATCATATTAATACCACTGTCAAAACCTGTCACTTTTTCTTATGCAATATTGCCAAAATCTGTCCCTTCTTTCACATGCTACGGCCAAGACTCTCATGCATGCTCTCATCCTATCCTGACTAGATTACTGTAACCTTCTACTAACTGGCCTCCCTTACTCCTACTCCCTTCCCTTCTCCCCTCTACAGTCTGTTTAAAACACTGCTGTCAGATTTATCCTCCTCTCATCCAAAAGGGTAAAGGCCCCTCCCCTGCTGAAGTCCTTATCATAGCTTCCTATAAAACAAAGAATAACTTATAAACTCCTCCTCATAACCTTCATAGTCCTTCATTCCTCTGCACCTTATATATCTTATAAGTACATCTTATCTCTTATTTTCGCTATATGTTCCTGGCAGAAAACCTCCGCTCCTCTCAAAGCAACCATTTGGTTGCACCCTCCAACACTACTGCTGTTTCCTGTCTCAAACCCTTCTCTCTTGTGGCTCCTTATATGTGGAATGCTATTCCTCCTTCAATGTTTTTAAAAAGACTACCTCTCGCACCACCTGGATAACACCTGAACTGGGAATTGGCACTTATATGACAGTGTCACCCACTGTAACATACAGCAATTTAATACACCTCTCCAGAATTGTGTCCATAAGTTACTCTCCCATTTAGACTGTAAGCCCCGCAGGGTAGGGTCCTCCATCCTTTTGTCTCCTTTACACTGAGCACTTAATCTGTATTGTAATTATATTTTATATTTATGTGAATTGTATTTCTAATAATGCACTTATTGTTACTTATTAATGCAGTGACCCCTTTTTGTTACTACTAATTTATTGTTTTGCTGTACAGTGCTTTGCCCTCAAGGAGCACTATACAAATAAAAATATACATACATACATATTATAATGACTACGGCAGGTTTAGTATTCAGAAGGGATCTTTATACCTATGTAGCTGTTGTACATAGTATTTGTATTGCTGCAAGATTGAGATCCTTGCAGCTTAATACTTGCCACAAAATATGTGTGTGTTATTGAACAAACAAAAGATATTTGTGAAAAACATATTCTTTTGCCTAATTATGGGATTACCAGCACAACCGTTCGGCACAATAAAAACACACAATTCTTCAAATATTCAGCCGCACACTCAAAACAGCGGGGCCTAAATTAATAAGATAGACCTCAAGGGAGCTCTGTGTTTTACCCATGCAATTGGCTATTTGTAAAGTACAGCACATTCTTTGCACCCATATTCTTTAATTTGTTGACACCTGAGTATCAAGACCTTAGTGACTTAGTCAGTCAGTGGTGGTGCAAGTTGGGTTTCTACCTGAGTTCCCCTGTATAAGCAGCAGCAACTCTGTTTCTTAAGCATTCTAATTGAGAAAGACCTGGAAGTTTGAGAGTCTTTACAACCTAAAATCCATAATTTTAAAAATTGTTATGCCCTGTGCACAGGGACATTCATATACTGTATGCTAAAACAAGTGCATATCATCATATCACATGCAATGCATGATGAAAGCTTATTCTTTTGCCCCATATTTTATCAGTCAGTATTCTGCATGTTTTTACTCACAAATTTACCAACTTAAAATGGTAAGCAATGACACTAATGACTAGAGCCAAGTGTAGAAAGTGTGCACTTCTCATAGGGAAATGGTAACTATTTCACTTTACATTTTTTGTCATGGCTGTGACACATCCATGTAAAGGTGATTATCATCTGTTCCTATAGTGTATATAACTGCTAGGAGAGATTTTTCAAACACAATTCTTATATTTAAACAGATGTTTTAAGAATCTGTTTGTTTTTATAGATAAATTTGAACAGTTTTGGGCCATAAACAGAAAACTTATGGAATTCTCCCCAGAAGATGGTGGATTTCGATATATACCATTTAGAATATATCAGGTAAAGAAAACCATAACTATAAGAGTCAGTTCATCATCTTAAAAGGAATATTAGGTCTTTCAAAAAAATAGCAGTTTCTGCATTCTTCTTTACAAACTCAAACATTCACTGTATAAACTGAAAAATGTTTCAAGATTTTGCTTTCATTTGAATCATGGAACTAATATTTTATTGTATAATGAAATGTGTTTTATGGAATCGACCTTCTGGCACCTGTTACATTCTGCAATTCTTTTGCATTTCTTGGTTTTGCCTCAGAAATAGCATTTTTGATGTCACCCCACAAGTTTTTTTTATTGGATTAAGGTCTGAGGATTGGGCTGGCCACTCCATATGGTCAATCTTGTTGGTCTGGAACCAAGATGTTTCTCGTTTACTGGAGTGTTTGTGGTTGTTGTCTTGTTGAAACATCCATCTCATGGGCATTTCCTCTTCGATATTAGGCAACATGACCTCATCAAGTATTTTGATGTGAAACTGATCCATGACCCCTGGTATGCGATAAATAGACCCAGCACCATAGTATGAGAAACATCCCCATATCATGATGCTTGTGCCACCATGATTCACTGTCTTCACACTGTACTGTGTTTGGGGGTTGTCTGACAAAATGTCTGCTGCCCGTAAACCCAAAAAGAACAAATGGCTATTATTCTATCCATTCGAATGGTAGTTTTCTGTTTTCTTCCACCTCCTTCAGGTTTTGGTTTCCATTTTAAAGCATTTGAGATCATTTAGCTGAGCAGCCTATAATTTACTTCACTTCTTCCTCTTTTATCAACTTTTTATTCTATGTAGGTATGCTGCTCTTCTGAACAATGTCTGGAACGATCCATTTTTCAGAGAGAAATGCACTATAACCAGCATGCACAACATTTGCAGCCTTCCTTCCTTAAATAAAGACTGTAATTGACACCTGTCAATTCACACTGCTATTATTTGGCACAACTATGGTTATTTTGAACACTGCTTTTATTTTGAACAAGCCTATTACTGATTCTACACTACACCTACTAATAAATTATTTGTCATGAAGAAATACAATTTCTACCAAAATCTGTGATTGTTGGTGATGTCGGACTGCTATTATTCTGAATACAACTGTATAACCTTAAATGGATACTGTCATGGGAAAAAAACATTTTTTCAAAATGAATCAGTTAATAGTGCTGCTCCAGCAGAATTCTGCACTGAAATCCATTTCTCAAAAGAGCAAACAGATTTTTTTTATATTCAATTTTGAAATCTGACATGGAGCTAGACATTTTGTCAATTTCCCAGCTGCCCCTGGTCATGTGACTTGTGCCTGCACTTTAGGAGAGAAATGCTTTCTGGCAGGCTGCTGTTTTTCCTTCTCAATTACTGAATGTGTCTCAGTGGGACATGGGTTTTTACTATTAAGTGCTGTTCTTAGATCTACCAGGCAGCTGTTATCTTGTGTTAGGAAGCTGTTATCTGGTTACCTTCCCATTGTTCTTTTGTTTGGCTGCAGGGAGGGGAAAGGAAGGCGTGATATCACTCCAACTTGCAGTACAGCAGTGAAGAGTGATTGATGTTTATGAGAGCACAAGACACATGACTTGGGGCAGCTGGGAAATTGACAATATGTCTAGTCCCATGTCAAATTTCAAAATTGAATATAAAAAAATCTATTTGCTCTTTTGAGAAATGGATTTCAGTGCAGAATTCTGCTGGAGCAGCACTATTAACTGACTCGTTTTTTTTCCCATGACAGTATCCCTTTAAGCATACAGACTACAGAAATATACTGACAGATTTAATATGTGCCCATTTAAATTGTAAATTCTATGGGGTAGGGAACTTTTTTCTGTTTTTTCTTTTTAAGTTAAAAAGATAAAAACAGAAAAAAGTCAGACATCAGCAACAATCACTGATTTAGCTAACAATCCCACATCACCAACAATCACTGATTTTAACAGTGCAACGTAACCTTACATTCAAAATTAAGTGCTAAGTGTTAAAAATTTTAACGCTTAGCACTTAATTTTGATTGTAAGCGTACTTTGCATTTATTTGTATCTATCATTGTATTGACCCCCCTCTTTGTTCTGTTAATATATTGTTCTGCTGTGCAGCTCTGCCAACACAAATAGAGCTATATAAATAAAAATAGAGATACATATAGTGTAATTTTGCAAAAGTTTAATATTTCAGTTAGGGCAATTGCTTAGATATCAAGTTCTTTAGGAACTTTATTATTTAATCTCTTATTTATATAGTTTAGAAAATATATACTCTTTACTTTACTCAACATGCAGAATGCACAGAGCTATGGTGTTAAGTAGACATTTAAAAATGTAAACTATCAGGAACAGTAACAGAAAAAGGAAAAAAGTATGACCCATAGTATTGCACCTACCCACTCTTTTAATCTGAGGTCCCAAAAAGATATAAATAAAACATAACTTTTATTTATTAACCAACTAAAAATGATATGAAACGAAAAAAATGTATATTGAAATATTTAAAAGCAAGGTTAGGTACGGAAGCTGAATAGACACGAGGTCAGCAGCTCATAAACGGTAACCATAAATTGAGATAGTTGAGTGGGTTTGTATTCACAGTTTTAACTGTTTCCCCACTATATTCTCAATTGCAGCAAGGTACTGGTGACCCACGGTATGTGGGCGAACGGGACGGACCGAACGGTATTGCGGGTCAGTATGTGGCCTTTGTATATAATTGGGCCAAAATATGGCAACACACACTTATGCCTATAAGATAGTTATGCATCGATATATAACCACATGGGATTGATTAACATAATAACACCTCAGGTAAGGTTGTAAGGAGAGGGGATTAGCGAACCCAAACTTCAATGCCCTCTCAGGTCGTCCATCGTAACCATGCCCTATGGCGCAACTGTGGGAGAGTGTCGGTGTAACCATAGGGGGATCGACCCCCCGGTATCAAGTATGCTACCCGTTTCCTCCCGCACACCCCTCCTTTGAGGTTAAGCCAAGGCGCCGTGTATAAGTATCCGACTGGTGTGACACTGTTGGCGTGACAAGAGGAGGAGCGACCTTAGTAGAAAGTAGTAAAAGGAGAGCACTCAAAATTGCAGATTTAACTGCTTTTGCTTATTTATTTCATTCTGTGAAACACTAGGCGAGCGACCTGTCGGTACTGTTTGCGCTACCCGTTTCCTTCCCACACCTCCCTTCCTTAAAGTTGAACAGAGGAACTAGGCACAAGTATCCGACTAGCGGAATACATTAAGCCCGTATCTGTATAGCGTAGTTTCCCAAACCACCCTTCCGCCCTTCCGCCCGTTTACCAGTACCAGCTCATTCCCCGTTCCTGCCTAACAGTTAAAAAATTGTTATTAGAAGCGCCTGACGCGCGTTTCGCTCGCCAACCTGCGAGCTTTGTCAAAGGCTATTTTTGGCGCTCAAAAGGTGCAGGTTTAAATAGAGAGGCAAACGCCTCTCAAAATTTGAACTGGCCAATCATGACATTGAGGGCGGAGCACTGTTCCATGCAGTGCAGCGGCCCTATGTTCCTTCAAAGCAAATTGCTGGATAAGTCAAATGGCAACATTAATTAGAAACAAATTTGTAGTGACAGTAAAGTATCCAACTGGGGAATTTTACTATTGAATCCGCAACATTTGATGGAATGGTTGTTGACGTGTTACATAAAGCAACATCATACATAACGTATACACTTGTTACTATTAGATAATGTGGAATAAAAGATATGGCAGTCACAAAGTAAAAAATCATCAAATAAAGATATTGATGGTAATGCTCTCATTGAGACCATGCGGGCTTAAAGTATTCATTAAGAAAATTAATTCGCTTTCTTTGGAGAGAAGTGATGTCTCCAAATCACCACCCCTAATCCCCAGATTAATATTAAATAAACCAGCGGCATGTAGTCCTTTGCTTGAACTATTATGATTTTCCATGAAGTGCCTACTCACTGGGGGGAGTTTTTTATTCGCTTTTACCCAGTCTAGGGCATTATCAATGCTTGATACATGCTCAAGGATTCTTTTCTTGAAAGCGCGATTGGTCTTACCAATGTACATTTTATTGCATGGACAAGTTAGTATATATATTACATTGGTCGTATTGCAAGAAAAATAATGTGTGACCTTATGCGATTTGCCAAATCTATCCACAACTGACGTTTTATTATGTATGTACTTGCATGCTTTGCAATTCCCACATGGAAATGAGCCTGTTCTTATAGGTTTAGTCTTATGTCTTGAGAAATGACTTTTCACTAGGCGATCTCGTAAGTTAGGAGCTCTACGGCTACATAGTTGCGGACGGGAGCCTATTGATGTGGCTAAGACAGGATCAGTGAGTAGTACATGCCAGTGTTTCACTAAAACAGAATTGATGTCTGGCCACTGTCTGCAAAAAGTACTAATGAATCTTGTGGGTTGTTCAGACACATTGCCAGTATTTTTTGTTTTGTTCAATAGATTGATTCTTTGCGTCTTGATTGCTCTATGATAGGCTTTCTGAATTATCGTGTGGGAATAACCCCTCGCCCTGAGTCGCTCTGTAAGTTCACTTGCTCGAAGTTTAAAGGTAGCCAAATCTGAGCAGTTTCGTCGTAACCTGAGGAATTCACCAACTGGAATTCCCCTTTTCGTTGAGATGGGATGATGACTCTGAAAATGCAGTATAGAATTGGTAGCGGTAGATTTTCAGTATAGATCTGTGGATATTGTACCATCACTATCCAGAATTAGTGTGACGTCTAGAAAATCCAGCTTATGATCGCTGATTGTGTGTGTTAATCTAATATTTAGATCATTATTATTCAGTTCCAGCAGGAATTTGTGTAGACATTCACGGCTACCAGTCCATAAAAAAACCAGGTCATCAATATAGCGAAACCAGGTAGCTATATGTTGGGTAAATTGGGACATCAAATCTCCAAACACCCAGGAGGCCTCCCACCAACCCATGAATAGGTTAGCATAGGTGGGTGCGAATGCAGCTCCCATGGCAACCCCTCTCACCTGAAAATAGAACTTGTCATTAAATACAAAAAAATTGTGGTTTAGGCAGGAACGGGGAATGAGCTGGTACTGGTGAACGGGCGGAAGGGTGGTTTGGGAAACTACGCTATACAGATACGGGCTTAATGTATTCCGCTAGTCGGATACTTGTGCCTAGTTCCTCTGTTCAACTTTAAGGAAGGGAGGTGTGGGAAGGAAACGGGTAGCGCAAACAGTACCGACAGGTCGCTCCTCCTCTTGTCACGCCAACAGTGTCACACCAGTCGGATACTTATACACGGCGCCTTGGCTTAACCTCAAAGGAGGGGTGTGCGGGAGGAAACGGGTAGCATACTTGATACCGGGGGGTCGATCCCCCTATGGTTACGCCGACACTCTCCCACAGTTGCGCCATAGGGCATGGTTACGATGGACGACCTGAGAGGGCATTGAAGTTTGGGTTCGCTAATCCCCTCTCCTTACAACCTTACCTGAGGTGTTATTATGTTAATCAATCCCATGTGGTTATATATCGATGCATAACTATTTTATAGGCATAAGTGTGTGTTGCCATATTTTGGCCCAATTATATACAAAGGCCACATACTGACCCGCAATACCGTTCGGTCCGTCCGGTTCGCCCACATACCGTGGGTCACCAGTACCTTGCTGCAATTGAGAATATAGTGGGGAAACAGTTAAAACTGTGAATACAAACCCACTCAACTATCTCAATTTATGGTTACTGTTTATGAGCTGCTGACCTCGTGTCTATTCAGCTTCCGTACCTAACCTTGCTTTTAAATATTTCAATATACATTTTTTTCGTTTCGTATCATTTTTAGTTGGTTAATAAATAAAAGTTATGTTTTATTTATATCTTTTTGGGACCTCAGATTAAAAGAGTGGGTAGGTGCAATACTATGGGTCATACTTTTTTCCTTTTCTGTTTTTCCTTTTCTGTTTAATATATGATTAAACAGAAAAAGGAAAAAAGTATGACCCATATAGTATTGCACCTACCCACTCTTTTAATCTGAGGTCCCAAAAAGATATAAATAAAACATAACTTTTATTTATTAACCAACTAAAAATTATATGAAACGAAAAAAATGTATATTGAAATATTTAAAAGCAAGGTTAAATATCTTATGACCTTGCACACCACTAAATGTTATTTAACCTCTATCAATGGATGGTGCTACCTACCTTTTCTTTGACGTATCAGGAACAGTAACACCAAAAATTTAAAGTGTTTTAAAATAATGCACTTGTAAAATGTATGTGTTTACTTCAGAACTCTACAATAGTTTAAATAAACAAGCTGCTGTGTAGCCATGGGGCAGCCATTCAAAACTGAAAAAGAGAAAAGGTGCAGGACACACAGCAAATAGCAGAAAGATCTATATTATACAATAGGATCCTTCAGTCTTCAGAACTTTTCTGTTATCCACTGTGTAACCTATGCATGAATGGCTGCCCCCATGGCTACACAGCAGCTTGTTTATATAAGCTATAGTAGTGTTTCTGATGTAAATACATCAGTTTTACCATTGGAGGGCAACGGTACATTATGTTGCCATTCCTAAAGGTCTACAGGTAGATCCCGATCTGACTCCTGAAATAATGTTGCTGGATCCAGCTACTTAGCAGACCTGGAGGAGACTGGTACATTGTTTCAAAAGTCAGATACCTCCTGCAACATGTTTGTGACATCTTTCAAAAGGATGACCTGCATGCATATAGCCTTTTAAATGTCCATTACTGAGAGTAAATACAAATGCAACTAAAGTTGAGTGGTAGCAGAAGGCACTGATCACTGTAGTTAAACACTTACAAATTGTAAGTGTTTCTCTAAGCGACAGAACTGGATTCTTTTTTTGTTAGCACGGTTGTATACAACAAGCTTTCATTTAATTTAAAGAAAAATCAGAGGAGAGTTTATGTATAGTATTACTCAGCAGGCTTATTAATTTTCCTATAAAAATGATGAAAGCAGTTTTCTCTTCTCATTGAAGTTGTTAGTATTCTACAGTTTGTAATTGTTACTGATTTGTTTTTGTACACCCAGGTGGCTTCTTGTAACTTTCTCAGTTCTGATGTTACTGTTTTTTCTAGGTTTCATTAACAGTAAAAGGTTCAGATACATGGTTATGTTTACATAAAGTCAGTAACAGAAAAATGAGTTCATGTAGTATTGTTGAAGGAGCCATGTAGCACAATATTGTAAGATATTGAGTCTTTTAATATTTATGCATAATCTCACATTAACTTTAGCAGATATCAGACAGAAACCAAAATATTGTGATTGTATCCCTATATTTTTAAAAAAGGAAAATTACAAAAGCCAAAAGCACAAGATGTTTTACTAAAATCCAGGGTGCAAAAAAAGCTTGAAATTATCCATTTACTCGTATGACGTCTCCTGGAAGCTTGTGGTGCACTAGCTTATTAGGCAGTGTTTATCGGACACTGGACAGTCTATGTTTGTGAGCGATAGTCATATTTACCTATTTGTGTGCCATTGTCATAAGATGCTGTTTGCTCATTATTTTTAGGTTTTGTGTCTTGTCAACCCTACAAACCCTACAAATAATTTACTAGAGGAAAATAAGACTTGTCCTTTGAACTTTACTTTGCATAATAAAACAAACCCCTATGGCAGTGCATTTTGTAGATATGTATCTAATTTCAGGGAACCACAAAAGCACCTTTCATAAATTTAAGAGCTATTTCTTTGCTTACTCTGAAAGGGAGAGTGTACCCATTCTAAGGATATGAAGACCTTTGCATCTCACTTGAATGGGAAGTTATTCAAAGAGCAATGTGTTAAATTGGAAAGTACCTAAAAAAAATCATCTGTCTCAGAATAAATTGTGTACAGATATTAGAAGAATAGAACAATGGAGACATAGGATATGACATCATAGTCTAGGAATACTTCAAATGCATAGGAAGTGTCTATGAGTGTAATCCAGGAGTACAGGAATTGATTAGCAAAGCAATGCCGGCCACATGTTTGGGTTCTATTAGTCTGTAGGAAAGATTTATTTGTCAGATGAGCAAAAAAATTGTTTGTAATCGTAATCACAGACAGAATTGTTCATCCTGGCCATATTTGTGTAGCCTTTTCTCTGTTTTAAAGCAGAACTTTGCAAGTAGTTAGACTGCCTCATACCAAAGGGTGAAAGCAGTGTGGGATTTTGCGGTGAGTAATTGCATGACATAATTCTTGGGAACCCCCTATTAAAGTAGACTTCATTGCATTATATATATATATATAAATATATAAATATATATATATATACAGGGGCGATCCTGGCCCCTCTGCTGTCTGAGGCTGCCCCTGGTACCTAGTGGGGCGCTGCCGCCTGAGGCGACAGCCTCAACTCGCCTCATTGGTGAAGCACCCCAGTATATATATATATATATATAGTTAGTACATAAAACATAAAGTATTACATTGGATAACATTGGATAACCTGAAAATTGTGACTGTGCAAAGCAACATACAGTTGTTGTCTTGTACAAAACAATATACAGTTGAATGCAAAAGTTGGAAACCCTTTATCATTTTTTTTTTAAATTTCACTATTTATTTTATGCACAAAAATACAACTGAATTGGAAAGTCTGTTGTCTCCTGAACACGCCGATAACAAATATGTATGACTCCCAGCTCTAGGCACAAGCTACAACATGGATGGTTTAGGATTTAAATGCCTTTTGTATACTATAAGTTGATATTAACCAAATAACATAGAACCAAGCAGCTGCATCACGTTAAATACTGTGAATAGAAAAGTAGAAAAGAGTTATTCATTTACGTACGTGCTAAGAAAAAGAAAAGATAAAGAAAATATGTACAGTATATAAAGGCGCATTTATATCTGAATTCTCTTTGCTTTTGTGCCATATTATATTTCTCAGAAACATATGTGGGTGAATAATTGAAAACTTCAGTTAGTTTGATGATTCCATTTGGGGAAGTTGATAAATATGAATGATAGTGCTAGGGAAGGAGAAACTGTTTGTTGTTTGGAAATGTACCACGATTGGCAGCTTCCCTGTAAAAATATTACTCATACCCACCAAAACTATGGCGATCCATCTAAAAAAAGATTCCTTCTCCCAGAATAGATCAACTTCCTTATTTATTGCTATTGCTACTTTTTATCAACTTCTGAAGCCGAAATGCATGTGCTTCCTATTCTGTAACATTTTCCTTAGAACTGAATATATGCACAATCTGTATAGCTAAGGTTGTAAGACAGCCTGAGAGAAAGGTTAATATGTAAAGAAGTCCTTCTAAAGGTGGCCATAGACGCAAAGATCTGCTCGTTTGTCGACATTGCCAAACGAGCCGATCTTTCCCCGATATGACACTAACGGGCATGGCTATATCGGGGGTAATCTGAACGTTCTGCCCTATGGCCGAACGATCGGATTACAATGAGAGCACAATGGGCTCCAGCGGGACGGTCGTGACAAAATCAAACCTGTCCGATCGACCAAATGACCGATCTCCACCGGACGAAAAATGACGGGACTTTCCACACACGGTATTGCATGACATAATTCTTGAGAAGCATCATTGACTCACAGCCAAATGAACTCCTTCAACCTCATTCATGTGTCAGGACATAAAATTTAGTGTGTCGTGGGGTTACCAACTAACCTAAAAGTGAATGCACCCGCCTCCCTTTTGTTTGAGGTAGTTTATTTAACCAGCTAAAAAGAGTAAATTGCCAACATTTGGTTATTACTGTGTGTGGACAAATCACACTTCATTTACATGGGCAAAATTTGTGATTTGCAGAGATTTTAGGACCCATATTTTGCAAACACAAACAACTGATTTTATTCTGTTGTAAGCATGAGAAGTCTCCAATACAGTAGCTATCACTTTTGTTGTAGTACACAAAATGGCATTAAAAGGAAAAGCTATAGTTAAGCATACATTATAACCAAGCTGTTGTCCTTTGGGCTTGTGAATTAAGAGCTAACTACGTCTTGTTGTTGGGCTATTTTTGCCCTTTATTATAGGTATAAGGATTTTGGAATGCTTACTGAGTGGCCTCACTAGCTAGACTACATGGTGATAGTTGATAACAGAGATTACTCACTCATACTTTAAGATGTAAAGACTAATAATGCACTCCTTATCCAAAAATACAAAGAAAAAATATGTGCCCAAATAGTTGCACAACCATATAAAATATAAGGCTACAAGTCAAGTCATTTTATAAAGATAAATGAACTCTTAAGATGCCTGCTAATATGCTTCTAATTTAAAGTTAGGTGTTCATTATTTGTTACAGTAAACAAGTCTCAGTGAAGCAAGCAACATTGCTAAGCAATAATTATATCCAATAATATGTTATGGTTCTATTCTACATATATTTCTGATTTTGAAGGTCCTCTTCTTCAGTAAATAATGTTTTATATTTATCCTTAGATGTTTTAATAGAATTGTATGTTTTGCAGAAATAACCAAATTATTCCTTTACAAAGTGAAAGTGTTGTCTCATATTTTTTCAAATTAAATTTTAGCAAACAATAGTTATAGTAATTAATTCATGTTGGAAATGTATAGGATATGTATATGATAACCAAAACCAGATTCACCTTAGGAAACTTTGCCTGGTCTACCCTGTTTCACTCTTTTCTCTATGTAGCTGCTATTTCAAAACTTTTGAATACTTATAGTACATTAAGTACCTCCATGAAGCAGAAATTGAGTACAAATACTTTTTTTGTGATCGGACACATGAATCTATATGTGGCCAACATTATAACTTGATGATATAAGAACGGAAGATGATTGGCAGAAGAGTTAGATAGAAAGGTGTAAGTACTAGCATCAGTTATACTTCTGCATATTAAAGAGATTCTGTCATGATTTGTATAATGTCGTTTTTCTTTCCTGAATTACACTGTAAATTATTCACTCTACAATATAAAATGTAATTCCTGAACCAGCAAGTGTATTTTTTTTAGTTGTGATATTGTTGTATAGGCAGCCATATTGCCTGGTCATGTGCTTTCAGGAAGCACCAGCGCTTTACAATGAAACTTCTTTCTGGCAGGCTGTTGTTTCTCCTACTAAATGTAACTGAATGTGTTGCAGTGGGACCTGGATTTTACTATTGAGTGCTATATTTATATCTACCAGGCAACTGTTATCTTGTGTGAGGGAGCTGCTATCTGTTACCTTCTCATTGTTTTGTTGTTAGGCTGCTGGGGGCAAAGGGAGGGGGTGATATCACTTCAACTTGTAGTACAGCAGTAAAGAGTGACTGAAGTGTATCAGAGCATAAGTCACATGACTGGAGGCAGCTGGGAAATTGATAATATGTAAAGCCCTATGTCAGATTTAAAAATCAAATGTAAAAAAAAACGTTGACGGTATGCCTTTAGTATGCTTTCAACTTTACTTCTCCTTTAATTATACTAGATGTATAGCCAAGTAAAATGTCAAAATCTACAAAATACAGAGGCTTTTTTATCAGCACTGGGAAAATCTGCACCAGTGCAACAACTAATTAAAAACCTGCCCCTATGCAATGCCACATTTGTCCTTTGTGTAAGTATGGTTTATCTTGTGCAGTACTAACCATAACTATAGAATACATATGCATCAGTCAAACTGATATCTTCATGTTTTAGGTAGTAATCAGAAGAAACAGGTTAAGTAAATCTTAGAAAAGCACTGGCAGGGTTAAAATCCTGAATATTGTGGTGCACTAGATTTAGAGAACAGCTAGGTTTTTGGAGACTAATAAAGTGCACAAATGGTTGAAATCAGGAGTATAATAAATGCGCAAGTTCTTTTTGTAGGTCTACTTTAAGTTATGTTTGTGATCTATATCCATAAAAGTATTGTTAGTATTCAGCTCCATGGAAAATATGACTTGAATACTGACTAATAGGAAAATGCATAGTGCTATATTTTACAAACAACTATTTCTTATGTAACCTTAACATTATAGTTATCTAAATAAAAATCATGAAATAGGAGTGTGATTTACAGAAGCTTTTTGTTGACAGTGTATTGAGATCTACCGATCACCAGCTAAAGGTCTACTGGTAGATCCCAATCTACATTTTGGGCACCCCTGCTCTATAGATATAAAATCATGCAACAATTTGCTTTAACTCTTTTTTTCTTCTGTCCACAGTTTTCAAATGTGTGTTCTTTTCCTGTTCCATACAGAATTCTATTAATGTGTCACGTTCATGTATATGCCTGAAGTGTCTATGAGGTTATTCCTGACTAGGTTTTTTTATCTTGGCATTTGTTGTTGTCGAATAGACTGCTTCTCTGTATTAATCAAGTCTGCTAATGACTCAAAAATTCACTGAAAAACATGAAGAATCGGTACAGTTTGTTTTCATTTATTGTCTCTCTGACTGCATACTCACGCCTTTCTGTTATAGGAGCAAGCCACGCAAAAGTGAGACTGTGCCTGTTCCCCATTTTAGACAGACCTGTGGTTGCAGTTCACAGATACAGGCAGCTATATAGCAATACATTAGTCATGTAGTTTTCTCAAAGGCTCGGTAAAATCTATATCATTAAGTTTTTAATGTTTGTTTGTTATTTTTCCTTTATAGAGATGTGAAATTCTTATTTAATTAAAGCATTGTACACTTTTTTTTCAAGTTCTTTTTACAACAAATACCAAGAAGTGGGATGAATCACATAAGTAGGAAAGCAGCAAATTAGTTTATAGGGATCCTTCTGTGTAAGGATGTGAGGAAGACGAGCCATTTCCGAAGTAAAATAAGGAAAATTATCTTAAAAGTTTGAGCTAAAGGCCAGCATGGTGTCTAGACACAACAATTCCTTGCAGTTCTAAACAAAGGAAACAACACAGATGTATACTATCTTAATAGCTATCTTTAAGGAAAAAGATAATTACAATCTATTGATCTTTAGCATAGGCTATCCAATATTGATAAAACAGCAGCATAATAACAATGTTTAAGAGAAATAACAGACCTCTGCCAAACTGAAATATCCTTTAAAAGTTGTATTTAAGTTTGTGGGAAAAAAATAATAAAAATTGGACTTTTACAAAGGTTTTCAACATTAAAGTGGACCTGTCACCCAGACACAAAAATCTGTATAATAAAAGTTCTTTTCAAATTAAACATGAAATACAATTTCTATTTTTTATTAAAGCATTCATAGTTGTTGTATGCTCATTTAAAAATCTCGACTGTCAATCAAATATTGTCTGCCCCTCCTCTATGCCAATGGCATAGAGGTGGGGCAGGCAATTACTTTCACTTTCCATTCAGCACTTCCTAGATGTCACAGCTCTCTACACATTCCACCATTCTTTTTACCGGTTAATTGTGTAGCCAGGGCATAGAAATGGACATCAGGTCCCCCAATCTGGTGCACAAACAACATTCTGAGATGATGCAAGGCTTGCCTTTGTAACAGTGTCCACAAAATGGCTCCTGCCTGCTTGCTATAATTATGAATTCCAAGATTGAAGGAAACAAGATTCAAATAATTGATATAGTGTAATTAAAGTTAATTTTGCTTGACTAATGTGATTTTTTTGGGTGATGGGTCCCCTTTAAGGTGATTTTTTTAAAATTGAAAATGAAACTGTGCATGAACATATCAACAAGTCATTGAATTTTTTACAGTCTAGAAAACTACTTGCAGCTCTGTTACTATGCAAAGAAATGGCAGCACACTCCATGAAGGCTATTTGGATCCTGATTAAATAGATTTTTAGTGTGTTGTTTGAATATCATAGTAACCTTGCATCAGTACCGTTCCTAGAGGGGGACGGGCCCTGGTGCGTGACGCATAGCGGGGCCCGGCCCCCCTCCGTACGGCCCACATTTTCAGTGGCGCGCGGGCTGCCGGGGGGCCCTGAGGGGGCCTGGCTCGCTCGCACCCCCTGCTCCCCTGGTAGTTCCGCCACTGCCTTGCATTTTAAACTCCAGTGGCACAAGGACTGCTGTGAATGATGGACTATTTCTGCATAAATGTGCTAGTACTATATAAAATAGAGGATACTTATATGAATTTACAAAATAAAGAAACTAGAGTTTGCCACAGATGAACTCTACTGGTCTCAGTTGACATGTATCAGATTTTAGATTCTTTACCCCCCATATGTAATAAAAGGCCCTAAGTTTGGCCAGGAGCAGTAACCCATAACAACCGATATGTTTGCTTTTAAACAGGTGACCTAAAAAATGTTTCCAGCTGATAGATTAGGGATGGGTGAATTTTTTCGCCTTGTTTTGCCGCTAAAATGACGCCCATAGACTTGTATGGCGTTGTGCATCAAAAAAAAATTACCCATGTCAAAAAAATGTCGGCGCGCATCAAAAAAATTTGACGCCCATAGATTTTAATGGCATTTCACTGGCGGCAAATTTTTTGGCGAAACAGGTCAAATTTGCCCAAGCCTAGTTACTATGGGTTACTGTACCTGGGCAAGCTTAGTCTTTTATTACATAACTCCAATAAGGTCTTTTAAAGAAACAATTCAGTTTAAAAATAAAACTTCCATCAAATTTAATGGGAAGTTTACAGTACCATATTGCTGGCTTTGGCCTTCATTTGTTGTCTGTTCATGCTACTTAAAATTAAGTCATGACCGACCATTTAAAATTTTATTCATGCAGGGATTTATATTAACATGGTTTACATGTGCTTTGAGTAAAGAAACCAAACCAATGAAATGTGTAAATAACATTTAATAATTTTCAATCACACTATTTTCCTAGTATGTAATAGTCTCAAAAATTAAATGTGCCTAATGAAAGAAGATGCAGTTCTAATTATCTTTTCAATAGACACTGCTTAAAAGTTTCATTGTTTATAGATAAAAATACATTTACCTTTCTCTTCTTGAGCTACTCCGTTTTTGCTTTGGCCTTGAGTTTGGGATTATTGTTTTGCTGAAAGTTGGTTTTTTTCTCCCAAGATACAGGGGTTTTTTTTTTTCGTTTTTTTTTTTAGAAAAAGTGAAACAGGTTCTTTTGTAAAATCTATTCTGCCTGATATGTTGACAAGATGCCTAGACCTTCCGTTTAAAAAGCAGACACATGGCAAATGCTACCTCCCAACAGACTTCACTGTAGGTCTCAGGGTAAATACTTTTGCAGCCAGCAAATTTCAGCTTTAATTTTTGCTTAATTACTATTTTTTCCACAATAACAAATGTATGTATTTATGTACAGTATGTTGTGTAAAAGAAATTGTATTAATCCTAAAAAAGTCAGGTTGTATCGCAACAAATGTGGAAGTCCAAGGAAGTGAATACTTGTGCAAGGCACTGTGATGTCAAAGCTATCATTACAGGAATCTCAGCTACTGCTTTCAATAGCAAATTAATTTACAAGAAAATCTAAAGTATGTGTCTTGGTGAGTTAGCTTTCATTAAGCAGTGGTTCTTTGGCATATAGCCCCATTAACATACTTATATATATTGTTTTTTTTCCCTGAGGAAGATCCCGATGATGTGATCAAAACGTTAGAATTTGTTTGTTTAGTAAAATCAGGTTCTGTAACTGAGCTTGTTGAGTGCGGTACCTTTCTGTTTATATTATATATAATATGCAGTAACTTTTACTACACATGAAATGTACGTGATAATCTTTTTTTATCTATAAAGTATAAGATCAGTTGTACTTTTGTCTCACCACTGAAATTATGTGTGGCCAGAAGAGGCCACTATTGTAGCAGATTATCCTTTTAAATGTCTGATTCTACACTGGTGAATATATCCCAGAAAAATAATTTTCCTATGTCAGTAAAACTTTGCTAAAATAGACATTAAAATGGCAGTTTTGTGATGTTTGTCTAAATGGAATCAACCCACCCCAGAACATATTTCATCAAAACTGCATGTGTACTAGTAAGTATCCCTCGTTGCGTACGGCATGAAAATAAACGTATAAAAGTATAGTTAGAAAGTACCTTACAATGTTTTTACATATGAATGGACATATAGCAGGTATGTCTCCACCCATGTGTCTTTAAAGAAGCATAACTTGTACTCTTTTTGCATGCTACTTGTTGTACCTTTTGTTTTATAGGTGTACAACTCGTTATCTGGTAATCCATTAGCCAGAAAGCTCTATAATGAATGAGTGTGCTGTATTGTACATCAGTGACATTTGCTTGCCATACTACCCTGTGGGTTAGCCCACTTGTCAAACTACAGTTACAGTTTTTCTTATTAAATTAAAGCTAGTATAAAAGACTTTGAACTATTCCAACATAAATAATGCAGTAGCCTAATTAAAAATATATTGTAAAAGGTGCCATATTATACACTCTCTCTTATGCCTATGTAGCTTAATCCTGCAAATCCGTCACATCCTGCCAGTGAGTCAGCTTTTCTGGTAACTCAATAGTCATATACTGAGCTTTACTTCTGCCCCTTTTTACTCTATTAACTGGTGTGAGTTACAGAATGATAGGAGGTTGTTTCTTCCATTTTCTTTTTAATGAACTCTGACAGAGTCCTTTTGTTCTCTGTGACTGGTATAATACTGAGATTAGAGAAGTCATATTATCATTTGTATGACACTTTCTAGATTGACCCATAAAGAAAAACAGTTGAGACAGGTCTTTGTGTAAATAATATCTCTGAAGTAACTATGGAACAGACCAATTTTGGCTGTATGTTTCACTGAATAGGCTTTATAGGCTATTTGTTTTTTTTCTGTATGTAGCTAATGGCAGCAACTTTTAGCACAGCGGTGTCCAAACTTTTTGCAATGAGGACCAGATTTTGGTGAGATCAGCCCGACATTCTTTGAACCATTTACATTAAATTAGAGGAATCGCGTAGCCGTAGCAGTAATATTTGGGCACATTAGTGAAATGATCTTCCATTTACATTAGTGAAATGATCTGCCACTTGGTCTATACTGCTGCCTGTGTGCTGAAGGTGTTAGCAATAGACATGTACTGGCACGTAGTGACACGCCGCTCTCTTTTGTTTACGCAGTACGTCTATTGACACCTTCAGCCCTAAAGAAGTATTCGAGAGCGGTGCTTCACTACGTGCCAGTACGTGTCTTTTGCTAACACCTTATACACAATATACACCATATATATATATATATATATATATATATATATATATATATATATATATATATATATATATATATATATATATATATATATATATATATATATATATATATATATATATACACACACACACACACAATATACACAATATATTGCCTCCGTCTAACTAATAGGCACAGCTTCTTCATAGGTTGGTCAAACCAATCAGAAGTCTGCAATTGCATTTACAAGATTGTAATGACAAACTCATAAAAAGTTAATGCAGCAATGTCCAGTGAATGTCATCAAAATAGACTTCATCGGGGAAGAAAATATTCTCCATAGCATGCATATTTATGTACAGCAGCAACTGACCTCAAATGTCTGAGCAACAAGCGGAGGCGGGGAGGGGGGTTTACCCTGTAAACTGTTATAAATTAATTGATACATTTCTTATATTTGTCCCTGCTGAGCAGAATTCCTGAATTTTATAAAAGACAGCTGTTAGAATTGATACAGTATTTGCTAATAATCCAGAGATGCTGCTGAAAATGTATCAACTAAATGTTGCAAAATTGTAACAGTTTTGAATCTGCACCTGAATTACTGAGCTGCCAGACTGAACAGGAACATATAAACGAAGATTTTGGAAAAACTGTAAAAATTACAAAAATAGAAAATAATTGAAAAAAGTCTTTATTTCTGGGAAACAATCTGAAAACAACTAAACTGAAAAAAAGGTGTTTGGAAGGTGAACAACCCCTTTAATAAACAGTCAACACATTTCATGCCCTGTACTCGAACTGATTGAAACCAAACTGCATGGCAGTCACAATTAAAAATAATGACTGTGTATGTAACTAAAATCTACAATCTACCTTGTGACTGACACTTTACTGATTACAAATAAATATTTATTGACTGAATCCACGAGTCTTTAGTTGAACACTAAGGGCTATTCCACACGGGGAGATAGCCACGCGTTTGCGGTCGCGGCGACAAAGCGCCGCGCCAGTCGCCGCGACCGGCGCAGGCGACAGTTTTGTATGGGCGCCTATGTAAAAACGCCTGTGCTAACCACACGAGGCGATGCGCTTTTCAACAGTCGCCTGAAAAAGCCTGGCGAGGCATTTTCAGGCGACTGTTGAAAAGCGCATTGCCTCGTGTGGTTAGCACAGGCGTTTTTACATAGGCGCCCATACAAAACTGTCGCCTGCGCCGGTCGCGGCGACTGGCGCGGCGCTTTGTCGCCGCGACCGCAAACGCGTGGCTATCTCCCCGTGTGGACTAGCCCTAAAGGAGTTCTTCAGATAACCCTCAGATATATTTATAATCTATATTGAATTATTTGTCATGCTGTTCTTCCCTTTAAAATAGATTTTAAATAAAATATTTTAATATTGTAATAGTAATAATAGTAATAATATATGGTTATATACAGTAATATACCGTTAGAAGAAAACGGCAGGCACTCACAGATCCCACAAACAGGCTTGTAAAAGAAATGAGAACTTTATTTAGGCCACAAAAATGGATAAATATAAGTTTATATAATATACTGGTAGATGATGTAGACATGATGTAGATTTAACCAACCTAGCACTACATATTCCAGTTAAAATTAAACAAGGTAATCCAAGTTTTATACCTAAAAAGGGGCATGGCATACCCAAAAGTGCAGAGGGTTCTGGAATAAATTAGGATAGTGTCTCAGTATAACTAGCATGGCCAGCAACAATATTATTATAAATCAACCATGTGCACGTCATCATCACCTGCAAATTATAACTCTAGAAACAGCCCATTTTGACGTCACCTGTAAGTGAAACATGAAATACTGACAACATCACATGAAAACACAGGTGCCCATGGTGAACCTCTGAGTTTCGATTGGTTGGAGAGTAAGAAGATCTCAAGATGTTTGGCCACTGTCAAAATTTGTGCTACCATGTTCATGGATTTGGCTCTAAAATGTTAAAAACACAAGGCTGCAAGGGATTAAAAAGAACCAGGAATTAAATAATACCCTTCAGTCTAAAATGGCATTGTATAGTAGAAGGGAAACAAGTGGTCATGTATATTAGTATATAGTAGAAAGAAAATATTTTGGAAAATATATGTGTACTTTTTACTATATTCATTTGAATCTACTGCTCTACTTTGCTGGCAGCCTGCCATACTGTTATCACAACATTCATAAATAATTGTTTATAGCTACAGCTGGGAGCATGCCGGTGACAGATATAGCAGTGATTTCTTGGACAGTGAACTGTGTTCCTTTTCACTAATAATTATTTATTATGCTTATCAGTTTTACAGTATAACAAGTTGTCTATTTCCAGGGAGTGTCATTCTGTGGCTACTAAAGCAAATAAAGTTCTGTCTTGCATAAAAAAGGGCATTAACTCAAGGGATGAAAACATAATTATGCCTCTTTATAGGTCCCTGGTAAGGCCTCACCTTGAATATGCTGTGCAGTTTTGGACTCCAGTTCTTAAAGGAACATCAACATCAAAAAATTAAGTGTTTTGATGATTGGATGATTCCTTGGACAAGCATAATATCATAGTCTATGTGATACTAAAATCTACAATTAATATAGATATAGTTTATGTGAGTGTATGGACGGTTGCACTGTGGTTCATTTGGAGGGGCTGAACCCAACTTAACTATGTAGCTATTTGTTTCAGAACACAGTTGGGATGTGATCCCTGTCCCAAAGAGCTTAAAATTGATTATAGAATAGAACAAATTACTCAGGATTTCTTGAATTCCTTCTACCAATGATTGTTTCAGAACATATACTGTAGGAAACATCTGGCAGATATCTGATATAGTTTCTGCCTAATATGCTCTTTCATTGGGGCTTACATTTGCCTGTTTCGGTTATAATGTTGTAGCCATCTTAGCAGCAGACAATTAAGGTCATTGTATTGCAGAATTTACAATAAAACTCATCTGCTCCTTTTGTGAAAACTGCCCTGTGGCTCTCTGTTAAAAACAACCATATGTCTTCATTGAAGCTAGTTGCGTCCGTTTATGAGGAGAGCATAATGCCATTGTATTTATTAATACAAACTATCTCCTGCTGGAATGTAATTATATTTTCCTTGCTTAAGGAAATAGGATGATGTACTGTAACTTGAAAGAAGGTCTGGTATGCACTTGTATATATTCAAAAGTAGAGATTTTGTTATCAGAGTTATACTGGTCTTGAATTAGTGAAATATTAAAGGGAAACTATTATGGTTGTAATCAGAGTTCAAGATGTGCTCCATTAAAAGAAACAGATTTGTTAATATAATTATTTAGATATTCTCAAGTAGCTAACTATTTCAGTATCCTCTATCTGCTTCTCAGCATCAGAAAAATATAATGCAACTGCATTGAGGGCATCTTGATTTGTGCATTGAATAGGGATGTAGCGAACCGCCGAGTATGTGTTCGCGAACGCCGTTCGCGAACACCGGCAAAAAATGCGAACAGTTCGCGATGTTCGCGCGAACAAGTTCGCCGCAGAACAGTTCGCTACATCCCTAGCATTGAAGCACTGGAGTAGGGCTACTTGTGAAGGTAGGGACATGAATATAATGTCTGAGCAGTCACGTGGGGCAGTACTGCTCACTCTCTCACAGAGATTTGTCCATACCTAGCTTCTGGTAGGTATTAAGCTGGCCATGTACATGCACATTTTACATATTCTCATGTACGCTGAACAATCGATCTACCAACCTACAACTAAACATTCAGATTAAATGAACTAGTAAAAATAACAAATCGGACAATGCTGTGCCCATGATTTGACAGACCGCACATACGAAAGTTATGTCTGACCAATAGTAGTGACAGTCACCCGATAATATCATCAGATAGGCAATACATACAGAGAATTTGTTAGCCACAAAACAAACTTCTAACTTCATCAACTAAACGACCCATGGTATGAAAAATGTTGGGACCGTGCGGACACAAAGTCCGTGAGAAGCGCTATTATCTTTGTGTTTATGGCCAGCTTTAGGGGTAGCTCTAAAACAGTAACATGATTAGATTTGTAGATATTTGTTTTAGAGCTGCCCATCAAACTGTGTTTCTTAATATAGGTGAAAAAGAGTTCTCCTTAAAAGTCAAGTTATTCAGAAGTGAAATCTAATGCTCAGTTTTATGGAAATATACAGTAATTGTATAAGACTTGTCTTTCCTATTAGGTATATAGAATTTTTTCCACTATCATTTTATTTCAGTACAATGCTGAAATGAGGAAAGATCTTTTTGTTTGGTGGCCTTGCTATATATTTGTGTATGGAAAGTATTCCAGCGATGGTCATTGGCATTGCAGAAATGCATACCCTTCACAACTGCCACAAAATAAAAAAGGAAATAATGAAGGAGCAAACTTATATACCGTTATATATCATTTATTTCCAAACAATCCATAAAGATTTTTTTTTTTTTTTTTGCAATTGCAAATAATGATGTTGATCCAATTCAAGTACAATCATTATCATTTGTACTCTTCCCTATGTTTCATTTTATTATGTACTTAAGAAGGCCACAGAAGAACTGTGGTTTTCTATTTTAGTTTGTTTGTTTTTTGGGGGTTAAAAAAGATCTGGGATGTGTCACATGATCTTAGTGCTCAGTGTACCTGTCTGTTCTGTTTTGGAGTTATTCTGTTTGCTCTGCGGATTTAGCATGATTACCAAATAGTAACTTCTTGCACCATTTTTTATATACAAAGTATGAGATTAATAGTGCCCTCAGAACAAGAATGTGTAAACACGAAAAACAAAAAGATCATTGAAATCTTTAGAAAGAAATATATCATGATTTAGAAACATATTTGAAATATTAGGTTTTCTACATAGGAAAAGTGCATTTTTTTCAGCAAATGTGTATTTCTGGGTAGATTGAAATGGTGGTGTTTTTTATCACTGTAAAGGTGATGTGTTACCCACTGTATTTTGCTCATCAGGCTTTAAATGTATTTCTTGGTGTAACAGATCCCCTTTAAGGTTACTATAAAAATACAGCATTGTTTTGGCAACAAAGAACTCATAAATATTTGGATTTTTTGTTTTATTGACTAGTATTTTAGTTCACTTGACAAAGTATGTCTAAATTTAAATTGGTAAGTATAATATTTACTTATGCAACCAAAAGGAACGTTTTGCTATGGTTAATGGGAATATCATCGGGTAAAACAGTAGAATCTTGCAATCACAAGAAAATGTCATTGAGGTATTTTCTATGCATTTTTGCCCATGTGGAGTAAATTTTCCTTGTGGCCAATGTAACACATCATGTACCATTACACTTTGACCAGATGAGGAATTTAATGCTAACCAGCCCACCACCACTCTATCAGGACCACTCCATCAGTATGTATCATAAAAAAAAGAATGTTGCTTCTCACCCAATGAAATATATGTATTTTTGTGCCACTCTGTTTGGATCCACATACAGGTATGAGACCCGTTATCCAGAATGCTCGGGACCTGGGGTTTTCCAGATAAGACATCTTTTCATAATATGGATCACCAAACTTGCTACACATGCTAAAAAACATTTAAACATTAAATAAACCCAATACAATTGTTTTTCTCCAATAAGGATTAATTACTGTATATCTTAGTTAGGATCAAGTTCAAGTTTTGAATTATTTGTTTAAAGGAATTATGTGTTTATAGGAAATGGCCTTTCCTTAATTTGGTACTTTCTGGATAACGGGTTTCCAGAAAATTTAACCCATACCTGTATTCATATACTAAATAAAAACTGATCGTACTGATGGTTTATAATCTTAATGAGGTTGTGCACTTACACTCTTTTAAATAGTTAATCACAGGTGCAAATGATCATTTCACAGTAAAGAATTATTATATGGGAAGAAATATGATCAGAGCATGTCAGTAAAAAACAACCTAATTTGTCTTAATGCAAACCATCTCGAAAAAAGGATCCCTTATCCGGAAACCCGATATCCAGAAAGCTCCGAATTATGTAATGGCTGTCTCCCATAGACTCCATTTTATCCAAATAATCCACATTTTTAAAAATTAATTCCTTTTTCTCTGTAATAATAAAACAGTAACTTGTACTTGATCCCAACTAAGATATAATTAATCCTTATTGGAAGCAAAACCAGCCTATTGGGTTTATTTAATGTTATAAATATATTTCTAGTAGACTTAAGGCATGAAGACCCAAATTACAGAAATATCCATTATCCGGAAAACCTCAGGTCCCGAGCATTTTGTATAACAGGTCCCATACCTGTATTTGCACTTTTGATTATGGGAATAACTGCTAGTATCCCCAGACTATCAAATTGTGAAGTTTGACACCCACTAATAAAAGTTAATGAAGTTAATAAATTAAATTAGACAAGTAAAGGTTGTGCCTCTTGGTCACTTCTGGCATTTTGTGAGCTTTTCAGTTTTAGTACAAGTAGGATCAATTATGATCTATTATCCGGAAGCCCGTTATCCAGAAAGGTCAGAATTATGGGAAGGTCATCTCCCATATACTCTAAATTAACAAAATAATTCTAAATTATAAACCACATTTCCTTTTTCACTGTAATAATAAAACAGTACATTGTACTTGACCCAATTAAGATATAATTAATGTTAATGATTTTTAATAGACTTAAAGGGATACTGTCATGGGAAAAAATTTTTTTTCCAAAATGAATCCGTTAATAATGCTGCTCCAGCAGAATTCTGCACTGAAATCCATTTCTCAAAAGAGCAAACTGATTTTTTATATTCAATTTTGAAATCTGACAATGGGCTAGACATATTGTCAATTTCCCAGCTGCCCTAAGTCATGTGACTTGTGCTCTGATAAACTTCAATCACTCTTTACTACTGTACTGCAAGATGGAGTGATATCACCCCCTCCCTTTTCCCCCCCCAGCAGCCAAACAAAAGAACAATGGGAAGGTAACCAGATAGCAGCTCCATAACACAAGATAACAGCTGCCTGGTAGATCAAAGAACAATACTCAATAGTAAAAACCCATGTCCCACTGAGACACATTCAGTTACATTGAGAAGAAAAAACAGCAGCCTGCCAAAAAGCATTTCTCTCCTAAAGTGCAGGCACAAGTCACATGACCAGGGGCAGCTGGGAAATTGACAAAATGTCTAGCCCCATGTCATATTTCAAAATTTAATATAAAAAAATCTGTTTGCTCTTTTGAGAAATGGATTTCAGTGCAGAATTCTGCTGGAGCAGCACTATTAACTGATTCATTTTGAAAAATTGTTTTTTTCCCATGACAGTATCCCTTTAAAATATGGTGATCCAGATCACAGAAAGACCCCTAATCCGGAATACCCCAGGTCCCAGGCTTTCTGGATAACAGGTCCCATACATGTATAATAATAGCAAAGTTAGTGCCCACTCAGCAATCAAAGGTTTGGTAGCTATAACTCCTTGTAGTCCTACCATCCATATACAAATGTATCTTGCATCCAGCGCATACAATAAGATTACCCTATCTTCAATATAATTTCTACAGGCAAAGTGAGAGATTGGGGGGACTGGGTGGGAACTGACACTTATATGGTAGTGTCGCCTACTGTAACATAGAGCACTTAAATATCTGCATATTTGTTACCCTCCCATTTAGATTGTTAGCTCTAAAGTACAAGGACCTCCATCCTTTTGTTTCCTTGACACTAAAGCACTTATGGGAGAAAGTCACAAAGAGCAAAACAATTTTCACAAATAAGAATAAAAATTCTCATGTACTTTACAACATTTGCTAGATTTACATAGTTTGTCCCCTATAGTCATGCCCCTTCTGTAGACAAGCATGGGTATTTCTGCAAATAATTTACCAAACACTTTATCCTGATGAATAATGGGCCAGTATCTTTTTGCAATTTCTTCAATTTCTTTCTCTCTTGGCTGGCTTCTCTTGGCCAGACAGGCCCATTAATAACAGTTTCATTTGTTTGGGTGTGTTGGTAAATAACTGTTTTCCTTTTGTCCTTTTTTCTGTGCTGTATTTTCATAAAATAAAGAGTTTGCATCTTGGTTAAAAAGAAATACACATTGATTTTGCACATTATTAGAATGCAATCCAAAACATGGCTTTATTATGGTAGTGCCCTATTAGAAGAAGTAAAAGAAATAAAGAAAACAGTGAATGTTAGGCTTTGATTGTTATGTCCAGACTCCATGAGTAGGAGTATAAGAGTACAGGCATGGGATCCGTTATCTGGAAACCAGTTACTGAGAAAGCTCTGAATTATGGAAAGGCCATCTCCCATAGACTCCATTAAATCCAAATAATCTGAATTTTTAAAACGTATTTCCTTTTTGTCTGTAATACTTAAACAGTAGCTTGTACTTGATCCAAACTAAGATATAATTCATCCTAATTGGAAGCAACCCCAGTCTATTCGTTTATTTCAAGTTTACATGATGTTCTATTAGACATAAGGTATGAAGATCCAAATTACGGAAAGATCCATTATCTGGAAAGCCCCAGGTCCCAAGCATTCTGGTTAACAGGTCTGTACATACTGTATAGGATGCAGTTGTATGGCTAAAAGAGCATAGGGATCAGTGGCCAAACTTGCAATTTGATGCACATAATACATTATTTTCTCTTTTTACTGGCTTGGCTACCTGATATCCAAGGAAGAGATCATAGGGGTTTTGTACTGAAGGAGTACAAAATACTATGTTGATTCCCCAATTTCTTTCCAAGAATTGCAGCATATTTGTGCCTGGTGCAGTCAGGTGCAACCCAACTGTTCCCCAGTGAGATATACGTATATAGAAAAAAGTATGATTTTTAAATTAACCATATGGTAAATATTAATTGAGATATGGGAATTTTTTGATTTTAAGAGACTTTTCTGAAGGTGGACATCAAACAGTAACATTTTTTGTTTAGATTGACTTTATTTAAAATTATTGTATCATTGTTTCTGGTGCTAATACCAGTCTATCTTTCAACAGGCAGTCAATGAAAGACCCTTTATTCAAAAGTTATTTCGACCTGTGGCCAATAATGGGAGGCCTCATACACTTGGTGATCTAGTAAGAGAAGTCTGTCCTGCAGCAGTTCCTACAGAAGGTACACCTTTATTTAGTACAGGTATGAGACCTGTTATCCAGAGTGCTTGGGACCTGGGGTTTTCTGGATAACAGATCTTTCCATAATTTGGATCGTCATCCAATAAAGATTAATTATATCTTAGTCTGGATCAAATACAAGGTACTGTTTCATTATTACTGAGAAAGGGGAAATGCTTTTTAAAAATTGGCATATTTGGATAAAATGGAGACTAGGGTAGATGGTCTTTCTGTAATTCAGAGCTTTCTGGATAACGAGTTTCTGGATAACAAATCCCATACCTGTATTCCAAGTAATATTATGCGACTGCCATAATTGTAGATTTTTGCCCATTTTCTTATATGCTTTCTGAGACTATTGTTTCTCTCTCTACAGTAATTGACAAACAAAATGACATGACTATGAGAATATATAGTAAAACATATATTATAATCTGCATATAGTATAATATGCATGTTCCATGATTTGCATTTGCCACTCATCTGCATTTGTCCCTATAGTGACTGTTATTGTATCATTGCCACTTTCTGCAGCATAGAAAATAAGAAAATTAAAAGGAGAGACACCTGGTTTGGGCAATATGTGATCAAACCCACAGACAGCTAAGAATCTCTGAAGCCTACATTAAATCTTACAGAAGAAAGCACTGTGGTGGGGATCAGTCATGGGTTTTCTTGTCAATAATTGACAGGCTATAGGGGTGGAGCAATAGGGAACTAAAAACCACAGATGTTACCTGCAGATTCACATGTATAAAAAGGCTGCTATTATAGTATTCCCTTTGAAGATGTGAAACAGGTAAGATATTCTACCTTGGCAGATGAAAGAAGTCTTTTATTATGTTCTCTGTTTGATGATCTGAATATTATCACCTCCTTTAATTTCTTGGCAAGATATTCCCATCTTCCCATGTTTTTATTTCATTATTAAATCTTGTGTGTTGCTTTCTTTGGGCTAAAACGTGCTAGGTGGGTACAAGTGTAATTTGGTGAGAAAGTACATTAAGAAGAAACTTTGCTGCAGGCTTTTGTTTTTACCCCTCTTCTTGGACTATAATTATGATAGATTAGCCATGGTATAAAGCATTGCTCTGTAACAGTTAAAAGTATAACATCAAGGCTTTTTTTGCTTTAGTAATATCAATAGAAAACTTTCATTTCTGGTCCTGCAACTGAATATCAAAATGACTGGAATAATACTTATAAATCTTACATTGCGTTGGTCTGGGTGCTCAAAGCATGGTAAGGGCTATTACATATTGGGAATTGTCTCTGCTGTAGTGCATAGCTAGTAGAGAATTATCTTAATACATCCCATTGACTTTTAATTGAAACCACTGGTTCAGGTGGTCTCTGAGAACAAAAATGCACATACAAGCTGTTTTATATTTAAAAATGCCTGTGCGAGTGATGTCGGATAGCTTCAAACCTATAAGGAAAAAACGCCACTGCTTTTGAGCATTTTATGAAAACAGATTCCATTTTGAAATATAAAAAAAATAAAATAGAATAATTAAAAAAAAAAAAAAAAGATTTTGTTGGTGACGGTAATTCTTTAATACATATTAACATTATGATCAAAGCCAATTTGCTTTAAATCAGGGAGGTTTTATTATTGAAATTTGGCTATCCGTGGGTGTGGTCAAATTTACACATTTTCTGTATCAATCAGTCATTGTTTCAGGATACCTCAAAAATGGTTCTATATGGCCTTTAATTTTCTTACTTTTATCTTGGTAATTTTTTAAATTTTCCTTCAAATTTCTCGTTATTCATTCTCTAAAGTCTTAATATCATTCTAAAACTGGCCATACCATATACAAATGGAATTTGGCTGCTTTTGACATTACCGTCTATCTTTGTATGTAGGAGTGCCTAACTATGGTAGTTTGGATTGTCCTGCAATCAGTCTGTCCAGATGGAAAATTTGATCGGTGGTGCATACTTTTACCACAAGTGAAAGGCAACAGCAGATATGACAATGAGACCAACTGCTATTTCCTCTTCTGTCTGCAAATATGGACCACAGACCAAATTAATGTATAAGTGTAATTTGGATTAAACTAGCAAGTGTTACATAATTACATCAAAGTATGTACTGTTACAAAGTCTTTATACGTCTTCTCCATTAAGGACATTGTATCTAGTATAATCCTTATTATGGCTTTAATTTACCTTTAAAAATGAGGGTGAGGTAAAAAGAAAAAAAGAAAAAAAGGGAAGAGAAAGGGTAAAACAATATTCTATCCATAGAAGGTGAAATTTATAGACAATGTTTTGTAAGGCATATTTGTATTTTATGTATTATCTGTATTCATACCCTTAACTATACTTTATTATTTTACATTATTGTGACTACAATTTCACCTACAGATCGTTAAAAATTGTTTTTCTAGAGAAGGATAAGGTAATGCATTGTTACTCATCTATAGCTTTGTGGAGACCTCAGGCAACTAATTATATGGCTAAATACAACACCTTGTCAAGAACCTAACTGTTGGGCACATATCCAGCCTACACACCTTGAAGATTTGCCATACTGTACTCCCAACAATCTGACAGATTACTCTCTGTTCTTAATACTTGTGCTTGAGTCCCGTGCATAATTATAGAACAGCACACTACATTAATAGGTTTTCAGACGTTTAATTCCCTTACCAAGGTACAAGAAAATATGCATTTACAGACTGTTACCGCATCTTCAGTTTGTGGATCAAAGGGTGGTTAACCTTTAAATTAACTTTTAGTATGTTATAGAATGGCCAACTTTTCAGTCGGTCTACTTTTTCTCTTTTGTATCGTTTTTGAATTATTTGCCTTCTTCTTCTGACTCTTTCCAACATTCACATGGGGGTCACTGACCAAATCTAAAATCAAATTCTCTGAAAGGCTACACATTTATTGCTATTGCTACTTTTTATTACTCATCTTTCTATTTAGGCCCTCTCCTATTCATATTCCAGTCTTTTATTCAAAACAGTACATGGTTTGAACCCTCGCCACCAGATTGCTGAAATTGCATAATAAAAAGCTCGGACATGTAATGATGTAAATCAGGGCTGTCCAACTGGCGGCCCGCAGGCCTCATGCAGCCCGTGGCCCCCCACATGAAAGTCTGCCTTCTGTGTCTGTTTACCGTGTATAAAATTTAAAAGGTATCACTACAGAGATTAACTGGCCCCTGCATAGTTTAAACCTCAAATTCAAACTAATCCCTGTAGTGTTCACACATGTAATCCCCCTGTATTGTTCACACTAGTGACACCTCTATTGTTTACACCGTAAAGACCTATAACTGTTCACACCTGAGACCCAGTCTGAAACTGCCCACATTGTTCACCTATTACACCTTTTCAAACTGCTGAAGCACCAGCACTGTGTAACTGTATGTAGTCCATTTTAGAGTGGTCCTGATAGGTTTCACAGTCTCCTGCTCTGTTTTGCCTTCCCTATGCTCCCTGTGTGTGCCATACTCTGCCAGCCCTATGCTCCCTGTGTGGGCCCTGCTCTGCCTGTGGAACATAAGCCTGGTATTTGTTCTGGGGGTTTGTTAGCATTTGAAAATTATTGTTAGGGGCCCCTAAGGTGTTTAATCATGTGCTGGGGTACTGTATTATACACAGGGGAGGAGGAGGCATACATATATGTCTTAATATGACCTAACTTTTTTTCACATATGAGTGATAAGTTAAATCCCTGCAGTGAGCACCAATCATTTGGTTTTTTGGTGTGCTGCCACCTTTAATGTGGACATGGTCTTGTAACATGGGTGTGGTTTAAGTGGGTGTGGTTTAAAAACAGGGAGTAGGTAACACTGGCTTCCATTATCGGCCCTCCACCATGTAGCCCAGAAAAATTCCGGCCCTCTGTACCACAGAAGTTGGAGAGCGCTGATGTAAATGATGTATAACTTCTGTGAAATGCTGCAGAATATGTCTGTGCTATACACATTAAAACAGTTGATCTCTCAACCTTGAAAATTATGTCAGTGGGTGCAGTGGCGTAACTAGACTCCTAAGGGCCCTGGTATGTAAATGTACAACTAGGCCCCCCTGCGCGACCCCGCCCCCCCCGTGCATTGGATTGGAACACAGTCTCCCATAGACTCCATTATAATCAAATAATTCAGCTTTTTAAAAACAATTTCCTTTTTCTGTGTAATAATAAAACAGAAGATTGTACTTGATCCCAACTAAGATATAATTAATCCTTATTGGAAGCAAAACCAGCCTATTGAATTTATTTAATGTATATGTGATTTTCTAGTAGACTTAAGGTATGAAGATTGAAATTACGGAAATCCATTATCTGGAAACCCCCAGGTCCTGAGTATTCTGGATAGCAGGTCCCATACCTGTACTCAAAGGATATAAGCAAAGGAGTCTGAAATACATTTTTTTCTGTGTTAATGACAAGGGTTAATCAGTGCAGCATTAAAGGGGTTGTTCACCTTTACATTAACTTTAATATGGTGCACAGAGGGATTTTCTTAGAAAATTTGCAATTGGTTTTTTAATGTTTTTTATTTGCGGTTTGCGTTATCTAGCTTTTTATTCAGCAGCTGTCCAGTTTGCAATTTCAGCAGTCTGGTTGCTAGGGACCAAATTACCCTAGCAACTATGAATTGATTTGAATGAAATATTACAATATGAATTGCAGAGAGCCAGAATAAAAAAAAAAACAAGTACCAATAACAATAAATGTATAGCCTTACAAGTCATTGTTGTTCAGATGGGGTCAAAAATCCCTCATATTGGCCCCAGTAATCTGTGTACCTGTGCCAGCAGCAGCAGCAGCCAAGGTATTGCCCCAAAATCTGTACCTGCACCAGCAACAACCAATCCATATTGCCCCAAATCTGTACCTGTGCCAGCAGCCACCATATTGCCCCAATGTGCCTGTGCCAGCAGCCACCATATTGCCCCAATGTGCCTGTGCCAGCAGCCACCATATTGTCCCAAAGTGCCTGTGCCAGCAGCCACCATATTGACCCAATATACCTGTGCCAGCAGCCACCATATTGCCCCAATGTGCCTGTGCCAGCAGCCATTATATTGCCCCAATGTACCTGTGCCAGCAGCCACCATATTGCCCCAATGTGCCTGTGCCAGCAGCCACTATATTGCCCCAATATACCTGTGCCAGCAGCCACCATATTGCCCCAATGTACCTGTGCCAGCAGCCATTATATTGCCCCAATGTACCTGTGCCAGCAGCCACCATATTGCCCCAATGCGCCTGTGCCAGCAGCCATTATATTGCCCCAATGTACCTGTGCCTGCAGCCACCATATTGCCCCAATATACCTGTGCCAGCAGCCACCATATTGCCCCAATGTGCCTGTGCCAGCAGTCATATTGCCCCAATGTACCTGTGCCAGCAGCCACCATATTGCCCCAATGTGCCTGTGCCAGCAGCCACCATATTGCCCCAATATACCTGTGCCAGCAGTCATTATATTGCCCCAATATACCTGTGCCAGCAGCCACCATATTACCCCAATGTACCTGTGCCAGCAGCCACCATATTGTCCCAATGTACCTGTGCCAGCAGCCATTATATTGCCCCAATGTACCTGTGCCAGCAAGCCCAACAGCTATAATATTGCCCCCTGTACTTGTGCCAACAAGCCCATAGTGACCCTAATCTTTACCTGTGCCAGCAGCAGCCCAAAATACATCAGATCATATTGCCCCCAATATGTACATTTGCCTTCAGTAGCAGCATAAAATATACAGTATCCCCCAGCCAGATCTGTACCTGTGCCAGCAGGAAGCATCATAGAACAAGCCCTGTTCAAATGTCTTTGGTGCGAGGCACACTAACGCGCCAGAACTCTGCCTCTCTCTGCCTTGCAGCCATGTAAATGACGTCATTGACGCATGCACGCACGCAAAGCCGCATCGTGTTGGGGCAGTTAGATTATTAGATACTATTTAAGGCATGGCCCCTGGCCCCCCCTTCCTCTCTACGATGCAGTTCAAAAGCTCTGCGATAAGAGCCAGGCCAGAGCTGCCAGAGAGCCGAGGGGGAAGGGCAGGGGCTGCCAAAACCAAGATGAATATTGGCGCCGCAACCCTGCGCCGCCGGTGACGTCACACATAGTGCGCCACTGGAGGAGCGTGCATTTGAAAATCTGGAAACAATTTTATCCCTCTGTTGGGTTGCGGGCCCCATCGGGGGTGCAGGGGCCAGGGCCCTGGTACCGCCGCACCCTCTGCACCCCCGGTAGTTCCGCCACTGAGTGGGTGATGTTTGAAGCAGTTGTCCACACTGGAATAGAAAGGGATGGAATTTGAAGGCTGTTTTATCAGATTATTGCAATTCTGCTTTTTATCATTAAAGGGATATTGTCATGGGGGAAAAAGTCTTTTTTCCAAAATGCATCAATTAATACTGCTGCTCATTTTTCAAAAGAGCAAAATTATTTTTTTACATTTAATTTTGAAATCTGACATAGGGCTAGACATAGTCAGTTTCTCAGATGGCCTGACTTGTGCTCTTATAAACTTCAGTCACTCTTTACTGCTGAAATGCAAGTTGGAGTGATATCACTCCCCTCCCTTACCCCCCCCCCCCCAGCAGCCCAGCAGCCGAACAATGGGAAGGTAACCAGATAACAGCTCCCTGGCAGATATGAGAACAGCCCTCAGTAGTAAAAATCCATGTCCCCCTGCGATTGAGTAGGAGGAACAATAGCCTGTCAGAAAGCAGCACTGGCTCTTTCTGAAAGAACATGACCAGGAAAAATGACCTGAGATGGCTGCCTACACACGCCATATTTAAAGCACGCTGTGTATTTACGTAAAGTGTGGTTTTAAACTTGCAGATCCCATAGAGTCTATTGATTTGGTAGTTTCTTGACATATTGGCATTTCTGCTAAAAAAAAAAACAATACTGGTGTCCCTTGGCGGATTTTAGCATGCAAGCGCCCTGTGAGAATTGCCATAGTGCGTTTTCCATTAGTTTCAGTGGTATTGCAGTTTATGCGTATTTACGCCCGACTGAGCTTTTTTTAAAAACCAAAGTAAAAACGCCCCGTCTGGCCTGGCCCTTAGGGGAATCACATGGTTACATAGTGACATAGTTAATTTGGGTTGAAAAAAGACAAGTCCATCAAGTTCAACCCCTCCAAATGAAAACCCAGCATCCATACACATACACCCCTCCCTACTTTTACATACATTCTATATACCCATACCTATACTAACTATAGAGCTTAGTATCACAGTAGCCTCTGCTATTATGTCTGTCCAAAAAATCATCCAAGCCATTCCTAAAGGCATAAACTGAATCAGCCATCACAACATCACCATGTCTGCCACCAACCTTTAAGGTGTTCCCCATTTCATAGACGTGGAAGAGGTTGATGATCCCCCACTTCTAGGTGAACAGAGACGAGAACTTTGGGTAGGCACCAGTAACGTATCTATAAGCTATATAGTTATATAAGAACCCCCCCATCCCAAGACAATTTTCACTGCTGTTTGGTGCTCATGCAAAACTGCTGGCAGGCCCTGGTGTAGTTGCCCCCCCGGTAGTTCTGACTAGGCACTGATTTTAATCCTTTATGGCAAGAAAAGCTAATTTTGTTGGTATTCCATTCTTAAATGTACAGCAAGAAAATGGTTAAGGGGCACATATCACATCAAAATTATAAAAAATATGGTCCGGCAACATTCCTACATCACACACATCTGCATAATGAAGCAAGCTGGCTAGCATTATGTGCACGTGCCTCAACATGGCTGCTGGTGCAGGGGGCACAGTGCTCACAAAGGGGGTTTTCTTGAAGAAATTCTGTTGTTTCCCCCAAATATAGTGCGGTCTTTGTAAGCCTGCCTCTTGTTGGGGAAACTGTTTTGATGTGATAGGTGCCCTTTAAGGATCATTTAGGATTAATTTTATTACAGTTTAAAGCAGAGGCCAGAAATGCTGAATTTCTGATAAATTATGAATTTTACTTACAGTAAATAATTTTGTAACAAAATGAAAGTTTCCAGGGGAAAGTCTTATAAAAACCACAAGAAAGTGAAGAAAGGAGAAGTTGTATCATGAAACAATCAGTATTTCTAATACAACATGATCATAATTTTTTTGAACATTTTAATAGTGACTTAGAGGTTCTTGAATGTCATTTTGCTTTTTCATTCTGAAACACCATTCCATCCTCTATTTGGGGTTTCCTATTTGCATTTTTATTCTGACTCTTTCCAGTTTTCAAATGGGGTCAATAACCCCATCAGTGAGGCTGCAAACGTATTGTTATAGCTACATTGTATTACTCATATTTCTATTCAGGCCCTCTCCTATTCATATTCCAGTCTCTTATTCAAATCTGTGCATGGTTGATAGGGTAATTTGGACCTACCTACTGTAGTTACCTACAGGTCTCTTCCTCTTTGGCCTTCATCTTCTCACCAGGGTGGTAGTCTGCTGTGGAGTCTGGGACAACAAGGCCCTGCTGAGAAATAGAGTATAAATGCAATAGATAAGAAGCCACTCAGGTACTGAAAGAAAAACAGAAAACACTGACTGAGGCAGAAGAGAATTTTATTAAAAATGTAGGACCAGATACACTCCATACCTTTAGGGCTGCACAAATCACGCTAGAAGAAACTAGAGTTAAAATGACTCAAAAGAGATTGCTGTATGCTTCCCAAAGAACATTTGATAAAGGGGAGAAGAATGGGACAATTCTAGCATATCTCTCTAAATCCCCAACTCCATCCAACACTATCCCAAAAATTGCCTCCCCTTCAGGCAACATAGTAACTTACTACCAAACTTTGTATGCCACCAAAGTCAACTACTCATCAGAACAATTAACAAACTATCTTGATGATATCTGATTCCCCAAACTGTCACCACATGCAAATACCCTCCTTAATGTCCCTATTACCTTAGTAGAAGTGCAAGATGCAATAGCCTCCCTTCAATCCAACAAAACAACCGGTCCTGATGGCCTTCCATCTGACTGGTACAAAACCTCCAGTGAAATCCTCTCCCCCTGGTTACACAAGACTATAATACATGCCACTGAGGAAGACAACTTTCCTCCTTCAATGAGGCAGTGATCGTGGTCATCCAGACAGAAGGGAAGGACCCTCTTAAATGCGAGTCCTACTGACCTATCTCCCTGCTGAACACAGATGCCAAGGTGTTTGCTAAGGTCCTGGCCAACAGAGTGAAGCAAACTATGGAGGAAATAGTGGAACCAGACCAAACTGGATTTATGCCCAATAGATCTACCAATGTAAATATCCAAAGGCTATTTACAAATTTACATGTAACTCATAGTAATCATGGCTCACGTGTAGTAGTGTCACTGGATGCGGCTAAGGCGTTTGACTCTATAGAATGGCCATACCTTTGGGAAATCTTGAGGAGATTTGGCTTGGGGGACCAATTCATTAAATGGGTGAAACTATTATACCAACAACTGGTAGCGAGAGTCAGCGCTAATGGCTGCCTATCAGCTGTATTTAACCTTTATAGGGGCACCCAACAGGGATGCCCATTATCACCATTCCTTTTTGCCTTGGCAGCGGAGCCTCTGGCAGTCCTGGTCCGCCAGGCAAACAACATCACAGGACTCTGCCTGTGGAGAGTGGAAGAACACATCTCTCTATATGCTGACGACATACTGTTGTATCTGGATAACCCAGGTGACTCCCTTCAGGCGGTCCTGAGTGTAGTGGATCACTTTGGACAATATTCAGGGCTAAAAATCAATTGGGAAAAATCAAGCATACTCTCTATCGATACCAACATCGACCCCGACCTATTCCCTCCCACCCCTCTGATCTGGGTGGACTCGTTCAAATACCTTGGCATTGTGGTACATAGGAATTTAGACGCCTAAAGATACCTTCTAATCTTGAGCCAATCCTCTCCACTATGAAAGACAAACTGAAAGTATGGGCTAATCTGCCCATTTCCATCTGGGGCAGGACCAATCTTCTAAAAATGATATTTCTCCCCAAGTTCCTTTACATATTCCACAATTCCCCTGTTCCCATCCCCCGTTCCTTCTTTACCTCTATTGATATGGCCCAAACAGTGTTTCTCTGGGCTAACAAGCCCCCCTGGTTTGCTAGAGCCAAACTGTGGGCTCCTGTTAGCGAAGGGGGATTGGGCCTCCCACATTGGTACTTTTACTCACTAGCAACCCAGATTTACTATATACATTGGTGGCTTAATCCAGATTCATATAATCCGAATTTCCCACTACAGGCCACTTTGGCAAACTCAATAGAGTCACTCTCATATATCCCATTTCGCAAATCCCCCGATTTTTACACAACCCAACCAGTTATAATCACTCCATACAAAGCGTGGGTGGCAGCACTTAAAGTTTGCGATCTAGCACTACCCCTCCTGTCGCCTCATCTACCCCTATGGGGAAATTCCTTCCTCCCACATCTGCAACATATAGCAGAGTACAAAATATGGCCACAATGGGGCCTACATACACTAGGGGACTTCGTTAAGGATGGAATGATACGCCCCAGGACCGAAATTAAACATGTCCATAAACAGGAATCTCTCCCCTGGTTCTCCTATTTCCAGCTTAGACAGGCCACCAATTCTCAATTTCAAGGGAACGCTATGAACCTTACAACATCTGAGATAGAATCAGCCCTGAGAGCCCCTACCACCAAGAAACTTGTTACCAGGATATACTCACTTCTCCTAGCTACTATTAAGCCTCCATTTAACGCAGCGGGTGCAGCCTGGAGCAGGGACATCCCAGGGTTGGAGGATGGGGATTGGGAGGAGGCAACTGACAGGGCCTATGACTATCTCGTGTCGACCAGAGATAGATTGATTCAGTTCAAGATCCTACATAGACTCCACTTAACTCCAAATAGGCTGTTTTGTATGAACAGACTCGACTCACCACAGTGTCCTAAGTGTAGGGCCTCAGAGGCGTCATACCTACACCTCATCTGGTCATGCCCCCGAATCCAAGCCTTCTGGTCTCAGGTTCTCAACTGTATTCAGGATAAAACGGCACTACCCAACCTGATAACCCCTCAGGTGTGCATTCTTGGTGTAATAGATGAGGTAACCCCAAGGGCGGCCATGAGAATTATTTTTCGTACATTACTGTTCTATGCCAGGAAATGTATTCTCCTGAATTGGATGTCCCCCCAACCACCCACTTTTAATGGCTGGTTGAACTTGCTAAAAACAACTCACCTGTACTGCAAGACGATGTCCTCAGAAATATGATCTGGTGTGCCGGGCCTGGCTGGAGGCCACAGAGGAGCCTTAATGTTAGAGATGGCAAGATAACAATGGGATATATAGCTACAGTATATCACCTACTTAAGTGCCCTAGGGGCAATAGATCCAGAATTATACTTGAATTAAAGTATATATAATGTACAGGATTCAAATATTTCAAGTGCTGATATACTGTGTGATATATTTACAATAAGATGGAACCATGCATAATACAATATTTGTTTGTTTGTTTGTATTGTTTGAAAAGATTTTCATTCCATCTAAGAGGGAGAACCCACATTTTCCATTTTTCAGGGGAAAAACAGGCATAGTCTTGTTTTATAAACAATATGTTTCCTTTAATGTAGAGAACACATTTTGTTGTAGCTACCTTATATAAGAAACACGGCAGCTCAAACCACCAACAATCTGGTTTGATCCTAACCTAAGACTAGCTGGGCCAGTTCTTATTTCTGTGTGCTTGTTTTTAGAAGCTATCCATCTTGTCAACCTGTTTTTCTAATGCATTTTAAAGAGAGACGTGTTTCTATGGATGGACAACACCTATGTCCCCTTTTGCTTTCTTTCAGTTGTAAGATATTTATTTTTACCTCACGTACATTGAGTCAATGTATAAAGAATAAAAAAATACATTTGTGAAATGGAATTCTGGCTATACAGGAATATCTGGTGTAAAATCCCTCTGAATACAATGCTTGAGTCATCTTGAAACTTTTCCAAATAATGCCAAAGCCTAGAATTTCCTGTTAAGTTTGAGAAACGTTTTTGTGGAGATTCTCTGCATTTAAGGGTGAGATTTTCTTAAGGTTTTTTTTTTTTTTTTTAAACGAATGAACATCGCAGGGAGCGATAGGGGAGGTTGGACAACGCCAGATACTTTAGGAAAGTTTAGTTCTCCTTTAAAGGATATGTCAACCCAAAAAAACTTTTTTTTGCCTAATAAAAGAAAACATTCTAAGCAACTTTGCTATATACATTCATTACAAATTGTCTATGATTTTTAAGTCATTTGTATATATATTGCTATTGAAAGCAGTGTTTGTCTGTCTCTTGCTATTCTCTGCCCAGATGGCTCAGACTGTTGAAACAATGCAAGACAAAGCAGCTGATTAACAGACCTGTCTTTGCTGGGAAACTAAGACTTTTGCAGCACTGTTTAAAAAGTAACAAAATGTTACTTTCAATAGCAATTGTTTTTTACTAATAACTTTAAAAGCACTGAAACTTTTTTTATAAATGTATATTAGAAAGCTGCTAAGAATTATGTTTTCTTTCATTAGGCAATTTTTTGTTGTAGGGTTAACTTGTCCTTTAAGTCATTAAGGTGACAATCACCTTTTGCAAAGTCCTACCAAAGTGGTAAAACTTTACAAAAGAAGCTCTTTGCCATATATTTTATTGAAAAAATATAGAGCTCAACCTTAGTGCTTCTCCCTCTGAAGGGAGAAGGTTTTCCCTTCCCGTGTGAATGCAGAGATCAGCTTTGGGTAAGAATCTTCAGGAAGGCTATTGCCGGCTTTAAACATTACTGCATGTGCAGTAGCAAATAACATTGCGCTGTTTGCACACACTACATCTTCTTGTCATCCGGAGATTGTGTAAGCATTGCCTTTGGGTATTAAAATTACATAAAATGAGTGACTTCAGTAATCAGTTGACAGGTGTAAAATACTATTGGCAATCTAGCAGTCCTTTGTGGCAAGTTAAAGGAGGCATATAGCATAAGTAACCCCCCCTCCCCAATCTTATAGGTAATCATGAATGGTATAGGTATCAACTTTCACTCAGGGCTAAGGCTAGTGCCACATATAGTGGATCTCAGTGTGTGAGGCCGAAATCCAATGCAGTGGTTCTGGGTGCAGGTTTTGGGGGAATTTTTCAAAAAAGTAACCCAAAACATATTTTCTAAGCACAATACTTCTATATTTAAAAGAGCATAATGCACAGGCAGGACCGCCATCAGAAATTGCAGGGCCCCATATGACAAAATTTCCTGGGCCCCCTGGGCTGCACCCACTGCAAGTCCCACCTACAGGTCCGCCCCCCTTCTCACAGTAAAAACAAAAAAAAATATTGGTGGCTAGGGTTCCCACATTTTAATAAAAAGAAAAAGATATTGGTGGTCAGGACCCCCCATAAAAAAACATTTGTTGCCAGGGTCCCCCCCCATTAAAAATATTGGTGGCTAGGACCCCACATGAGAAAAAAAAACTGGTGGCCAAAATTGGTGGCCGTGCCCCCCCCCCACATTATGAGAAAATTGGTGGCCAGGGCCCCTTAAATGTTCATGCCTTCCCGAAGTCAGCAGCTCTCTGAAAGATGGGGGGCCCGGCTAATCAAGTAAGTGTGGTGTAGCCAGGCCCCCCTTACCCTCAGGGCCCCCTACAACTCTCCCTCCTGTCCCCCCCCTGATTGCTGCCGGCACAGGCATAGTCTTGTTTTATAAACAATATGTTTCCTTTAATGTAGAGAACACATTTTGTTGTAGCTACCTTATATAAGGAACACGGCAGCTCAAACCACCAACAATCTGGTTTGATCCTAACCTAAGACTAGCTGGGCCAGTTCTTATTTCTGTGTGCTTGTTTTTAGAAGCTATCCATTTTGCCAACCTGTTTTTCTAATGCATTTTAAAGAGAGACATGGACGGACAACAACCATGTCCCTTTTGCTTTCTTTCAGCTGTAAGATATTTATTTTTACCTCACGTGCATTGAGTCAATGTATAAAGGAATAAAAAAAATCCATTTGTAAAATGGAATTCTGGCTATACAGGAATATCTGGTGTAAAATCCCTCTGAATACAATGCTTGAGTCATCTTGAAACTTTTCCAAATAATACCAAAGCCTAGAATTTCCTGTTAAGTATGAGAATCATCTTCGTGGAGATTGTTACTAATGAGCATGATATATAGTTACATGTTAATAGAACAGAAAGAAAATCCAATCCATTCTAATGAGCATGTTATAAAGTTACATGTTAATGAAAGAGAAAGGAAATAATCCATGTTAAATAAAAATTCCCACATATCAGCTTTGCAACAGTGATAATGAAGCTGTCCTAGTCGACCAGCTTTCTGCCCACTCTTCTCTTCTTCCCTTTCCCATTTTGTAGTTTAGGCCACTGTTCCCAAAATGTGATACCAAGCTTGCTTTCTGAGGCACCGTATACATCTCAACAGCTCATTCTACATTGCTATAAAGCCTGTGTTTATTCTGTTAACTCAATGATTTACATTGGAATGGCAAGCCGCAACATATTCCTTTGGGTGCAAACCAATTTTTCTGGGTAGGATAGGATGTGCCAAATATGAATTTTCATTCAGCCTGGGAAATGACTATGAGAAACATGTATGGCTCTAACCTACCTCTCTTTCCACACTCTGTAGGTGACTAAATATAGTGATCATTTGATACTGGATTCATTGTGGTCAGGTATGGACAGGAAAGGTAGGTGGAGCAATCAAGGAGAGAGAGGCGGAAAAAAGAGTAAGCGCACACACAAGTTGGTAAATAGAACATAGCAGAGAGGGGAGAAAAAAGAGGTACCTTGGGAAGAGAAAGTGGTAGGGATGCACCGAATCCAGGATTCGGTTTGGGATTCGACCAGGATTTGGCCTTTTTCAGCAGGATTTGGATTAGGCGAATCCTTCTGCCCGGCCGACCGAATCCAAATCTTAATTTGCATAACCCAATTAGGGGCAGGGAGGGAAATCTCGTGACTTTTTGACACAAAACAAGGAAGTAAAAAATGTTTTCCCCTTCCCACCCCTAATTTGCCTATGCAAATTCAGTTCGGTATTCAGCTAAATATTTTGCAAAAGATTTGGGGGTTCGGCCCAATCCAAAATAGTGGTTTCAGTGCATCCCTAGAAAATAGTAAAAACAGTTCACAGAAGGGAAAGAATGGGTTGGAGTAAAAGGGAGTCTGGGGTGAGAGAACTGTTGGGAATTGGGTGTCGGTTTTTCTGTTGTTGATGGGCAAGTTGTTGGCTTTATATTACTTCTACCTATGTTGCATTTTAAGCATTACATTTACATCTTGTGTGGTCATTACAGGCTGAAGGTAATGTGTGGTACAATAGTTTGACTCAAAAAAGAAAAGCAATGAAACAAGCACAATCATTTGTACTTCCTCTTGTGGATTGTTCACACTATTTTGAAGTATGCCCTTGTATTTTGTGACCTAAAGCTGGCCACATAGGCGTGTAGATTTTATTATTTGTGTGGCGAACGCTCCTTCGTTTCAGTCAAACGATCTACCATTAACCATTCCGTTTAAAATAAGTAGGATAAATAACATATCAGACAATGTTCTGCCCATTAATTGACAGACAACAATCATAGCAAAGTTATCTCTGACAGATTGTAGTGACAGTCACCCACTGATATCATCAGATAGGCAATACATGCAGAGATCTTATCGTTAGCCAATATAAATCTTTTAACCTGTCCGATTGATTGACTGAACGACCAATTGCCATGGTGCAAAAAATGTTGGGGCACTCACACACAATCTGAAAATCTGTGAATCTTCGTTCCGTACGACTCTATCTTTATGTCTATGGCCAGCCTAAGTGTTTCTCAAATGCACACAGACACACACTAGGAAAAGTAATAGCAATAATCTAAATGAGACTTGTTACATTTTCATTTTGGATTCTTATCAGTAAGTTTATGTGTAGAACTGCTAATTTGTTTTCAACTGTCTCTGCAAACAATCCTGATAAAGTAGCTTTCTTTTTTTTCTAGCTCCATCCACAAACAGTAGGAAAGCCTGGGTAATGTAGGTGTCATGACACTGGATAATCCCGGCATTTGTCTTTTATAAAACATGTGCACAAACAAGTCAATGATTAAATGAACTAGCTAAACTGATTGCTTTTGTGAAGCAAAGGAAGATACAGACATTTCTTTCTGACATCCATATCTGTTATCTATTTAAGATGTATTCAAGTTTTAGGGGCAGATTTATCAAGTGTCAAAGTGAAAATTCGAAATAAAAAAATTAGAATTTCAAACTATTTTTGTGTATGTGTATCGAATAGGCGAAAATTTGATTAAAATTTGAAAAGATTTAAATATTAGAATATCGAAATTTATCATGTACTGTCTCTTTAAATCTTTGACTTCGACCATTCGCCATCTAAAACCTGCCGAATTGCGGTTTTAGCCTATGGGAGACCTCCTAGACCCTATTTGGAGTCATTCGGTCAATTTACGTTTTTTGGGGCAAATACTTTGATTCGAATTAGATGAAATGCGCTAAAACTTTGATTCGAACAATTCGAATACAGCCTATTCACCCAAAGTTAAAAACTTAAATTTTTTTTTTTTAATAATAAATTTCGATTGGTCTTTTTTATTTGAATTTCAAAGTTATGGGAGTTAAAAAAAACTCTGATTACTTCTAAATTCGACCCTGGATAAATCTGCCCCTTAATGTCACATGCGGCGCTTCATTTTCCAAAGTCGCCCGAAGTTTCCTTATGAGGCAACTTCGGAAAACGAAGCGACGTGTGTGCATTGCTGCAGGCGATTTTCATTTTAGCTGGCAGGGGGAAGGCAGTTCGGGGAGATTGTCCCCCCCCAAAGAAGAGGCGATTTGTTGCTGGGGCGACTAATCTCCAAGAATCTGCTCGTGTGGCCTGACTATTAAACTTGCCAAGTTTTTTTAAAAACCTGATTGTGGGAGTAAAAACTCCCTGTGCCTGATAATTCATCTGCCCTGTTCGTTTTAAGGTAACAACAGTTTACAGAGGTTGTTCACCTTCAAAACATTTTTTTCTCTATTCAGCTGAGAACGTTCAACAGAACAGCTTTATTTAGTTGCTTTTTATGTTTGACCGTATAAAACATTTTGACCGTATAAAACTTTATTGTTCTCTCTAGTGTTTTTGACTAGTAACTCACTAAATCAATCTGTGGACTGATAGCAAATACTGTATCAATATAACAATAACCTTTGGGGATTATACTATTTATTCACTAATGTATCAAATTAGAACAGTTTAAAGGGGCCGTTCACCTTCCAGGGATCAATTGGGAGATGTTTGCAGAGATGTTTGAACGAATTCTAATAGAATTTGATTTGAGTTTTCGGGTCATTTAAATTCGTCCGAGTTTTAATAATTTGATTTTATTAATAAATTTCGCCATGTCGAATTTTGAATTCATTCGAATTTAAGGGAGTTAAAAAATAACTCAAATCAATTCGAAATTCGACCCTTGATAACTGTGCCGCTAAATGCATCAATTTAGAACAGTTAAAGAGTCGGCGACTGCCCCCCCTCCCAGAGCTGCTTTAGAAGTTGAAAAACAAAACTTAACACTTCAATATTAGATAAACATCACATATAGAAAATAGAAAGTAAAAGTCTTTATTTATGGTGAATAATCTGAAACCATCTGAACTGAAAAAAAGTGTTTGAAGTTGAACAACCCCTTAAAGAGCATTTAAGAGAACACAAATACTCATGAGCCCTTCTATGTAGCAGCTTTTCAAACATGTTTGGGAAACACTGTACTTGAATGACATTGAGTTGCATTGCCCAAAGTCATATAGAAATAATATATAGTCAAACATAACCCCATTCTTCCTTACTGGCCACTTATTCAGTAAAAAGGACCAAATCATCGCATGTAGTACCTGACAATATAACTTCTGTTAATCATTTACAACACATCTGAATCTTGGCTAAAATATTCACTGAAGTCTAAAATTACCCAAATATTTGTTTCTCAGTTCTGAATTGTTTAGTCTGTACAAAGGCCTCATAAAAGATCTGTGTGTGTAGCTATTTCTACCGCACTGTGTTTATCTGCCTGTATGAGTCACATAATATGTAAGACTTCATATGAAAACTTTTCATTACTTTCCTATCACAATTTCTTATTTTCATAATACATCAATACATATTCCCCATATTAGCCCAGTCTTTGCTAAGGGAATTTTAATTTATCTTTAAAAAAAACACATGTTGATACATGCTGCCTTATAAAAATTATTTTGGATGATTTGTATTTTTTATAGATATAGGTATGAGATTCACAATGAGTGCTGTCTTTTTACATTCCTTTTAAAGAACATTATGTACAGATTGCTGACCTTATTGCTAGCAGGTACAAGCAACCCATTCAAATTTGTTTAAATATTAAACTGTGGGAATAAGTGGTGCCATATTTTGGAATTCTCCTTATAAAAGGTTTCTGGATAATAGATCCAGGTGCATTCTGGTAATGTCAAATCATTTTTTAAAAAGAGAAACTATCCTCTTTTTGGACACCACTGCTATTCTTCACTAGCAATGCTGAGGATGGACTGGCATGGTGACTGCAGAAGGCCACTGAATAGACCCAGCACCTTACTACTATATATGTTTACATATCTGGAAAAAAAACCTTGATGTTTTATATCACATAGCTTTTTGACAAAGATGATTGAATGATTTCTGCAGAGAAAGCAAAGCACCTCATTAATATCAGAAAGTCAACTTGTATTTACATTCTAACAGATATTATTTGTAGCATTGCATTCCAGCACCTGAACATTTTGGGGCAGATTTATCAAAATGTGAGATTCAAACTCACCACAGAAAACTCACCCATGTTGTATTCATTCCTATGGGATTTTTAGAATCGTATTTATCAATCACCATTTGATAAATATACTTTTAAAAATCCCATAAATTCATTTACTTTGATAAATTTGCCCCTAGATATGGTGGATATTCTGCTTCTTCCTTTTTTTTTCATTTGGAAAGAGTTGTTCATAGCAAACACTCTTGTTATTCATGAGATCAGGGAAACAGAAAGACATGTCACTGTATTATAGTAGTGCCAATAGTTTTGATGGTTTGCACTAACCTATAAGCCAGTGTTTCTCCTGCTAGAAATTCAACCCTAAAGCTTCCCTAGTTTTTGTGTTTATATTCTGATACATTATGTTATGCTCTTAGAATTAAAACCTCATACCTTACAAAGTATTTTGTGAAAGATGAATTGCCCTTTTAAAATTAACCTTGGATGCATGTTCCTCTGGTTACAGCCTGACTTTGTTTAATTATCTTGACCTAACCTTGCTGTCTATTATTGCCAGGCCAAGAGAGAAATCCTTTAGCTTGATGTATATGGTACAGACCCTAGGTTATGGTTTTGCTCAGCCATGAGTTTAGTTAAGTGCTTTTTACTTATTACAGACTTAGTTAAAATTGCCTTTGACAAATTCCACTTTTCTTATCTTTTGTAACCTATGCAGAAAGGAAATAAATAAATATATATATATATATATATATATATATATATATATATATATATATATATATATATATATATACAGTATATATAATGACAATATGCATTATATATAGATATAACTACAAAAGAGTTTTTTTCAAGCTGTGTTTATTTCCTCTCATAGGGACACATTTACTAAGGGTCGAAGTGAATTTTTCGAATTAAAAAATTTCGAAGTATTTTTTGGGTACTTCGACCATCGAATAGGCAAAATTCGACTTCGATTCGAATTGAAAATACTTTGAATATTCGACCATTCGAAAATCGAAGTACTGTCTCTTTAAAAAACTTTGACTTCGACACTTCACCACTTTAAACCTGCCGAATTGCTATGTTAGCCTATGGGGACCTCTTAGAACCTAGAGCCAAAATTTGGCTAAGTTTTAAAAAGTTGAAGTTTTTTTTTTTTTGAAAATCGTTTGATCGATTAAATCGTTCTATTCGAACAATTTCTATGATCGATCGAACGATTTTTCTTTGACCAAAAAAGATCAAAAAAATCAAAAAGAAAAGTTAGACTATCGAATTTGGCCAATTCAATGGTCGAATTTTGAAGTTTTTTAACATTAATCTGCCCCATAATGTTTGATACTGTTTTTAAAACATCCGCACAGTACTATGTGACTCAACTTTCTTTTGCTTCCCAACCTGAACTTATTCCCCTCCCATAGAATAAACCTATTTTGCTACCTCTAATGTTTGTGTCATATCTAAATTGAAACTGGGATGTTTTTTCCATTGTTTTGAAATGATAAAATATGAATAGAAGATATTTTTGTTCACTTTTTATTTAAATTATACTTATCAGGAATAATGTCACTCGGGATGAAAAATTATTTGTTTTACAGGTATGGCATTGGTTATCTGGAAACCTGTTATCCAGAAAGCTCTGAATTATGAAAAGGGCATTACCCATAGACTCCATTTTATCAAAAATAATAAAAAAAATTTAAAAGTCATTTCCTTTTTCTCTGTAATAATAAGACATCAAGATAAGTGCATTGTAATTGACCCAAACTAAGATATGATTTATCTATAGTCAAAGCAAAAACCAGCCTAATGGGTTTATTTTCTGGTAGACAAGGTATGACAAGGTATGAAGATCCAAATTATAGAAAGATCTGTCATCATCGGGACTGGAGCAATGGGGATTTGCACACGTGAAATTTAAATATCTATTGAATCTCCTGTGCATCCCCAATGTGGGTGTGGTTGGGCAGCATGCCGCCTCCTAAAATCCTGCCCAGGCCTTGGTGGCCTTTCCACAAATCCGGGCCTGTTTGTTATCCGGAACATCCCAGGTCCCGAGCATTCTGGATATAAGGTCCCATACCTGTATATAAACCTAGTACTTCCCTTTAGACTAAATATCCACAGTTATTTACAAACAGCAGCTGTAAATATTGGGACCTGCCTTTTACAATCACTCTCAAACACATGCTAGCACAATTATGGTTGTAATGAGTTTTAAACCTTAACTCATATAGGGCATGGTTTTACAGCAGTTAGCATACCCACCCTGCACTACTGGGGTCATGAGTTTGGTTCCGACTAGGACTATGTCTGAAAAGTGTCCCTTACTATTATAGGTTTCCCTACTATGCCAAGCAACAAACATAACTATGCTGAGAGGATTTCATAGGTTTCTTACTGATTTCATCCACATGTTTTTTCTAAGAGAGACAGATTTCATTATCTTTATCCTTGGTTTCATGCTTTTTTTTCTACATATTGAGCATGAGGAATACATCCACGTCAGCATGAAATGATGCTATAAAACTGGTTTGCAAGTTAAACATCCTTATGAACTAATGTTTTCCCAGTTATTCACCTCGATTTATTCAGTAAGAGAGCACATGCCAGAGGGGAGACATTCTGGCCTCTTTGGTTAAAAGGCCTTCACATTGAAGCTGAGTCACTCTGTCTGCCCAAACTGCATGGAATGTTTCTCTTAAGGAGACATTTCACACACAGTATATACTAACTTCATAAATCACCTTCACTTTTGGGAAAAGTAACTTTTGCTTTAGTTTTCATGTAATTAAACATTGATACTAAAAACCTTAATGTACACACACCAGCATTTAACCTCCCCCAATAATGTATAATGCACATTCCATGGTGCAGACAGCTTGTGTACCATATTTACAAATATGTCTCGGTGACTTAAAATTCATTATCTTTAAATCTGCTGTGGTTTCTCGCAAGCACAGTCGGACTCTATATGTTTTATTTTTACCCCTCTAAAGCCTATAGGGACAATAGAATATTACTCAGCATTTAATAGAAATTGTGTGGGCATAAACATTAGTCATTGTACTTTCTTTACTTAAAAGGATTAAATTTGCTTTTATTTATTTTCCTAAGCCTTTATGTAGCTAATGTTGTGTTTGGTGAAAGATGCCTGTACAGAGATAAATGGCTCCTACACTACACCCCCTTTCAGATAATAATCTTACTTCTTATCACTAAAGCTAAATGTTTAATATTAAGAAATAATAAAATGTACAATTTCCTGCAAAATCAAATGGGTTTAACCCTATAAACTGATGGCTATACAGGTATGGGACCTGGTATACAGAGTGCTTGGAACTTGTGGTTTTGGCTCTTCATACTTTACGTCTACTAGAAAATAATTTAAACATTAAGTAAACCCAGTAGGCTGGTTTTGCTTCCAATAAGGATTAATTATATCTTAGTCAGGATCAAGTAAAAGCTATTGTTTTATTATTACAGAGAAAAAGGATATCCTCAAAATCAATCAAGTTAATTATTTGATTTAAGTCTTTGGGAGATTGCCTTTCTGTAATTCCGAACTTTCTGGATAACAACATCTGATACCTGTGTATGTGAAAAATTGTAATGACATTATTTTATAAAATTATAGTGTTGGAGCCTTTGGGCATGATGAAAGTTAAATATGGTCTGACAGTATTTTTTAGGGAATTAAGCAGTTTTTTCCTTTATTTATGGATAATTGCAAAAACAGTGTTAGTTGTGGTAGTGTTATATTTTTTATGATTTGAAATAAACAAGATTCATAGTGAGATTAAAATGTTGCTTCTGCAAGCTTTATGTAACACTAAAGGAAAAAATTCCAGTTTTTGATATGGTTAAATGTTTCATGTGCAAACAATGTTTATTTTGGTCTCTCTTTAACTTGTTCTCTTTTTTTTATCATTTGCATTTTGGAATTCATACATATGGGAATGTGTTTATTTGGATAGTGCTGATGAAATTTGTGGTATTTTACACACTTCTGTACATATGTTATTTTATAAACCTTGTTATTCATTAACCATAACCTAGCTATGCCTATAATTGTTTAATTTCTTTGTAGATGAAGAGAAGAAGTATCAGGTGATGATACATGGCATAGAACCAATGCTGGAGACTCCAGTGCAGTGGTTAAGTGAACATCTCATCTACCCTGACAACTTTCTGCACATAAGTATAATTCCCCGGCCTACTGACTAAAAGGCTCTTCCATGTTCATGCGTGTGCATCAGGTCCTCTTTTGTAGCATGTGCACGAGATTTAAGAATGATGCAAAACTTGCCCTGATGACAACTGATACATAATAGCTTCTTTTTTTTTTTTTGCTATGTTTGGACCGTTGATTCAGAAAAAATAAGGTTGAACTCATTTATATGGTATTAGTAATGACATTTTTGCATACTTAAGACAGAAGAGGAATTGGACTTACCTTCATAGGGTGTCAGGGACCCTTTAATAGAAATACTTGGTTAGTGTTTGATCAGAGGATAAGTGTCCTTAAGGCTATGTGCCCTTTATTAATGTATAGCGTTATGTTATATGCACTCTTAAACCTGCCCCACATTTTTAATTGAAATACCTGACCAACACCTCTCATGTAGGTCCCATTGACTGATTTCTTACTAAAATCCAATTCCAGAAGAGATTAGTGTAGATTACACAAGATGATAATAATAGCAGTATCTATTTCTTGTTGTCAGAGAGCTCATGGAGCAGTTAATTTCCAAGGAAAGTGGCCTGTATGTGGTCACCTTTATTTTGCACTTGTAAAACTCCCTCACAAGATCTCTCTTTTTCTATAGCAATATGTAAACTAGGAATTTAGAAGTATTAAAGATTTTGGCTATGATTATTTTCATGGAAAAAATTCCCTATTGATTGCTTGATTTCTCTTAGTATAAAGGCCAGTTGAATTGGGCGTTTTTTCTGTTGCTGCCTTCCTGCGGAAAGCAAAGTCAACCAAGAAAGCCCAGTCCACCGGTCACTGCTTCTAGTACTATTGAACATAAAGTGCAAATGGTCCGTTTACATTCTGTGGTATTAGAGGTGCTGATGGATGTCTGAGACACTGCTGTTTACCACCAGAATGCCATTGGTCAGAGTATTACCGAATTCTCTATATTGCACTTACAATTACCATCATTTTGGCCATATATTTTTAAATATATGATTTGTCACTGATTTATCCGTAGTTAGTAGATATTGGTGCCTTAAGTATAAACCACTGTTAGAAGCTGCACTATTTTATCAGTTTTTTTTTTTTTTTGAACTTTTTTTTTTAATAATCTTTATTTATTTTCAAGATTAAAGGGAGGGGGAGGATACAGAAAGGAAGAAAGGGGGGGAAGGGATCAGAGCATTCTGTACTTACATACAGTTTAGATGACAATCGAACATGTATGTATAAACATAGTAAGGAAGCAAATGTAAGTATCAGCAGTAAATAACAACATCAGCAATATTGTTAGAGTGAACTGGACATATATATACAAAGGGAGAAAGCAAATAGCAACCATTCTACAGAATCGCTAGTAGTTACCTAGCCTAATCAGCTGCATCTATCTAGGTAGGTGGACGGGCAGATGGATAGGGCTAAACCTTATGTACCTATAAGAGGGGGACTATATGAAGGTGTGGTATTAGTTGTTATTCAAATTACTGGTGACCAAAAATATAATCCACTGTATTCGAAAGTTCAACAATCCTTCTCCGTTAAAGTAAAATCTAGCCATGGCTTCCATATAGACCAATAATGTGCACTCTCTTTTCTCAAGAGGTATGCAATTTCCTCAAGTTTTCTTATTTCCTCTACCCTCTTTATCCAGTCTAAAAAAGTAGGAGGTATAGAGGATTTCCATTTGTACGGGATCAGTGCTTTGGCAGCCTGTATAAGATGAAGAAATAATTCATCCTGCACCACCCTATTAGAACTAACATCTAGGTGAAATAAAATAAGAAAAGGGTTGTCAGTACCAATTCTGACATTGGTGAGTCGCCGAATGACCTTGGATATCAACGTCCAATACTCTCCTAATATAGGGCAATCAATCCACAAGTGGCGGTAAGTGCCTTCAGAAATATTGCATCTCCAACATAAATTAGAGCAGGTGGAGTATATTTGATGTAACCGAACTGGTGTATAATACCATCTAGTTATTAGCTTATACATCGTCTCCTTTGTCCTGGAAGCCATGGAACTTTGTGCATAGATTTAAATACAGCATTCCAAGTCCCTATAGGAAGATTTGTCCCTAATTCTTTTTCCCAATTGGTAATACAAGGTGATTGGAGTAGATTTTGTGCTTGAATTAGTAGCTTATAGGTAAAAGATAAAGGTTTCTTTATCGGAGGTTGACCTTCCATAATATTCTCCCAAATTGTGTTATCTCGGTCCCAGCCATCAAGGGTAAGTGTCTTCAGATAATGGGCTAATTGATTATAACACCACAGATCCCGTGGGTGACTCCCCCATTTCCTCTGAATATGAGCCAGAGATAGTCGAGTCCCTTTCCTAAAAAAATCTTTAAGCTTAGTAGGGGTGGCCGTAACAGTCTTCCAATTAGTAAAAGTGCCACGATCTAGACTAGGTGGGAACTCTGGGTTCATATGTAGCGGTTGTAATGTATGAGGTTTAGGAGAAAGGTGAAGCACCTCTCTATATCGGAACCAAATATCTAGTGTCGGATTTATAGTCGGATGATTCCGAATATAACCCATAGCCGTATCCCTGTTAACCCACAAAAAATTCTCTAATGGAACGTTTACATTAGCTTTTTCAATCTCTATCCAAGGTTTAGGGTCTTTTGAACTATGCCAATCTAAAACCCGCACCAAATGTATTGCTTTATAATATGTGAATGGATCAGGAATGGCCAGGCCGCCTCTTTCCTTGGGACAAACTAAGTTATTATATTTAAGCCTAGGACTCTTATCTAGCCATATAAATCTAGAGATCATAGATTTGAGTGAGGAAAAGAAAGCTCTCGGAATGTGAATAGGCAGCACTTGTAATGGGTATATTACTTTTGGCATTAATATCATCTTTATGGCCTGTATCCTGCCAAACCATGACAACCTCAATTTCCTCCAATTATTGAGTTTATGTTCCAAAACCTTCAACAGTGGAATGAAGTTCTCCTGGTAAAGCATATACAACTTGGATGGTATTTTAACTCCTAAGTATTTAACAGCTGTATCGGCCCATCGAAAGGGGAAATTCTGTTCCAAGAGGTGTTGAGTTTTGGTAGCAAGATTAATATTCAAAGCCTCAGACTTACTAAAATTTATTTTAAAATAAGAAAGTTTCCCGTATTGATTGAACAGCGACATAACATTTGGTAGAGTGATAATAGGCTTGGTGATAAACAATAATAGATCATCGGCAAAAGCTGATATTTTGTATTTTATCAGTTTTTTGTTAGCATCAAGTGGCTGCTCTGATTCTTTCCAAAGAATATATACTGTGTCATGCTTAAAACACAATTTTGAGTTCTCAGCACAAATTTTACCCTTTACATATGCAGGTGAGGGAGCTCATAAAATTGAGCTGATTGCTGAGGATCAATTGCAAACTCACTGAACAGTTATGTCCCATGTGGCTGAAAGCTGAAAAGGGGGAAATAGTATTCTGTTCTATTATGTTAGACATCCAGTCGCTCCAGTCTCTATAGATTACATTTTTGGCTAACTAACTATATTAGAAACATTTTATTTTTTGCATAGACCATCTATTTGTGCAGTTTTTATTTTGACACTGAACTGTTCCTTTAAGGCTACAGAGTCCAAAGAGCAGTTTAGGGAAGACACTCTCCTGTTTCAGCACAATAATACTTTGAATGCACAAAGAAAGGTTTATATAGAATGTGTTTGCTGAGATCATACTGGAAGAACTTGAATGTTTTTTCAGAGCCATGTCCTTATAAATGTATACGTTGGGAACTGAAACACATACATCTAGCACCAGACATTGGTAGTAGCTTTGTGTACCTAATATAACTTAATAATAAGTTAAAATATTGTCTGTAACTAAGCAAACCAAATTGTCTAATGATGTCTTCCTTTTTTGAAGATTGCTAACCTTTCTGTTAAGTAAAACTGTTTGCAGATATGAAACATACCTTGTGTTGGCCACACACCTTTACTAAATGATTTTTGCATGCTGGGAATAACAGAAGTCTAGGTTTTCATCAATAACTCCCCTAAATATTTACTTTCTCATAATAGGGAAGCACTGCCTGTTATTTTGCCAGTGCAATTTTATTTACAATTATTTCAGTGAAAACATAATGTTTGCCATAAGCCTTCAAGGGTAGCTGAACTTCTGAACAGTAATAGATGATTTATAACCCTTCAATAGAACTGGTCTAAAGTTACATCACAAACAGTTCCTGCTTGTTTCTGTGGAAAGACTCTCCACCCAAGTCTATTAGCATGCAGCTATTCACAAGAGCACATTGCCTTAAAGGAGAATTCAACCCTAATGTTAAAAATCCCTACGCCCCTACCCTACATAGACCCCCCTCCTTCCTCTCCTCATCCTAAGTGTTCCCCCGGGCAAATGCTCTTAAAGGAATTGTTCAGTGTAAAAATAAAAACTGGGAAAATAGATAGGCTGTGCAAAATAAAAAATGTTTCTAATATAGTTAGTTAGCCAAAAATGTAATATATAAAGGCTGGAGTGATTTGATGTATAACTTGTCAGTCAGAACCCAACTTCCTGCTTTTCAGCTCTTTTGGTTTACACTGACTGGTTACCAGGCAGTAACCAATCAGAGACTTGAGGGGGGCCCACATGGGTCATACCTGTTGCTTTTGAATCTGTGCTGACTGCTGAGGATCAATTGCAAACTCACTGAACAGAAATGTACCATGTGGCCCCCCTTCAAGTCGCTGACTAACTTAAGCTGGCCATAGATGCAAAGATCCGATCGTACGAATCATCGTACGATCAGACTTTCCCATCTCCCGACCCGCCACTAAGCATTCAGATCAAAGTCTTACCAGTCAGATTAGTTAAAGAACAGATCAGCAATGTTCTGCCCCTGACAGCAATCGTACGATATCTATGTCCAACCAAAGCTAGTGACAGTCTCCCACTGAAAATCGTACGATCGGCAATACACGCAGAGATATTATCGGCAGCCGACAGAAATTTTCTAACCTGTCCGATCGACCAAACGACCGATCTCCGCTGGACGAAAAATGTCGGGACTCTCCACACACGGTCCGAATATCGTACGAATCCTCGATTCGTACGATCAGATCTTTGCGTCTATGGCCAGCTTTAGAGTTATAGAGCTGAAAATCAGGAAGTTGGATTCTGGCTGTTTTATTAGACATCTGTTCACTCCAGCCTTTATATATTACATTTTTGGCTAACTATATTAGAAACATTTTTTATTTTGCACAGCCTATCTATTTACACAGTTTTTATTTTCACACTGAACTATTCCTTTAATGTTTTCTTACCCCCCTTCAGCCGATTCGGTAATCTTCGGAATGAGACCGGCTCTTCAGCAATTTTCTTGAGTTTCGGCGCATGAGCAGTTGTCATGATGCAGAAAATTGCTCCAACTGCGCATACCCCGCCACGCAGGTATCATTCCGAAGATTTCCAAACAGAATTTTATGATAATAAATACATAAATGTTTTCTAAAATTCTTGAAAATTTGTGACAGCAATGTTATACATGACCTCATCAAATACATATAATTTTAAACATCTGATCCAACTGTTTCCTTCTTCTGTAATATAAAGTATACAGAATGGGCACATTTTAACAGTTGATTAATGGTGCATATAAATTACCAAATTTAGCAAGTAAATCTGTACCTAGAGCCATTAACATACTACAGTTGCAAAATAGCACATATGTTAGTACATAAGTACTAATAGCCACCATAAACTCCATTTTTACATTCTGCTTTCGACTTTATTCAACAAGTAAATACACCTTATACACAACTTAATTTAAGCTACTTGTATAATTAGATAAGGACCAGTCATTTTCCTACAGCTGTATTAAAATGGTCATATTAACACCACATATTTGTTTTTCTGGCCTGTTTTTAGAATTATGCAATGATTTAAAAAAATATGTTCATCTTATCGCTTCGGCAATGAACACCCCACTATCAGTTTTCCTGTTTAACTGTATAAACCTTTGCAGATGTTGAACTAGGAAGAAAATCTTGCTAGCCAAGCATGGTAGTGGCACTCTTCCAATAATCAGTCAGCCCCCCCTTTGCATGTGTTACTTTTGAAACTTGTTCATAGCATTGATGGCAAAAAAGTATTATGTTGTACAAAACAATGAAATTAACCCAACCATCATGCCCAGAGTATCACTGAACCTGCCATTATTTTACAAAGGGATAGAGGTAGTGTAATTAAATATTACTTGAATAATTCTAAGTGGCTGGTTTGCTTATTTACAAATGTTTTCATCTTGGAAGTTGCCTCATGCATTTTGGATATGTATTCTGATTGTTTAAGAATGAAATATTTTTCTATCTCTCTTTGGCTGGAATTTTTATTAATAAGATACATTAAAATGCTGTTTTTTTTTAAAATGGCACATGTAACTGTTAACATTTCCAAATGATATTAATTGAGACAGTGGTAAGCAGGTTGTGGTGTTTTGCTGCTATTTATGCAAAAAAAAGTACAGTTCTTAAAATATAACATAACTGCAGTGTATGGAAGAAAGCTAAGCTTAGTAGACACCTGAAATAATACTTTTTGTAATTAAGACCACTTTCCTGCTTTTATGTCAATTCTAAATACTCTCAAATGAACAATGTACTCTGTTTTTACAGGTCTGTAACATAGTTATTATATCTTACAAAGAATAGAAGAGGGCTTTAAAATAACAATTACAATTTGACCAAATGAAAAACAGAATGACAAATTCCTGTTATACTGTAGCTATAAAAATAAAATAATATGGTTAGATGATAAGGCTTAGATGGCCACGGGTTAAATGGTAATTTAAGTGTGAACTTACCCTTTTGGTTAATGTCTGCTGCTACCATCACAAAGTTTGACGTTACTGCCACCAAAAACATAAACTCTGACAAAGCATGCAAAACAAACAAGTCCATTAATTAAATTATGTGTAATAAAGTGGAATGGCACTGTCAGGCCTCACCTGTCCAGAGTCCAGATGTGAGGAGAGCGAAGTCCAGCAGAAGTGTCACCAGCTGTAGCAGACAAGTAATCAGAGGGAGTAGGCAGAAGAATAGTCGGAAGGCAGGCCGTGGGCGGTGCAGGCGGAGTTCAGTCGTAATCGGGAAAGCAAGCCGAGGTCAGATGCAGGCAGAGTTCAGTTGTAACGGATAAGCAGGCAGGGGTCAAATGCAGGCGGAGTTCAGTTGAAAGTCGATATCCAAAGCCGAGTCAAAACCAGAATCAAGAAGTCAGGGTTCAAAAGTTCAGGAGCAGGTTAAATTATCAACAAGCACAGAGCCTTTCCCTGAGCGTCCTTTTAAAGGGGTACTTTGGCGCCAAGCGTAATGACGCCTGCGTCCCGCGTCATCACGCCGCGCACGTTCACGTTAGCGGGCGTTTTTGCGCCCGCGTCCGTTCCGGCGCGCGACATGACGCACGCGCGTTTGCACCGCCGTTCGTCTTGGCGTGCACGTTCATGCGCGCTGAATCCTCACAGGCACAGGGAGTAAGATGACTATGAAGATTTTCATTCATCTAAGTTATGGTATATCTAATATAATACTTATACAGTATTAGATACACAGGGAGTACGTTTTGAACAAATGAAGAAAAGGAGGTGCAAAAGGCATGGAAAGCCAAGAAACCTGGTGGAATTATATTTAGAAAGCAATCCTGCCTCCTATCAGTGTATTTTAATATCAGTTGGTTTAGTCCAAATTAATGGCCTATAAAAAAGGTTTCTCATTACCAAGGTATACAAGAATCATCTCATGATAAAAGCAAAGAGCTCTCTCTAGAGCTTTGCAACCTTATTGTTGCAAAACATAATTATGGCATTGGTTACAAATGTATTTCTAAACTTCTGAATGTTCCAGTGAGGACTGTTAAACCAGCCATGACCAGGTGCACCTTGCAAGATTTCTGACAGAGGAGTCAGGAGAATAATCAGATGTCCAAGAGCCATGGATGAATCGCGGACAGCTTCAGACAGACCTTGAATTAGCAGGTATAATTGTTTCCAGAGTACTGGACTCAATGCACGCTCTTCACGCACAACATTTGGACAAGCTAATGAAATTCGGAGAAAATATAGTCTGGTCAGATGAGAACAAAATCGAACCTTGGATGTCATTGCACACACCATTTTTGGAGGAGAAATGGCACTACACATCACCCAAAAGCACCATACCAACATTAAAGTTTGGAGGTGGGAACATCATGGTGTGGGACTGTATTCCAGCATATGGTACTGCCAGACTAAATATAATTGAAGGAAGGATGAATGGAAAAATGTACCAGGACATTCTTGATAAGAATACATATTTTCACTGCTGTATATTTTTTATTATGTTTTAGGTTAATGAAAAATAACATTAATTTGATGGAAAGCCCACTGTTACAATAGCGAATACATCAATGGAACATGTTGTTTTCTTTAGATTTAGGTTACAAAATGGTATAGAGAAGCTACTGAAGGTATTACTGCTGTATAGAGATAACTATAAAAGGTAAGCAAGCTAAGAAAGAATCTCCATAGACTAAAGCTAATAAAGTATTAATTTTGTGTTAACTTATGTGAATTGAAAACTCTTTCATCTCTTTCTCTCTCCTTAGATTACAATCCACAGTACCTAAATTTAAAGGACCATTTTTCACAAGGAACAAATTAAATGTCAACATTACTGGGATTGTATGACATTTACAGTAGAAGGGTAAAGTGATACTTACATTTGTATTGAGAGAACACAATTTTCCATATAATTGCAGTAATCATAAAAATAGGAATTTGGTTTAATTTCTGTATTTTGTAATGTAATACAATGCATCAGTGACTGATTCTTTTTCACTTGAATATCAGAATGAGTATATTTTCCATGTGTGTCACCCATGACACTTACCAATGTATAATTTTAAAAGCAGTGGTGAGGGATGTTTTGTCACCATTGTTGAACGGAGGCTAGAAACCTCCAAACAGTACATATGTCAGAAACCTTGGTTTGCAATGTCAGCAGCACAAATCACAGCAGCAAAAAAAAAAAAAGCATTTCAGATTGAGGGACTCGCAAATAAAAAACCCCATTAAAACCACTAAGAAAAAATGTAAAATATTTCTTATGATTTTGAGGATTGAGGAAGGAATTTTGTTAAGCTGTGTATCTACAGTTTTGATATGTTTTGATACAGGTATGGGATCCGTTATCCGGCAACCCATTATCCAAAAAGCTCTGAATTATAGAAAGGCCATCTCCCATAGACTCCATTTTATCGAAATAATCCAAATGTTTAAAATTGATTTCCCTTTTCTCTGTAATAAAACAGTAGCTTGTACTCGATTCAAACTAAGATATGATTAATCCTTATTGGAGGCACAACCAGCCTATTGGGTTTATGTAAGGTTTACATGATTTTCTAGTAGACTAAAGGTGTGAAGATCCAAATTACAGAAATAGCCATTATGCAGAAAACCCCAGGTCCCGAGCATTTTGGATAACAGGTCCCATACCTGTATTTGTGTTTCATAAGATGTGGAAGATTGCTGATTTGACTATATTCATTTTAAATAGATTTTACTAGAAAAATGTTTTTAAAGAAGTATTTTTAAAAAGTATTTTAATTTGAGATAAGCAATTTGTGAAGTCTATTTTTTTCCCCAAATATCCTGAAATATCGTTCAGACTTTGAAAATGCCATAAGGGTAACTTCTAAAGACTTGTTAGAATGCTCTTTAACATGTGGTCTATTTAGCTTTGGAAAAGTTTTCAGTCCATACAGGATATGAAGAACTGTGGCACCTAGTAGGAAATAGAGACAACCCCATAATACATTGCTGGACAGACTAGGAAATATTGTTAATACGTTCAAGCCTTCTTATTTAAAATAGTCTTTATTGTGATCTGAGAAAAGTGAGGATGAAAATATTAGATATAACATAATTGTCTTGTTTTATACTAAGCTGAACAACATCATGCTGTGTTAGAAAGTCCTACATTGCAGCCAGTGTGTTTCCTGCATAAAAGTTTTAAATAACCAATTTAAAACTGTGTAATGTACTGCCAAAACAGCTGAAAAACATTTCTAAATAAAAGGAAACACTGACATGTAACTTCTCTAGGCCTTTTTTTGAAGTGCTAGTGAAAGCTTTTGCATCTGGACCACAATTGTTTTGACATTATGCAGCGCATTTTAAACCAGTTTATAGTGCTCTTTCCAACGTACTTCCACATAAGGGGAGAGAATCAATAGAGTAGACTTTATTATCACTTATAAAAGAAATGTAGCCACAAATTGTCTGCTGGAGGCATTCTCTGAAATATCTTTTCTATTAACTTTTTTGTCTTTTTGGTGTAGCCACACATAGGCAGAAACTGTACTTGAGTGCAGATATAGGAAGCCTCTCATTTCAGTGGATATGCTTCTTTCCGATTCAGTAATATGCCTCAGGTGGAGAGAACATTCAATCCTCTAGTGTGCCCTTGCCCTTACTGGATTTTTAGAGTGTCCCATAGCGGGTGGGGGGGTACCAGCCACATAGTCTAGCACCCATTGCTGATAAGATTTATTGACACAGGAACTTTGTTCTTTAGATATTATGTATGTGTTCTTGGAACATGCTGAACACCTCAAAACAAAAATGATCAATTCTGTATACATGAGCGTTTGTAACTTGCTTATGTAGAAATCTATTACTGTGCCTATTCATGCATGTAGAAAATACTGCAATATTCCATCTATGTAGAATATACTGTAATATTCCATGTTTCATATTTTAGAAATAGGAAAAAACACAGAGCAAAAAGCAAACTTGGAAAAAAACCCATAACTAACAGAAGAATAATCAGCATAAAAAAACCCCACATGATATATTATTCCTTAAGGCCACAGAAAAGCAGAAAACAAACTGCCTTAGAAAATGAATTAGATGGTAGGATTTGTACTCTGCATATGCATACATAGAAAGTAATTTTTTACAGGGAAAAATAGGTTAATAGGTAACATATATATATTTATAATATGTCCCATTCCACATGAATTTTTTTTTGTATTTAAATTTAATTTTTCTAGCAGTCAATATAGTGGAAAACAGCTTGTTTTGGAAGACAGAAATCCCCTTACATAACGTTACTAGCAGTTCTGCAGAACAGTATGATCAACGGAAGCCAAAAGAGACGAGGGGGTGGTGTAGGAAGCTTAATGCCAGGAATGAAGATGCTTTATTAAAAAAAATTCCATAAATGTTGAAAAACAGTACATTAATTAATTGCCAGTTTACTGTACTTGTTGTTTTGTTGCTATTGCACATTCAATCATTCAAGCAGTTAAGCTTTAATTTCTTTGCCTTTCATTTTGTTGCAATGATAATAAAAATAGATACCAAAATAGGCGTCAGCTAGTTACTTACAAGTCTTAATATTTTTCCCTTACCTTTTACAATTTTTATGAAAGATTCCTCAGGAGACATCTTTATCATATATATATATATATATATATATATATATATATATATATATATATATATATATATATATATATATATATATATATATATATGTATATCTCTCATATGCTTGCTGCCTTACTTGCCGTATGCAGTAGATTCCCTGGCCATACAAAAATTATGACCCACTATCAACCATTGCTTTATTCCTATATTCCTTTATTCTCCCTCAGAGATCACCTGACCAGGAATAACTCAACTAACTGGAACACGAAGAAATTTGGCAGTAAAGAAATGTATCCATTAATTGGCTCATGTGACCTCACCTACATACATAGTATATATATATATATATATATATATATCACATACATCACATAGCGACGTTTCGGACAGACTGTGTGCCCTTTATCAAGCACAGGTAAGACATATTTAAGGCAGTGAAAAGAAAATTACCTCATAGCTTGCATCACAATTACTTCCAATCAATTGATATATATGCATTCATAATACAAAAAGAGGTCATAATCCTTATTTAAACCTAATGGGTGTAAATATTTGAGTTTGTTAATCCACCAAACCCCCCTTTTATTTAATTTAAGTTCTCTATCTCCCCCTCTTTTTAGTGGAGGTATTGTTTCCAGTATCATAAATTTTAGTTGATCTGCAGTGTGTCCTTTATCTATAAAATGTTTTGATACAGGTAATGTAGTATTGCCTAGATCAGTGATCCCCAACCAAGTTGCTCTCCAACCCCTTGGATTTTGCTTCCAGTGGCCTCAAAGCAGGTGCTTAGTTTTTAATTCCAGGCTTGTTGGCAACCGAAACTCACTCTCAGGTGCTGTACCCCACTATCAGTCCCTCCCATGGACAGGGACATTGTAGTGGATCCCATATTCTTGCCGTCAGGCCCTGCCGGTCACCGGCCTGCCGAATAGGGCAGTCCAATCTCCACCAACTGAGTTTGAGGCAGAACCAGTGTGTAACACCGTTGTGACTTACTTTGCCGTGTGTTTCACCACAGAGTCTAAAGGCTCACGGCACCAGGTGCTGTAGGGCCAGCCGACAGCCTGTGCTCACTCATCCAATGCACCAGCATATATGAACCGTTTTTTTTGCAGTGTTGTGTTCACTTTGAAAAAGGCTGGTGTTCCAGTCAGTTTCTGTGCCCACACTTTATAAATTTTTTTTTGATGAGTTGTAAGACCTGTGAGTGCTCCTTTTTGGGGATATATATATATTGCAGTATAAATATGTACCACCCAGTTGTATGTTCAAGGCAAAAAAATAATAACAACAAGCAGCGTATACACTTGCCAGCAATGAGAATAACACCAAGGTTTTGGCGTAATAGCCTTTGTCAAGGGGAATCCAAACAAAGCTACCAGTCATTTGTCTCAAGCCAAATCTTATGTAATATCCATGCATGTGGATGAATTTCAAACTGAATTATATATTCTGCTGTACTAATAAGGTTTTCCATTTGTTCACTCTTGACTTGCTGATATTTTTATACCAGTGCATAGCTTGTGTGCCCCTTCATGTGCTCTTCTTTCTCATGACATTTGTACATAGAGTAGGGATGCACCGAATCCACTATTTTGGGATTCTGCCGAATCATTTGTGAAAGATTTGGCCAAATTTCAAACCAAATCTAAACCCTAACTTGCATATGCAAAAGAAGTCCATGAAATGTGTAAAGAGAATTGCAGGCAGATTGTGCAGTTAAAACCTTTCACACTTTCTTGTTTTTTGTGACAAAAATTCACAAGATTTTAAAGGAGAAAGAAACCCTGTAGAAAAAAAACCCTTTACCCCTCACCCCACAAAGGCCGATTCAATTGAATGAGCAAAAATTATCTCCTGGTTTAACAAGTTAAAACTCGAGATTCAATTTGAGGAGAAAAACTTTTCTCCAAATAAATTTCCTTTTCCCCCATAGACTTCAATAGCATGTTCACGTGAAAAACTGTGAGATATGTTTTTCTGATTTGAAGTGCATCTCAATTTGAATCTTGTCCATGACTTTACACATGATGATCCTTTTTCTCACTGAATTGAATCTGGCCCAATATATTAACTGAAAGGGAATCAATATATTATACATGTTGAGGGAATCCTTTGCTTTATTTTATTTCATGCAGGACTTCATTCATCTTTGATGTTTGATGTTGTTCATCAAACACAAAGCATAAGCCCTTGGGTGCTGTTTAGTGCAAGATTTTTTCAAACTCTGTTTGCCCACATGTGCTATTGTATAAAATATGATTCAAATGTATGATAAATATAAATGCTAATAGAGCCCACACTCTAGTTGGCTGGCTACACACCAATATAGCAACTTAAAAAAAATACACTTGCTGGTTCAGGAATGAAATTTTATATGGTAGAGTGAATTATTTGCAGTGTAAACTGTGTAATTTAGAAATAAAAACAACACCATAAAAATCATGACAGAGTCCTTTTAAGTCAAACTGATGCTGTACTTCAAATGTTTTGTTTTCACAAGCTGGGATGTGGGGAGATCTTTCAGAGTTCTGGAACTTCCTGAATGCAGTTATGAATCGCATTACGTTTTTTAGACAGGACAGGATTTTGTTGTTTAGCAATATTTATCTTTTTTATTGTGGTATTTGCTTTTGAACAAAATCATATATTGTAATGTTTTAATTTTTTAGTGAATTGAGTGGAGTTCTATGTAAATTTCTGTCTCTTTTTGCAGTTCTGCGCCCAAATCTAGGCAGTGACATTCTTCCTCTCAGCGAGCAAGATCAGTGGTTTAAGTACTTGACATGGTGGCACAAAGGTTAGAAAGTGCTCCATGGCAGTGTTAAGTTGGCCATACACATTAAAATCTGCTTGTTTGGTGAGGTTGCTGATTTGTTTTGTGTGTAGGTGGTCTCATGGGCCATTGATCAGATCATAAAAGAGGCCTATGCAGGCTCACTGGAACACACAAAGGGGATTTTTAAACCTACCCAATAAATATCTGACTGATTTTCATCCAGATATCTGTCTGGGAGCCAATCAGGAAGGGCCCATGCTTGGACTGAGAATTTGCAGCATCTAAAATCTGCCACTGTATGGCCAACTATAGATTTGATGCTGGGTTTGATGCTGCCCATGTTATTCCTAAATCTGTTTTGGTCTCATTTGGGTGCACTGCACCCTCTCCTACTACATAATTGTACAGACAGCTTTATTTGCACCTGATAAAATAGGCTGTAGTGTGGTTCACGTTTAGTTCATAGATTGATTTGTAATTGCTGTATAGCATGTTGTTAAAGGTATAGGATGCATTATCTGGAAACCCCTTATCCAGAAAGCTCCAGATTATGGGAAGGCCATCTCCTATAGACTACATTATAATAAAATAATTAAATTTTTGTTTTTGAATTATTTCTTTTTTCTCTAATAATAATAAAACAATACCTGGTGCAGATTAATATATAATTAATACTTATTGGTCGCACAACAATCCTATTGTGTTTATTTAATGTTTAAATTATTTGTTTTAGTAGACTTATGGTATGGAGATCCAAACTATGAAAAAATCTGTTATCCGGATAACTGATGCCATACCTGTATATATAAATAAAATAATACTTGTAGCCATTGTGCATGTCAGAACACCACGTCTGGCTATCAGTTATTCATGTCACTCACTGTTAATTCAGGTCAGCACTACTGATTCTAACAGAATCCATCCTGTGGGCAGAGAGATCTGGGAGCTGTAGTCCAGCAACATCAGGGAAAGATCCGCTAAACAATAAAACTTTCCCCCGTGGGCCTGTTTCCCAACTGATGTCATGGGATCCTTTGATGAGCATCTTGCCTGCTCCATTTACACTTGCGTCTCTGTTTTTCATTAATACAATCATCACCAGAGGCATTAAACATGTTTTTTCTAGCACTGAACTCCTACACAGCACTGTGCCTGCCCTTCTGATGTTTGGCAATACTGGCAAGCAACAATTGCACCGTGATCTCTCTCTCTGTCTATTTCTAAGGGGTTGATTTACTTAATCCCAATTTCTATTTTTTTCATGAATCATATTAGTTGTCTAAAAATTCAAGGTTTTCTTTTGTTTCTTTATAACTCTAAAAATGTGAGATTCATTAACTGTAAAAACCACGAAAAACTCTAAAAAAAACTTCTCCAAGTAAAAGTAGTTCCCTTAAAAGTCAGTGGGAGCTGTGCTGCTCTCATTGGACCTTTTTTTAATCATTCAGACTTTTAAAGGTTTTCAGATTTTTTTCTTGCATAGTAATTATCCGAATAAATTTTTTTAGAGGCTTTAGAGATAATCGTATTTTTTACAGATCATTTAGCGATTTTTTTCCATTCGTACTTTTTATAATAGGATACTTTAAGGACTTTCATGGCAATAATACATATAGGGGAATGTAGTTAAAAATTGCAAGTGATGTTTAAAATTGTGTTTTTGTGAATGTTTAGCACTGCTCACAATGTAAAATAATTCGCTGGCAAATATTACATCGCTAAGGTTAGCATTACCTGTTTTTGCGAATATTCGCAAAAACAATTTGGTCCCAAACGAGAAAGTTGTTGAGGTCTGTAATAGGTCAAATAGGATGCAAACATAGTCACTAACATTCACAATGGTCTTTACAAATGTTTTTGTGCTAATGAAACATATTACAACAAACACAAAGTAGTTCTACACAAACCGCTCTTTGCAGCGCCGGATGCCGTCTGTGACTCTGTCTGCCCAGGTCTGATTCATGTAAACGAAAATACTTCAGCAGCACTCCGATTATGGTGAAAAAAATTGTTGCTTTATTCGTGCCTCAAGCTAAGCCACGTTTCGAGCTTTTTCAGCCCTTTATCAAGCTTGATAAACCACTACAATTTAACAATTCAATAAATGGGCAATAATAAATAAATTTTTAGCTGAACCCAACCGTTCATAAATAACAATACAATACTTAGGGGCAGATTCACTAAGGGTCGAATTTCGAAGTAAAAAATACTTCGAAATTCGACCCTCGAATTGAAATCCTTCGACTTCGAATATCGAAGTCGAAGGATTTAGCGCTAATCCTGCGATCGAACTCATATTATGAAGAATCCATAATATTTTATTTTAATGTTCTATATTTTTTTTATCTCATATTATGAAGAATCTAAATTTTAAAATCTGTTCCTGAATTTTAGGGGCCGATTCATCAAGGGTCGAATATCGAGGGTTAATTAACCCTCGATATTCGACTAGGAATTGAAATCCTTCGACTTCGAATATCGAAGTCGAAGGATTTAGCTCAAATTCTGCGATCGTACGATCGAAGGATTATTCCTTCGATCAAATAATTAAATCCTTCGAATCGAACGATTCAAAGGATTTTAATCCAACGATCGAACGAAAATCCTTCGATCAAAAAAAGGTTAGCAAGCCTATGGGGACCTTCCCCATAGGCTAACATTGACTTCGGTAGCTTTTAGCTGCCGAAGTAGGGGGTCGAAGTTTTTTTAAAAGGGCAAGTACTTCGACTATCGAATGGTCGAATAGTCGAACGATTTTTACTTCGAATCGTTCGATTTCGTTCGATTTCGATCGAATTCGAACGAATTTAACCAATTCGATGGTCGAAGTACCCAAAAAATACTTCGAAATTCGAAGTATTTTTCATTCGAATCCTTCACTCGAGCTTAGTGAATCTGCCCCTTAATATATCTAAATCATTAATCATATGGAATGTATATGTCGTTAAAACCAACTCACTCCTTTAAAAAGTCATGATATATAAAATGTAGCTGTAAAATGTCGTGCTTATTAAACTGAACATGTATGGATTATACTCTTACAGAAAAATCAAGGAACAAAATACAAAAAGGCGTAGGTGCTGTGAATATTTTAGTCAGACAATATTTTTTTAGATGGTTTAAAAAAAACACACAACAAAACACACCCCAGAGTGTTCCGTGGTTATACAATACTAGTCTGAAATCAGGAATGTCTGACTGCACGGTCCTTATGCAGATGACACCCTCAGTGAAGAAGCAGGTTCATCTGGAGGAACGGCTTCCCTGCCAACTGAATGACTGGACTAATTAACCAGGAATGTTCAGTGTCCATTCTATCCTATTATGAATACAGCAGCTCATGAAATAAGGAAATCATTTACACTGAGTTTCAAACATGTGAAAATGAATTGCAAGGAAGTTATGTATGAAATAAAGAATATTCATTAAACTACAGTTGCCTTTTTAACTATGATTAATAAAACAATGTATCATGCCAATAATGGATAGAGCCAGTAGTCCCAATGGACTGTAAACCAGTACATATTTCAATTATATTCTTTGGCATCTGATCTAGAGTATATAGATCTGATCTATATAGCTTTGTATATATAGATTCAGATAGATAATATAAGCTTTATTCTTTGCTTTATATCTCAGTCTTCATGACAAATGGAGCAAGCGGAGCGACTACTATAAATCCTGCTTCTGCTCTGTATCCTAGTCTGTTGCTAACATGTTTCACTTTTCAGCACAACCCCACCTGTAGATTTACAGACACATTTTATAAAATAGTGAAATATTAATAATTTACTTTTTAATTCATGGTATTTGCTGAGTTGTTATTAAAGTATCTCCTCCACCTCAGGCTTGTTGTGCTGTCACAGTTTCATTTATCAGAATAAACGTTTATCATTAGCAGTATAACCAGTGGGTCTCATGGTTTTCTATTGTTAGCTCAGTCTCTGTGAGAGGGTTGCATTACATCTTCAAGTCAGAATGACCATTACTTAGACCTCTGGGATACTAGCGAAACTCTGGTTGTGATTTTGAACTTGGTCACCTCCTTTGTTACAGTCATATAATATTTTGAAAATCTGTTTGATTTCAAAGTGCATGCAGTTTTGCAATATATGAGACCCCACATTTTTTTTGTTTACACATAAGGCCCTTGATATTGCTGTCTGTATATTGTGTTCCTTAGAGAAGCTGTTTGTACCCTAATTTGCCAGAGCATTTTACCTACCACCCATCCTGTGATATCAACCACAGCTACCGCCCATGAACCACAGAAAGAGAAACATAAAACCCTTTGCATGTCACTGGATTCATTTTTATTGTCCTCTGGCACACTAATTATATAAGGTTTTCTACAAGATCAGCCCTTTGTTGCTTCCAAATGACATATGTCTGATTCTTGTTTACAAAGAATGTTTTTGAGACAAACCCCAACTCTTTTTGCTTTGCTTCAAAATGGTCTTAGGACTGAAGCTATTTCTCTCCAATTAATATAATGTGAGACTAAAGAAGGATATAAAACTGAAATGCTCCCATTTGTTCCCTTTAGCAATCTCTGGTAGGACATTCAAATGTAATAGACCACTGTAACTGCTATTTCATACAATGTAAGGGGTTTAGGATACTCAATCAAAAGTTTCCTGCATTATACTAATAAGTATTCTAGGGTAGCACAAAGTTTGTACATCCAAGTACTATTAAGTTTACTGTTCATGAGAAAGAAGACAAAAATGCTTGCCCTGTTAGTGGAAGAGTAATCTAGTAAGCCAGCAATTAAGTTACAATTAAGTAGATACAGAGTGCTTTGGAATTTTTTCAGATCTCCAATTAGTTAATCAAAACTTTGCCAACTTGTTTGGCTTGCCATTTCATATGGAGATGTATTCAGATCTTTCCACTTTAGCCATTCCTTTTTCGAACAACTTTAGAGGCCATAATGGTTTATTCAGTGATTACAAGGAGAGGAGATACCTAAAAATCGTGCCCCCCCACATTATGACAAATCTTTATTGCACAATAACCCGATGATATGATATTCTTTTTGGTTACATATTATTTCTAACACTGTACCTGAGGCCCCAAAGAGGATCCCACTGCATGTGATTCAGATCACTCCATTTAATTAATAAAGAGTAATAACATATTTTCCAAGCACTTTAGTTTAGCACTTTTAGATGGAATTTATGACCAGCAAAACCACTGATTTATATGTGATGGTTGTATTCGAATCTGTCAATCTCATAGACTAATACAAGTTGTAGGTTCAGACATAGGGAACATCTACGAGGAAAAGAACCCCTTCCTTTCAACAATTACAAGACATAATCCCATTGGGGGGTGTTGGGGTTTTTATTTTACAACTGTGACATGTAATTACAGAGAGGCAGGGGCACTTTGGCTCTCTTTGAAATATATTTTAAAGAAATAAACAAAATGCAAATATTAGGATACTAAGTTTAGAACACTTGTGGAGAGGCTTATGTTTTCATGTAAAACACTAATAGTGGCACAATGTCGTAACAGAAAAGTACCATTATAAATATATATTATGTCAGCAGTGGTAAAAATAGTAAGGGATACTCCCATATAATTACACCTTTGTCATATACAAGGCTTTATATAGGAATTCCTTTGGAGGCAACATATGAGCAATATACTTTCGTCTATGAAACATGATTCATATGCTGAGCAGAGAAACTCCTGCCCAGCTCATCACATATGCAGCATCAAGGCAATACTAGCAAACCTGTTATTGGTGTTTTTTTGTTTATGCGATAATGATACTGGCACAGTATTGGCAGAGAGTGAAAGAATTAAACAGAGACAAAGAAATACTACAAGTAAAATCGACTATATACTATGAAAGTGTATTGCCCTAAAGGAAATGGTAAACATTCATGCTGAGCTGCCATACAGTGTGAAACTAAATTAATTACTCACCTTGTATCATGACTTGATACTTTAGTTTTAGTTTCCCAGAATTGGCTGTTTTTTTGTGGTCCCATACAGACAACCGGCGGTGGCTTTTTTCCACCAGATTTTACATTGTCATGGATTTTATGCTGTTTTGACGCCTGTCCCTTTGGAAACATAAAGTCTACTTGTATAGGTAATTCTAAAACAAAAATCTTCAATGATAACTCAGCAAGTTCAGTATAGTTTTTGTTTTAGAATTACCTATACTAGATATACCATAAAATCTGCTTAATTTTTAAGCTTTAGGTCTCCTCTAAAGGGACAATAATGAATAATTGGGAAATATGTCCACTTTGGTTCTAATGGATTTTTCAGGGCAAAGTTGGAAAAGTCCAAACTCGCACAGCATTCTGTATATAAAGTATGTAAAAGTAAGCTTGTTTAGAGACACGAGTTTAGTAATGCAGCCGGACTTCTCTGTGTCATACAGTGAATACTGAGATAGTATCCTTCTGTAATGTGCAATAGAATAGCCTTGTGTGGGAAAATGCAGGCAATTTAGAATCTCAATACTGTTCTTGCACGTGGCTATTTTGGTTTGAAGGACTTGACGGAGACCTGTGAAAAATGAAGCAAAAGATATGTATCTATTGTTCATCCCTTTTTTGTTAAGAAAACAAAAAAACAATTGAGAGTGAAGCTGAAAAGAAAACATTAGGTTATTTCGTGACAGATAAAATGGAGAGGGTTACCATTAAGGAATTCACTAAAACAAAGTGGCTTGTGATTTTAAACCAGTGCACGAATGAGGTGCAGCAAGTGTATTGTCTCGTTCTTCAGCCCACACGCACTTCAAAAGCATAAGAAAACAATTGACAGTGCTGTGCTCGAGAAAACATGCTGCATACTGGGAGGAAACTGGAACATGCAGGGAGATTGGAAACATTTAGAAAAGCCCTCTTCAAAGTGTTGTGCTATATATCAGCCCAAGGCAACCCTTCATACTGTACATTTATGTTTATCTGCTTTCCATGCTGCTGCCACATTAGTAGGACAGATTAAATCCATTACCATACATGTTATACTGACTTGAGAATCAAGTCCATAGTCACATAGAAAACAGTAGTACTTATTAATAAACATCCATGTTATACAGTCTGAAACTTAGAGGCATATTTATTAAAGGTCACATTTTAGTGAGTTGAGAGGATTTTGAAACCACAATTAAGCTCTATTTCCATGAATGCAATGAAAATTATTAAAACATCCGAATAAAAAAAGTACAATTGAAAAAAAAAACACTGAACCATTCACATGATAATAAATCCTTTAATAAATCTCCAATTTTTAGAGTTTTAAAGAAATGTAGAAAAAAACACAAATTTTTATAGAAAAAGAGAAATTTAAATGTTAGCAAATAGGCCCCATAATGTGGCAAAATGTATGATTGAAAATGCATGTATTTGTCATTGAACCATTTGAACAAATTTCATCCAAAAACTTTCCAAAAAAAAAAAAACTTAGGTTAACTTTAACTATTCTTATAAATAATTCATTTATGGTTGATGTTTAAAAATGTGAACTACATTCTTACTTTTATATATGTGTGTGTGTGTGTGTGTGTGTGTGTGTGTGTGTGTGTGTGTGTGTGTGTGTGTGTGTGTGTGTGTGTGTGTGTGTGTGTGTGTGTGTGATTGACATTCAACCGCTTCGCAGATTATCATCAGATATATTTAGAACAAGGCCATATTAAATCTCAGCTGCAGGCACCATTGCTTCTGTCATGTTGTTACACCATGTTACAGCTGTCTTGGTCATAGAAAGTCTGACAATAAGCCAAAGCTTTATGCCAGTTATAAAACCATTATAATTAATAAATTGATAAAATAAATCTAGCCACAGCAACAAAGTACAGGTAAGGGATCTATTATCCGGAAACCCATTATCCAGAAATTTACAAATTACGGAAAGGCCATCTGCCATAGACTCCATTTTATCCGAATATTCCAATTTTAAAAATGATTTTGCTACCACTATGCTAATTCATTAAAATGTGAAGTTATGTTTCGGCAGCCGAATGCTGGCAAAGTTTCACTAGCATTAATTTGTCAGCGTGAGCATTTCATAGCGAACTTTCGCTAATATTAATTTCTGCCTAGCAAAACTTCGTTAATACACTTAGCTTAGGTCAATTTGAATAGGAGAGGTACATATAGGTCGTATAGAAGTCTTTATTAGTGATGTTAGTGCAAATGCTTGAAGTGGCCATTTATTATTACACATGTCCAAGGAGGCAAAATAAAGACAAAAGAGATCCTCTAATGCCCTAGACATGAGCCCACCCTAAAACAAATCCAACAAGCTCCTCAAATGGTTGGAAAAAAATGTTAACACAAAAATCTTTAATAGTTTTGAAGGCAATCCCGCTTTAAAATAGGAAAAAACGCCAGCGTTTTTTAGAACTTTTATGACTTTTTGGCATACAGTCGCTGACATAAGATTGAGGAGGATGTAGCTTCTTCTTATCAGTTTGCCAGGTGTAAGGTGGCAAAGGAAACTCTGGCGAAAGAGGTAACGTTCTGTAAAATTCACAGTTTGCGGTGTAACGATTGTTCCTGAGTGAAAATTTGCCTGACGATAGAGCACAAAACTACGCTAACGACAGTCTCTTTCACTAGCAAATTGTCCTCTATGCCTGTTAGTAAACTGGCGATGTCCTGCGGATGGGCTTTCTGGTCGAATTTTTGCTAGCGAATTCGCCATTTAGCAAATCTGCCCCTAAGAGACATATTGACATTCTTTTGAGGTCATCTAAGTAAAATTATGACAGCTCTTAACTATGTAATCATATATCCCATGAATTTACCAAACCCATCTTTTTTAAACTATGTAATAAAATAGATAAATAGCGCAGGCTTTATGTAGCCAAAGAATAAGTTAAGTATTTGCTTTATTAGTGAAAGTTGGTTTTATGCTGGTTTTTATTTCCACAGTTTCATCTCATGGTTTCTCATGTGAAAAACTCAATTGAAGTCTGTAAAAATCTGGAATTGAATTAGAAGATATGATTTTCTCATCATATTGAGTAGCCTTCGTATGACTATAAAAAGCAGTTCTTCCTTTAGGTTTTGGTTACTACAAAACAAACAAAAAATATTGATATTTCTCATTTTAAAATGTTAATTATTTGCAGCCCATATCCTATTCATTAAACAGGGGAGTATACTACCACTTTAAATATATTTTTCTAGTATAAACTCTCTGCACATTGGGATGCTGTGAATTATGATGCTTATATAATCTTGGAGAACCCTAATTTTAGGAATTCGCTAAAAGGACAAGGAAAGTCAGAGATAAGAAAACACTTGTTTTGCAAGAGTGCCCTACCTTGACCCCAGTATCTTGCTCATTATGTCTGCAGTCCTTTTCTTGAAATAATTAGTCTTACAAGGTTGCACTCAAGTCCCTGACAACATAAACTGACCGTGTAGCCCTGTACTGTCGATAGGCACATTATTGTCTCTAATGGGCATTGCATGTGCATTAGCAAAGGTTTGGGTATATTAGGGTAATAACTGGTGGTGGTGGTGGGACCGATCATCACTCAAATGTTGCTGCTATTTAAGGCAGATGTTGTGAGGTTGTGCACACCCTTCCTCTAGCAGAAGTACTAGCCTATGTGTCATAGTTTTGCTAAAACTTTCTGTATAAATACTTGCTAGAAAGAACTTACCTTTCTCAGTAAAATCTTGTCTCTAGGGGTTTAATGTAATTGTTCTTTTCTACTGCTGATTTTTTTGAAAACCACAGGCAGAGAGGTATTTCCTTGCTAAGATTTACAGAAAACCATTTTTGAATGAATAGACATACTTAGACATTTTTCAATGAAGAGACTTAACAAAGTATTGTTTTCTATTGCTGGCTGGTTGATTTAGCAGAAGGACGGATAACCTTTCTAACCATGACTTTCTCAGGGCACAAACTTTAAATACAAAAAACTCCCATGAACTCGAAATTCAACAACTGCAATTTATTAAAAAAATCGAATATCAGGTGAATAGGATCGACCCAATTAGAGGTTTTTTTCTGAAAAAACTTGAATGTCAAGAAGGCTGCAAACAACTCGAAATTGAATTTTGAAAATTGAATTAGAATTTTAAAAAAAACTGGAATCGAATTTTAACAATTCCCTAGCTGAATTTGACAGTTTTGAAAAAAACTCAAAAATTCGAAATTTGAATTTTCACTTCGACCCTTGATAAATCTGCACCCAAGTATGAAGAACATCATCTATTTTGTTTAAATATATGTATTTATACAGTAGAGCTCCCATTGTCAGTTTTGTAGGGGACCAGAAAAAATAGTGTAAAATCCAGGAAAATGTAAAATCAGGGAAATGTATTATGCATTTTATACTGGTGGGATGACAAAAATGTGGAGCAAAATGGCAGCTTAAAATCAGGGGACATAACATTGAGGTTTCACTGTAGCTGATTTTTAAATCTTTTCAGCTCCCTACATACAGGCAGCCATGCCAGGTTTCAATTTGATTGAATCCGAGGAATATCAGTTTAAATAGATATATGTTTTTCCAAGAGATATGAAAATATATTAATAGTATTGACGTACTTTCAACCTATGTTTTTTATTAAACATTTTTTAAAGGGGAGGTGAAAGATAGAAGGAAACTACATTGTATTGTCCTAAGCCCAACTTCCATTCCTTATATATTTTTTAGTATAATGAAATAGTATTAAATAGTGTTATAGTGAAAATGTAAGAATCTGTGTGCTTCACAGTTGTGCATTACCAAGCAAACGTAACTTTTTTTTTCTGGTGAAATCAGTCTGGAAAACAAGTTTTCCTTGACGACTTTAAGACAACATTTTTTTCCACTGGTTTCAAGTCACAGTAATTGAAGTATGTTTGTGGTATTTTATTTTTTTTGGTTTCCATTTAAGTAGTGAGATTAAATTTGGATGCATTAAAAAAATGATCGCCAAAACTGACTGCAAAGCTAGGGTGTTCCTTTTCTTTTTTAGTTGAAATTCTCTAGAGTTATGGGAGATTAAACACAGGCTTAACGCTCAGTGCTACATCATAATAAAGATTGCCTTGTGCTTTATGGCTAGACATAGTATTATTAATGTTGACTTATGAAGTGATTACAAAGGTAAACTTTGTAAGCATGAAGTGAAATGTTATGCAATCTCAATCCAGGCAAATATCACCTTACTAAGTAGGGAAAGTGTGACTTAAAAGCGGATGTCCTACTCATGCTAAGGCTGTTTGAATATATCACAGTCTATAGAGAATGTAAAGCATGGATCTTTTTGTTACAAAAACAGAACCTCATTGGAGACTCATAGAAGGAGGATCAGCAAACACATTGTTTTGGTTAAGGTAGTTATCTCTCACAAAATCTGTTAAAACCTGTGGATGTCAGGCAAATGCAGCTTTCTCAGTCAACCATGGATGTTGTTTTTCAGTAAGGCTAATGTCAAACAAGGAGGTTTATATCCACTTCTTTTAAAGAGAAGTTGTGGCGACAATACCTTGAATGCTCCCATTGCAAAGTATGGGAAAAGATTTCCATGACTTAAAAACTGAAACCAATATATTTTCTGTTTGCAAGTAGTAATAGTCCTGCATCCCTTATTACTATGTCTAAAGCTGGCCATACATGAAGAGATCCGCTTGTCTGGCGACATCGACAAACGAGCGGATCTTTCACCGATATGCCCACCAACGGCAGGGCTATATCGGGTAATCCGAACATTCGGCGCTAGGGCTGAACGATCAGATTACAATGAGGTGTAATGGGCTCCGATGGGTCGGTCGGCAGAAAAATTAAACCTTCCTGATCCATATCGTGACCAGATATAGATCGGGAAGACCCTGTCGGAAGCCCCCATACATGGACAGATAAATTTCCGAATTGGTCTAAAGGACTGTTATCGGCAGCTTTATCTGCCCGTGTATGGCCACCTTAACCTTAAAGCTACATGAATTAAAACAACACAAAAAGAATAAAAAAATTGTCAATGTCAACAATCTCACACAACATAGGATTTTGTTAGGTAAACACATAATTCGTTACTTTTTTTCAAGGTAAACTATGGAAATCACAGAAAAAAAATGGTAAGATCAAAATTAACATCCCAGATACTTAACATGTTACCTAACATATAGAAATCCTGTAAGTCCTTGTGTATTTTTGCAGAAATTGATGGCTGCTAGACACTGCTGAAGATAAAGTTCTTGAGGAGTATTTGCTATATCTCAGGTTCACATAAAGCTACCAAACCAAGGAGGCACTAACCTAAACCTTAAAGGGATACTGTCATGGGGAAAAAAGTGTTTTTTTTTTCAAGGAGCATCAGTTAAAAGTGCTGCTCCAGCAGAATGCTGCACTGAAATCTGTTTCTCAAAAGAGCAAACAGATTTTTTGAAATCTGACATGCTGCCCCAAGTCATGTAACTTGTGCTCTGATAAACTTCCGTCACTCTTTACAGCTGTAATGCAAGTTGGAGTGATATCATCCCCCTCTCTTCCCCCCCCCCAGCCACCTAACAACAGACCAATGGAAAGGTAACCAGATAACAGCTCCCTAAAGCTGGCCATAGACGCAAAGATCTGATCGTACGAATCGAGGATTCGTACGATTTTTGGACCGTGTGTGGAGAGTCCCGACATTTTTCGTCTGGCGGAGATCGGTCGTTTGGTCGATCGGACAGGTTAGAAAATTTCTGTTGGCTGCCGATAATATCTCTGCGTGTATTGCCGATCGTATGATTTTCAGTGGGAGACTGTCACTAGCTTTGGTTGGACATAGATATCGTACGATTGCTGTCAGGGGCAGAACATTGCTGATCTGTTCTTTAACTAATCTGACTGGTAAGACTTTGATCTGAATGGTTAGTGGCGGGTCGGGAGATGGGAAAATCCGATCGTACGATGATTCGTACGATCGGATCTTTGCATCTATGGCCAGCTTAACACAAGATAACAGCTACCTGGAAGATTAAAGCACTCAATAGTAAAATCCAGGTCCCACTGCAACATATTCAGTTACATTGAGTAGGAGAAACAACAGCCTGCCAGAAAGCACAGGCTAAAAAAACAACTTTTCTAATCCTGAGATCTAAAAATTATAAGGTGAAGAGTTTTAGATAATTAAAAACATTAGTTTATTATGGAAGTAGTTCATACTGACCCCTAAACACATTATATAAAGAAAAGCAATGGAAACAGGCACCACCAGCATACTGTAAAGAGATAGACAGTGTGGACTGGCACCAAGCTACTTTATACAATAAATGACAGTTGGTACTGGAAACCTAAACTAATTATACATGTTGAAAGGCATAGGATACTGACACCCTAAGTTAATTATATACAGTGAAAGGCAATGAGTACTGGTTACTGCCAAACAGTTTGTCAAATAAGAGACAATAGCTACCACACACAGTTTATACATTAGAATCAATTGGTTCTACATATAGAAGGTAAAGAAGATGTTAGAAAAAATACTTAACCCGTGATCACGGATGTTTATTGTAGCCAGGCAGCACAGTATCTGTCATATTATAGGTGTCTCTGACACAAGCAGCTGTCTGTAACATCCCTTGCCCCCAGATGGAGATGGACTACACCAGTAGGTGTATCCACTAGGAGCAGATATTTTGGGGAGGCTTAAGCTGGCTATAGACACAAAGATTTGATCGTACTAATCGAGTATTCGTCTGATTTTCGGACTGTGTGTGAAGACTCCCGACATTTTTCGTCCCGCTGAGATCGGTCGTTTGTTCAATCGGACAAGTTAAAACATTTCTGTCGGGTGCCGATAACTTTTCTGCATGTATTGCCGATCGTACGATATTCAGTGGGAGACTGTCACCAGCTTTGTCGGACATAACTATCGTACGATTGCTGTCAGGGGCAGAACATCGGCTGATCTGTTCTTTTACAACTTTATTTGATCTGAATGATTAGTGGCAGGCCGGGAGATGGGGAAGTCCGATCGTTCGAGGATTCTAATATGCAAAGTTGTGTCTCAGCAGCCAAGTGCTGGCAAAGTTTGGCTAGCATTAATTGGTTAGCACGAGCATTTGTTAGCAATCTTTTGCTATCGTTCAATTCTGCCTAGTGAAACTTCGTTAGTACTCTTATGCTTAGGTCAATTTGATAAGGGCGGGTACATATAGGTCGTATAGACATATTTATTAGAGATGTTGGTTAAAATGCTTGAAGTGGCCACTTATTATTACATTTGTCCAAGGAACCAAAATAAAGAGATCCTCTAATGCCCTAGACATAAGCCCACCCTAAAACAAATGTGGCATGCCCTTCAAATTGGTTACAAAAAATTGTTAACACAAAAATCTTTTATAGTTAGGACTTTTGAAGACAATCCCGCTTTAAAAAATGAAAAAAAATACCAGCGTTTTTTTACAACTTTTATGAGTTTCCGGCGTACAGGATATGATGTCACTGAGAGTTTACCTGGTCTAAGCTGGTGAAGAAAACTTTGGAGAAAGAGGTAATGTTCTGTAAAATTGGCACTTTAGTGAATTTGCAGAGTAATGATTGTTCGCCTGAGCAATAGGGTGCATAACTCTGCTAGTTACGGTCTGTTTCACTAGCGAATTGTCGTCTATGTCTGTTAGTAAATTGTCCCTGCGGATGAGATTTCAGCTAGCGACGGCCAATTCGCCCATTAGTAAATCTGCTCCATAGTGTGCTGAGTACCCTGGTGGCATTTTTACTAATGCAGGAGTAGAGGAATTTCTCCCTAAAGAGCCCCAGTACAAAGCTACAAGCCTGTGTGAACTGCTGTATCAACAAGAGCCAGTAATGGTTATGTAGCCAAGAAACATTAGCTTTTGCAAAGATCATAACCAGGTTAGTACCCTGCAAGCACAGTCATTAGTGCAGGCATAGGGTCTGAAGCTATTCCCCATAAGTGTCCCAGAACTTACTTGGCATTCCCTACATTTGCATTGATCACACTTCTTTTGACTAATATACTCTGTAAATGTGTTTTATTTTTGTACTGCCTTCTTCATGATGGAAATTGGCCTAAAGTCCTTATTGGGCCTTTGGGTAAGGTTACCAGAGCACATGAAAAAGCGACTTGCATTTAATAAAAGTGCCCCTGATAGCTTGAATGTTATCTGGTATTCATACCTTTGACCTAAAGCATATCAAAAGGAATAAACATTTATTGGCAAATTGTGCATACAACTTACAGATAATTGCCTACTATGTAACCTAATTATGGCCTACTACTGCAATAAGTGAAACTACATGTATTTCCTCTTTTTAGTAATCGGAAAAGCAAACAAACACTTCTTTGTACCCATGGTTATACAGTATGTAAATGAGTAATGTTATGTAGGCCATAAAATATCAGAGATGTTATCACTTTCAGAGAAAGATATTTTGCACCAATGACTTTTGTTTTATAGATTTAATCAATTAGCCATGTTGCTAAATGTTTTTATTTTTTACCATTTGTCTATCTGGAAACAATGAGCTATTTCCTGTCTTTGGAGTATGTTTAATGTGTTTTGGGTTAAAACAGCTGGTAGCTTCTTGAAGCCTGGTGAGGCTGCGAGCACATTTAAAAATGTGTTTTAATGCACTTGATTTCTTCTTTGCAAGAAGCATTTTGTAAGGCTCAGTGAAGTCCCTAAGATATAGCTTTTCTGCAAAAAGTAATGAGCTTGGCCAAGCAACACCTTATGATTTATGATGTGAACTTTTTATTCCAAGTCTTTTTATGAAGTTTTTACTGCAATTGGTTTAAATATTGGAAACAAGTACAGGCCATTTGGCACGTTTGTGACACCAAAAGCCCTGGCTTACTTAACTCCATACTTGTATGCAGGCAATGCTTCAGACTGTGGACAGATGTTTTAATTCATCTAAAGAAGACAGGGAAGGAGTTTCAATGCTCATAGTGAGACAAAATCATTTGCAGGTAGGCAGGGCCACCATCAGGGGGGTACAGGGGGGACTGTTGTCCCGGGCCCTGGTGGTTTGGGGAGTTAAGGGGGGCCCGGCCGTGCTGCATTTACTTGCACTTACTTGCATTTACTTGCACAGCCGGGCCCCTGCATCAGAGCTCCGATGACTAGCTTCTTGTGTTCTGATTCGCCATGAAATGTAAGTACCGGTAAAGCCACATGCGGATTGGTTGGGAGAAGTTTGAACCTCCCCTCTACTTTAACCAATCACCATGCGGGTTTACCGGGACTTACATTTCACTGGCGAATCAGAGCACAAGAAACTGAAGATACCGGCATCTGAACTCCCTGGCTAAGGTACGTGCAGTTTTTTTTTCTTTTAACTTGTGGGGGCCCTGACCAATTGTTTGTTTATTTTTTTTAAATGTATGGGGGCCCTGGCTAATAGTTTTTTTTAAATGTGTGGGGGCCCTTTGCTAATTTATTTATTTTTTTAAATGTGTGGGGGCCCTGGCTAATTGGTTTTTTTTTTAAATGTGTGGGGGCCTTGGCTAATTGTTGTTTTTTAAAAAATGTGTGGGGGCCCTGGCTCATTGTTTATTTTTAAAATGTTTGGGGGCCCTGGCTAATTGTTTTTTTTAAAAAATCTGTGGGGGCCCTGGCTAATTGTTTTTTTTAAAATGTGTGGGGGCCCTTTGCTAGTTTTTTTAAAGATGCGTGGGGGCCCTGGCTAATTGTTGTTTTTTTAAAAAAAGTGTGGTGGCCCTGGCTAATTTTTTTTTTTTTTTTTTAAATGTGTGGGGCCCTGGCTCATTGTTTATTTTTAAAATGTGTGGGGGCCTGGCTAATTGTTTTTTTTTTTAAATGTGTGTGGGCCCTGGCTCATTGTTTATTTTTTAAATGTGTGGGGGCCCTGGCTAATTGGTTTTTTTTAAATGTGTGGGGGCCCTGGCTAATTGTTTTTTTTTAAATGTGTGTGGGCCCTGGCTCATTGTTTATTTTTAAAATGTGTGGGGGCCCTGGCTAATTGGTTTTTTTTAAATGTGTGGGGGCCCTGGCTAATTGTTTTTTTTTAAATGTGTGGGGGCCCTGGCTAATTGGTTTTTTTTAAATGTGTGGGGGCCCTGGCTCATTGTTTATTTTTTAAATATGTGGGGGCCTGGCCACAAATGTTTTTTTTCTTTAAACACCACCTGACACCAAAAAATGTTTTAACTTGTAGGGGGGCACTTAATGTTTTAATGCCTGTGTCTTGTGTGGCCTTCATACTGAGGGAAGGGTGGCGAGGGGGGCCAGAAAATTTTGTTGTGCGGGGCCCCGTGATTTCTGATGGCAGCCCTGCAGGTAGGTGTGTATTCAAGAGGGTTAAAAAGATTGTCCTCTGAATGCCAAATACCTTTTATGAAGGTCTACTGTAGAGTTATTGGTGCACAGTAAATGCTTGCTGAATGTCCTGAACTGGTGTTCTTAACAAAGAGAAATACGTTAATGGTATGCAGCAAATAAAGACTACTACATTATTGCATGCTACTGTATGCTTAATCATACACCAAGAATGTTCCAACAGTTCCGCAGATGCTGGGCACTGTTAGCATTGTGAATACATTATACAAATATAGACACACTTACACCTCTCTTGTATGTTAAAAGATCTCTAGGTGGGGAAACACATGGGCAACAGATTTTGTAGGCATTATTTCAAAAAGAACCTAAAAAGCTTGTGCTTATTTGCTTCCCAGATAGACACATATCATACACTTTTATATTTCGAAGCACACTTTTATTACAATGACCTGTGAAAAAAAAAAATCTTTTGAGGGCAAAAAACAAATGATACTTGATGCCCACACGTACATAAAGGGTCTCCCAGGTGTATTATTCAAAGAAAAAACAGTTCAAAACAGATAAGGCATGTATTTTTGCAACATTTCATTTATGATTTCGATGGAAGTTGTTGCATCACCTCTGATTTTTTCTAAGAATGGAACGCTAGTAGAAAACGTTCAGCTGATTAAGATGACCGAGCTACTATTATTCTAAATGCTGCTAGTATTGTAGCACATTCGACCAAAAACCTCCAGGTCTCTTTTTCCATAAACTACTATTAGATTTATATATGTTTCAGTGCATCCAAAAATGAATTAAAAACAGATGAAAATACAACCAAAAAATGATTGTCTCACCCCACCAATTTCATTTCATTTGAAATATGAATAGCTAGCAGCTGCATAGCATATTTTCTATATTAAATATGCTTGAGTGTAGTCTATAAAAAAAAGAGCATCAAAATGCCAAGGGGAAGATTGTCTTTATAACTTGATCATCTACTTTAATGAATGATACTATGTATCCTGTGATCTCTAGCTCTCCTGTCTGAGAAAATACCCATTCTAGTTTAATATGAGCTCAATGAATAGTGTTTGTGTTGACCATATTTTGCCTTTTGTTTTGAAAATCTATTGATTGTTTTATTAGTTATGCACAGATAATCCCCTTTCTTAATAGACTCCTGCTAAAAAAAATAAAGTCACTGCAAAGAGAACAGGAAGGGGTTTGTATACAGGTAAACTAATTGTCCACCTCGCAAGAACCAAACTTATAATACCTTCAGTCTCCCTGTTTGCCCCTGTTCTCAATCTTTATACATAAAAAACCCATTTTAATAATTAGGCAAAAAGTATGCTCAGCACAAGCACTATTCATTGAACACATGTTGAACAATGAGGTATTCTGTCCCTTTAAATGTAGTGGGTTGTGAAAATTAATTTTTTTCTAAAGTCAGATGTTGTGAAGAGTTTTTATGAAAATTTAATATTGCAGTTGGCTCTTCCAAACATTGGCCAGCCATGGTGTTCACCCATGTGTAAATATATTAGCCACAAATACACACACTTAGGGGCAACTTTATCAAGGGAAAATTCAAATTTTCGATTTCGAATTCTCGAGTTTTTATGGCCAAAACTGTCAAATTCGGCTAGGGAATTGTTAAAATTGGATTTCAGTTTTTCAATTTCTAAATTTATCATGTACTGGCTCTTTAAGAATTCAAATTCGACTATTCACTACCTTAGACCTACCGAATTGCTGTTTCAGCCTATGGGGGACGTCATGGGTTCAATTTGGAGTTTTCTTGCAGTCTTCTTGAAAATCTAGTTTTTTTCTGAGAAAAAACTCGAATTGAATTTGATTCAAGTTTGCGGGTCAATCCAATTCACCCAAGTTTGAAAAACCTGATTTCATAATAAATTGCAGTTGGACGAATTTTAGTCAAATTTCGAGTTCATGGGAGTTTGTGGGAATTTTTCAAAACTCCCATTAACTCTAAATTTGAACCTTGATAAACACCCACACACATATGGATTCTGATTCAGATCTTTAACATTCGTGCTTCCATATGCTTCCCCACTGTGGATTTGCATCAGAAATACCCTTTTTCCTAACCCATATCTCAGTGACTTGAATCCTGACACAATCAAAAATAACATAAGACAGATGTATAAAGAAATGCACATTTAGATTTAATTTACATTTTTTGACAATTTGCACATAAATAACATTGTAAACCAATATGTAAACATAATTTTTGTTGTTCTAGCAATGTAAAAAGCCTGTTAAACTTTGGTCAGAATTTTCTTCTTAAGAAGTAAAAATAAAAAGAGAGAGAGAAACCACTGTTTGCTACATTCACATGTAATAAAATTCTAGTGAAGTCTTAAAAAGTTGATACATTAAAAAAGTCTTTGAAGTGAATACAGAAAAGCACTACTGGCAACAAGTAAGGGGAGCAAGTGTCCAGTCACATTAGTGATACTTTGGTATATATTACATTAATACTTTAGATCTTGCTACATAAAGTCAGACCATGGCCTGCGTGTGGACTACATGGATCTTTTAAAGCTGTAAAGTTTGTACCTTTCCTGGTTATTTCGGCATGGGTTTAGAGGAAGGCATCAGAGAATCCATTTCTTAGGTTTTATATATACTTTGAATTCTGCTTTGCCATGATCTATAGCTAACAGAATATCTTTGGAGTGAAACATAAAAAGCGAAGTAGTAGTATAAAGTGTATGCAGTTTTCAGTCTGCACATATTTGGTTTTTTTGTGAAATCACAAAATTGTAGTTGAAACAACTTGTTTCCTGCACCACTGGACACAAGCATTGAGGTAAATTGTCGAATGCCCTTTTCATATTCTTTTAAGTTAAACACATCAAATAAATGTACAAAACACTAAATACTGAAGGAAATGACTCAGCGAGAGACAAAGAGAAAAGAAAGGAGAAATACAGAGAAGGGGAGGGGAGATAAGTATGCCAGTAACATACAAATTACCCGTGTCTTCAACTGGAATATTATCCATAACTGGAGGTGGCTCTCATGGGATTGGGCTGCATTTTCACGTTCCCTCCCTTTCTGCATAATCTTTAAGGGTTTTTACTTATTTAATACATTATTTTTGCATATACATAAATCCCATTCCTTTTACTTCAGACTTGTGTGGTATGTCTGTGTGGCGTTAGACATTTAACAAGTGCAATGTTGTGCACTGGGGTACCAAATTCCACTTATTACTGACCAATATATTAGAAAAGTGTTCAATAAATAAAGCCATTGATGGAAAAAAGGGGGGGTTTAAAAGGCAAAACCTTCAATACATTTTGTAAAGAAAAAAAAAAAAAGCTACGGATCCAACAAGTCTAATGTGCAGCTTTGGCAACAAAAATTGTTCATTTGGTATGCAGATCCTATAAATACTTGTCAAATCTTAGGTTTTCTGTTGTTTCTTTTTTTCTTTTGTAACTTATATGTGCAGAAAATATCTACATAAATGGCCACATGAAACATATATACATAAATATATACTGTATATATATATAGATTGAAATTACAATGATTTTTTCCCCTCATTGTAAACATTTGATAATTATTGCTTTAAGTATGATAAATTGCATAATAAATTATGAAATAATTTCAATGACATATAATTATGGATAAATGATTGTCTTTCAGTGATAGAATTAATAAGTGAGTAGGCAATACACACATTTCCCTGCCTTTTTCCATGCCCTGAGAATAGTTATCTCGGAGATCCTTCTTTTCAAATAGGGCTCTTAGAGAGTTTTACCTCCCCAGGCCAACACAATGACATAGCTACATAAATATATACAAATAATTGCTAAGAGTATCCTGACCCCATAAATAACACTTAATTCTTCTTTCTGTTAAGAGTCCATTTGATCAAAGGATTCTTGTTTGACCTTTACAGGTAACAGAGGTAGTGGAGAGCTATGAGGCAACTTCATTACTATTGCATCAGATCGGTCATAAAAGTTGCATCCGGATGTGATAAGTCCATTGCCCATATTCCTTGAGACAGACACTTTCATGCTTGATTCATCTATCTCTCTCCTGAGAAGAGTCATTATTTCTTTCTCCACAGCAGGAGACATGTCCATATCTTCCATATCATCTAACTGGTCTGCACTGTCACTGATGTCAAACTTTTCAATTTCGTCATTGATTCGATTCAGATCCTCCATAGACAAACCCAGTCTTGGAGATACAGGGCAATTGCCTTTCATGTGGAAGTTGAGGCTGCACAGGTGGATGTAGCTCTTGTGGCAATGAATGCATTTGTGTGGTCTCTCTCTTGTGTGAAGGCGTTTGTGCAGTTTGAGATGAACAAATTGAGTAAACTTTGCAGGACAAAGTTTGCACTGGTAGGGCTTCTCTCCAGAGTGCAGTCGTAAGTGGGTCTTAAGATTGCTTGTGCTGCTGAACCGTTTATGACAAACCTAGAGAAAGTCAGAACAGTACATACATCAGTAATGTTTATCTACTGTATATCTTCATTTATATTTCAGCAGCCACTTGAAAATGTTGTGTGGCAGTCAATTTCCCTTAACATGCTGAGTTATAGAAGATTGGACATATTAAACTACTAAGAGTTTTTTACCTATTATAACCCAAAAATGATTGCATTTACACTTGTTAATTGTTAACTGCATTTTAACTTCAATTTTTCTTTGTACGTCACGTCACTCACCTGACATTCATGAGGCTTCTCCCCTGTGTGTACCAAAAAGTGCTTCTGTAAATGCGCCAGCTGAGTGAATCCTTTATTGCAAGTCTGGCATTTAAACGGTCGCTCCCCACTGTGTACCCGAAGATGCACCTGGAAAGGGAAATACAATCAATTTAGTGCCGTGTTCCCAGATCATCAGTATTCTAGCTATGTGGTTGGAAAATGTAAACTACAACTTGGCACAACAAGTAAATGCTTACCTTAAGGTTTGAGAGTTGTCCAAATGTTTTTGAGCAAATATTACATTCATATTTGATCTTTCCATTTTGCTTTTTCAGCGGGTATGGGAGAGTCTTATAACCAGTCGAATTCCTTTTGCTCTTAATGAGATTGATGGCTTCTTCACTGCATGTGGACATCACTGCTGAGGTAGGGTTAGGTTGCATTATGTGCTCTAAGGATGCAGCTGTTCCAGCAGTTGGTGATCCACTTGTAGGACTACTCTGTTTGTCTTTCATGCTCGCAGCAGCACCTGTGATGGAGAAGGCACTATTGGGTGCAGGAATAAGAAAGTCTCGTGGCAACTCAGGTTGCAGAAATCGACGTCCTCCCTCATGTGGTAGAGAACCAGGAAGGGCAGCGTGAGTTAGCAAATGGTGAGGGAGGCTTCCACCTGCAAGCATACTGCTGTAAACTGGATACATCCTTGAGAAGGGGCTGAAATTATTAATATTGTTCAATGAATTGAGTCCATTACAGCCAATGCCATAGGGTGGTAATAAATATTTAGAATACGCTGAGTTATAAGAGGATACAAATGGTGGCAGGTGACTTGCTGGGGGTGCATACGTTGGAAATGACCCCAAACCTTCAGTATTGTATGGTCTGTTAATGAATGGATAAAATTCTTTGTGATCTTGCACTGGATGATGAGGTGAAACTGCCGATCCAGGACTACTGTGAGGACTTGAGCTTTTGAAACTTTGGTCAGGGCTACTTCTTGATGAAGGACTTGGTGTTGTGGATGACTGAATTGGTGAATGCATCAGATAATTCTGTCTGTCCGTGTTATAGCCTACAGATGCCTTTAAATAGTCTTCATGAATGTGAGAGTGGAAAGGGTAAACTACCCTTGGGAAGAAAGTCCTTTCAGGGCTACAGTTTTTATGTACACCCACTTTTTCTTTTTCTGGTGAGATTGCAGACATAGAGCTCAGTAGATTGTCTTTGTGTTTCATGTGGCTTGTTGTATCCCTTAGGATTTCTTTCACACTGTGCTCCTTTTTTGGAGTTTTTTTCTGTGGGATCAGTTCTTTCTTTTTCTCCACTGTAATGATCAGGCTTTGTTCTGAGATGAAGGAAAACAATTACTATTAATTAAGCTTAATAATTATGATTCATATATGCTTGGTAGAATGATCAGGATTTAAAGCAATGCATTGTTATGTTTTTCAGTAAATGTCCCTGCTTTGTACCCCAGTTAAATGACTACTCTGTACTTTTAATGCGAAGGCTATACAAATCTGACCATTCCATATGTACTACTGCTACTAAAATATATGACTTTTTGTGAACCAACTTTGCATAGTTTTTACTAATAGAAAGTAATGCCTCTGGTAGCATTCCTTTGGATTATTACCATGCAGCATTGTTGGGCTCTGTGATGCCACATTTCTTGTACAATATGCCTTATCAGGCTGAACAATCGCTATCTCTGGGACAAGAAGTTTAAAATAATTTTTTCAAATTAAAAGAACAAACATGCAGGAGAAATATTTTAGAAAAGTTTCACTTCCAGTTGACTAAACCTGTTAGTTGGCTCCTTTAAACGAAACATGTTCAATAGTTTGTCTAAGCAGCAGTACATTCTAATAAATGGTAAAAGAATAAACAAATTGATGTGCATTATGTGTGTGTGAACATGCTTTACAATATGGCTAAAAAAGCCACTGTGTCTGAATCAACCATTTTCGATGAACACATATCTGCTGCCTTCCAAATTATGCAGACAATGTATAGTCTTAAAAAAAATTGTGTTTCAGTAAGCTCAGTAGCTAAATGTAATTATTAAACAGATGCAAATCTAATTTTACGAATGGTTAAGTAGCCTAAGTGCATAATCTGCCTGCACTTTTGTACTGGTAGAAATAGCCCCCTCAAATGTTCCACTTCAAATAAGCCACATGTGAAAGTTTTGTTAAAAAAAAAAATTAACCCAACAACCAAGAAACTGACAGTAAATGCGAGATGGAGAGATATGTCTGGTACATCAAGAGATGCAATCTGGTTTTACCCTAAGAGAGGAAGTTGAGTTGAATTTCTGAAGAAGTTGCCTCAGTTGGTTTACTTTAAAAAAAAGACATAGATCTTGGGTTTGTGTGGTGTCTGCTTACATGTGAACAATTTTAACTCTATGTTGAGAATAAATGAAAGGTTCCTACTTATCGAGACTTGAAACTGCTTGACTTGGTGTTCTTTTGATGCCCCTAAAATTTGGTTATGTGTTCAAGGAAGACTTTCATGGAATTATCTAAACTTCTTTTTACTGAACAGTAGCAACACCTATCTATTCACTAGATGGGATTTAAATGCAAAACTACACTTGTTAAAGGTAGCTACACCCATATAAATGCTAGGTTTTAACATTAGATCACATAGGCAGTGCTAGCATTCCGATCATTCTTTCTTAGTATACTTACGGAGATTCACTACAAGCTCTCCAGAAGTAGGATAGTGAAGTCTGTCAGCAAAGTCCCGGCAATACCACACCAGAAGTTCCTGATTGGCTGGTATAGGCTTAATGGTGTAAAAATAGATGTTCATGCCATTCTGGCAAGCGGCAAGGTTTTGCTCCTGAAGAGAGTGTGCTGGGTTGACATAGCGCATCCAGTTGCTCTTATCTTCATTGTAACCGTCGATGAAGTGCTGAAAGTCACCATTTGAATAGATCTAATATTCAAGAGCAAAACAATGTACGGTTAAAGTTAGAAAATGAGGAACAAAAGGAAAACAAGTAAGTGGACATTAAAAAAGATTTCATATACAGAAACTGATAAATGACACTCATCAATTTGCCATCACAGAAAGAGACTGACAGGAAATGGATGTGGCTGTGCCCATTATTTGTTGGTTGAAAATGATAATATCACTTCTTATAATAACACATAAACCCACATTGATCAAAAAATTGCACAGTGGCAATATTGTAGACTTTCTTGAAGGTGCTCTAGGGTAAACCGTTGTAAATGTACTTACTACCTGAAAAACCTTTCCTGCGCAATAACAACAACGTAAGAGAGAAGATTTCTCAGAAAATTCTCAAAATTCCTAATTCTCATTTTTACCAGCACTCTCTTTCACTAGACTGTAGCAACATTTATAAAGATACTTGGAATGCAGCCCTTTTGTCTGAACACTGGGCATAGCAAAGGTGAACTTCACCTGCCATAACAATGAGCAAAGCTGGGACAAGGCCAACAGTGTCATTCATTCGTTCCTAGCCAACTTAGTCACTTTTCCTCTCAGAAAACAAGCCTAGTCTTGTGTTACTACTTTGTGTTAGAAATGAACAAAAAGAAAATTCCCCAACCAAAAGCCAGGTTAAAAAAAAACAATGGAGTTTAGATAGCATATAATTAGTCACAGTGAAAATGTCACAAGACAAAACAATTCTTGGTTCTTTTAGCTCATTGTTGTGTTTATGAAAGTGAGACTAAAGGGAAGGACAGGCCTGGTGCATATGAAAGCGACCAATTGTATTCTGGTCAATGAATTCGGCAGACTACCCTGCACATGTAGAAAGCCCCGTTCAATAGCAATGCAGCATTTAGGACGATACTAATGTTAAACTAAGTCTAATACTTTCCCAAACAATTACATTTCTGCAAATATATTCATTATAAATTAAATGTCAGAAAATTGCATAAAACTGTATTAAAAGTACTCTTTTTTCAGAGGTGCAATTGAGCTGCAGTGTTCTGCAAAATGCAAGGCAGATATAGCTGAGAGATGCTAAAGAAAAATGAAGAATCACTTTCTTTTTAAAGCAATTTCCTGTAAATTAAAAGGGGGAAATACATGTGGCTGCGCTGAAGTGCTGTGCATGAATTATTGCGGTGTATGAATGGTGAGAAAATGGAACAGGGCTGTTTGAATGTCAGAGGAGTTATAATCTTTCCTGGTTCACCCAGGTTTGTAGACTTCAAGGAACATAGGGCTCTCCTATTGCTTTGGTGTTGCGCAACCTCTTTTGGAAACTAAGATGACAGGTTCCAGCATTCAGATAAAAAATATGTTTTCATTTTAGCAATGTTTTCATTAGCAATGAAATGCATCGAACTTATTACCTGCATATATAAATGAACCTCTAATGTGACAGAAAATATCAGAACACTAATAAACCCTATGTAAAACATTCAATAGAATTATAATTATAGTAAGGAGGACATCATGTCATTGCATTCACCGTTACTATTTAAGTTTCACCAGAAATTTGGTTTGTACCATTTGGCTGGAGCATGAAATAGGCAGAAAGGCAGAAATGTGAGGTCACATGTTTACAAAGAAAGAAACTACTAGGCCATCTTATGATGTTCCCATGTTCTTTAAAGCAGAGAGAGAATGTGCTGACTCACAGCTCAGTTTACAAGAAATAATGTCACTTATGGGGTTTACTCAACCCCACACATCCTCTCTCTCTTTCTCTCAATACGTGAGACGCAGGCAAGTTTACATTTTTTTACTTCTAAACTAGATGTTCCCATCGCAATGCCAGGATGTGAATTGCATCATATGGGAAATGATTTGCCACGGTTTCCCTTTAGAGGCATACACAGACCAAATGAAAGGTGTCTTACAAGGAAATGATTGCCAGTAATGCTACAGCTATCGAATAATGAAAGAGAAATTAGATCATATTAATAAGAGATGGGTGACAGTATAAACTGTCCTTACAATACCTGATTAAATTTGCTAATTCAAATTCATGCCACCAAAACTGGAAGCAATGGTGTTTTTATCATGTATGCTGCCTATAGCTATTATAGGAAGTCCCTTATGGGAAATATGCCCTCCAAATATTTTATCTCATAGATTTTTGCTCCACATATAGCTCCCATTCTAAGAACTATCCAATTCATAATCCTTGCAAGATAAACATTAAAGAGCTACAAAAAAATACCATATTGCAGCCTAAGCCTTGTTCGCATTTCTTTATACATTCATGTATAATCATTTGTTGAACTGACTGATTTTATTACAGATATTATTTCTTTTAAACTCACCCGCCAAAAATATTTTCTGTTGGCATTCTTTGGAACAGTGTCATTTGTGTAGATCTCCCCTACAAATGGTCCAAACCGTGTTCCTTTTGGTATATACTCTTTGCTGACTACTCCAACCACCTTACAAGAGAAAATGAAGAATGTATGATTAAATACTCATATAAACAAGTGATAAGGCACTGGAATTCATTGAAAACATGAACGTTACAATGAACATTTTGACAAGGTTATATTTAAACAAACATATTTCTGTACAGAACTGAACAATACGATGATCTTTACAGAGTATTTAAAGCAACAGAAATTATTTTTGGTAAGCTGCCCTCTGCTTAACAGCTACGACATCAGCAGTTTATTTTAAAGGCTAAGAACTTTCTCAGTGCCATGTTTGTGGACACTGTAAATATAAACCTGAATCCGTGTATTGCAAGCATTTAGCCCAATAACCAATGTGACCTAGAGCTACTTAACACTTAATATTTTAGCAGTTCTCTACAGTAAGTACCAATGAATAGCACAACTACATATAATTAATTTTCCAGGTCATCTTTGGAGGCCTTGCAATTTCTCTGGTGTGATATTTAAAGCTCAGAGAGGTCAGATTAAATTGAATCATGAGCACCTGATGTCTTTGACTTGCAAATGCATAATGCTGGTGCTCTATAAAGATTCTAATTATGGAGAGTAATAAATGCCAAGTGTGTGCCTCATAGGTATTTCAGTGAATTAACAAATCTGAATGAACAGCCCTTGTTAATCCACATTTCAGCACTAGCACTTTTCATGATTGATCCCAATAGCATAAGTAGGGATGAAATGTGCCAACAGAGGGCGATGTAGACAAAGTTTTAAGATGCTCTGAACTGTTTCAGACAAAAACACAACTTGTTCAGAACTTCTAGAGCTGCTCTTATTTAAAGGATTGATTTGCAACACTGTGAAATGCTGGGTTCAATATGCTGTAATTCTTCTACAGTTGCCCAGTACTCATCAAGAGATACATTTTTGGATCATGATCGTATCATAGAATGATACCTAAAGGAAAGTGACAAGGGAATATGAGGTGAAAGAATGTGTGTCAGATTAAGCTCTTTTGTGGGGGACAGGCAACCCGTTCTGATATAAGCAGATGCTGTTGAATAGGCACTTTTAAGTTCATGACCAGTTTTGTTTCAAACTTCCCCACAACTCTTTCATGTAAGATATTTTCCATATCAGTGCAGTCATTAGCATATCATATTGGTGAGAATTTCTTGAAAACCCCCTTACTTGAAAGAGTCAAGTGAAAAACATCTGGTGCTGAAGTTTCAGTGACACAGCATGTCAAACTTCACTGGGTTTAACATATCAGCCTGCAGTTCAGCTAAGCACACAGCTAAGAATAATCAGGTGCCCTGGTTTTCTTTGCAGGAAATTCAGTTTGGTGGTAACAACAAATTCAAAGACGGTTTAAGATGTAGAAACCCGCTGCATTCAACAAGCATGGTGTTTACTTTTGATTAATTAAGAGATTATCTAAAAAGCAAAACTTTGACTAGATCAGGTTAAAAAAATGGACCAAAACCTCTAGGAAGTGGGGGTGGAGGATATGCTGACTACCCAAACTAATGCTCCTTCTTACTCATGGGTATTTAGAAATCCATTAAAATACGGCTAATCTAACTGGAATGAAACTGCCACTAGAACTGACCAGAGATCCCAATGATTCATTGCTGGGGCAAGGCCTTTTTCTATAAACACTTCCAGAGAGGAGGCAGTGGGCTTTTAGCATATTCTCTTCCCCCTCCCTCCTCCTTGAATTTATCCTGTTTCTTTACAAGCAGCACTGACCTCTCTATCAATTAGAAAAATCTTTGTCATTCTGTTGGCTCATGAAGTGCTACCTGACAATTGGTGGCATCAGAGGCAAAAACCAGTAACTCATCTTTCTCTTACAAACCAAGAAGACATGTAGCTAGAGTGTGGCAATAAGTATGTTGTAAAGCACCCATTGAAAATCATGTCTAAACAGACCCCAAAGTCTGCAGCATTATATAACCTTGAATTAATCAGGGGCATGCAAAAATAATGTATCAGATGCTCAATTTAAAACTCAATTTATTTTAATAAATAAATGTAAAAATAATAAAGCATACTATCTAAATAAAATGAGCCTGGTCTTTGTATAGCTACAATCAAAGACATTTCAACATGACCTAAATATACAAGTGTTATCTCATTTTTTTTAACCATTATCCATTTAGGTCCAAGCATTGTCTCTGCAGGTTCAACAACATATTCAACCCAAAGATAAATGCTTTCCAAGAAATTTCACTTTACCTTAAACAAGATATCGGCTTATAGCAGATCTGGGGCAGAGCAAATTAATACAGATTTCTATTAGCAATGCATTTTTGTTCAAATAACACATATTGAAGAAACCTAAATGGAACTGTGCATTTCTACAGTTTACGCAACAATATATTGTGCTACATTTGTGGTTCAGAAAAAAAGTGTAAAAGACTCATGTCCTAGTAGGAGTGGAATGCACCAGCACACCTATTATTGCCTTATAAAAATGTAAACACCCCCTGTTCATCTGAGGACACTTTACAGCCCTTATAAAACCAAAAATCTGAAGAATGCGCCCACTCTAGATTCAGAAAAGGATAGTTCTCAGGGCAAAACAATGCAGCTCTTTGGAATCTTTCAGGTAAGGTATTCTAAGGTGATACTGATGCTATAATTCACTACTATTCACTTTTAAATTAGGGGGGCATTATCTACATTCTGAAATATAAAAGAAAGAAAGGAATATGGATATTTGTAAAAGCTGAAGTGGTGATCTTTTTATTGTGAACTGCAGACTGAGGAATAACATATGGGAACATTATCTCTAATAATGTTTACTATCAAGAACTACCCTAATTGTCCTGCCAGACGCATATTAAAAGACATTTGCACCTCTTTAAGTGATGGCTTAATCTTTTGAAACAAGTGACAAAAAAAGCTTTGAGCTCCTACCTCTTTGCATCCTGAGGCATATTTGAAAAGCAAATTCCTGGGCAAAGATGCTTGTGCCTGAACTACATTACTTCCATCTGAGCTGCTGTCCGAAGAGTGATCCTTCACAATATATGTGCACTTTTCTTCAAATTCAGGCTCTGACCATAAAGTCATATCAATTCCTTCCATATCCATTTTCATTGTTTACTATGTTTCCTCCTGTCAGGGAGTATCAGAACCTGCAATTGCTTTTTGCTGTGTGGCAGCCTGGAAAAGGAGAGACAGGAGAAATAAAAATTCAAAGTCCATCAGATGATGTGGTTTCCTCTGAGACAGTGTGAGCAATATTATAGTCTCTGGTACCTAGGTACATCATGCATAGCTGATACAGTAGAATAATATCCAAGGGAGAAAAAGGCACAAAATCACTTGTATTAAAAAAAACTTAGTATATTTGGTGTATTCGATACCATCATAGCTCCCAAACAAGCCTTGTCACCTACCTGTGAAACCTTAAGAAAATTGTAACATGATTTCTTGTATCTTCTGTTCTCTAAGAATGCTACAAATTGTGGTAGCAAGATGACTTTGTGCCTTTTGGGATCACTGCCTTGGAAAGTGTCACAAACAAGGAAAGGAAGAGGAAGAAGCCGTTGTCTACGTCTTAATGCTAAAAATGGAAATTGCATGCTACAAGGACGGAACTCTGCCTGTCTCTTCTAAATGGGGAAGCCTGAACTTTCCCACCAGCTTCCAGCTTGCAAACAACTTTCAAAACAACCTAAGTCCTCTGACGTCTTCTTTTTCATCCTGCCGAGGGTATTATAAAAAAAATCCTACATCCTGCCAGGATCCCTCCTAGATAACTAGAAGGGGGTCTCGCTTTAACTCCTTCCCATTCAGTCAGTTCGCCCAACACTGGCAGAGCACTAGAGCAGGCAGAAGCACAGCTTCTCAGTACTTCATTGTTCAGCAAAAACGGTTTCCTAAACCTTTTCTATGACTATAAATAAAATAGCAGCACATCCTTACACACGTATTATCAGACTATAAAGCATTCTTTACATAAAATGAACTAATCAGTACAATTCTCTATCAAATCCAAAATAAAATTGAAATATCCAATTCTGATTGTTAATAAAACCTATTCAATATTCAGGCTTTATACATTAAGAAAAAGCGTTCCATATAGTTCCCATTTGCCTACACAGTGTGTGGGCTCTGCATTCTAAGTAACATTTATAAAAAAACGCTAAAACAAGAATGAATGATAAAGAAAAAGATCAGTAAGAAACCAAAACCACCACAAGAGAAGGTTGAAGTTTAAAGCACATACACTGAAAACAGGACAAAAATTACTTGTCAGACACCGCAAAAAAAGTAGAAAAAAAATGCACAAAGAGAAATATTCTTACCAGGCAGTTTCCACACAATTTTCACTATAAAAATCCAACATTGGAGGTGCTTCCCTTAAAGTACACACAGTGCATTGTCTTGCCAGTTGTTGTAATATTATAGTACATAGAAGCGCTGACTCCACACCTTGGACTGACTATCCTCTTGCTTGCTTTCTCTCATACTACCAGACAGGTGCTATGCACTCTGCTTTTTGCCTCAGAGAAATGCTGAAGGACTCTGTGTTACGCCACTACTAAAGCCTATGTGAAACCAAACAGACTGACTGGTTCCTTTCTCTTCCTATTATTAGTTCTTAACTCACTGCTGTCACAGAGGGTGGGGCTAAAACCTACCTGGGATTCTGGCTAGGGCTGGCTCATCACAGCCTTCTAACTCTTGCCAAATATCAAGGTATACAAATAGCTTGCAACTTTCATTGACCGGAAAGCTTAAAGCAAGATTAAACATTATGGAAAAAAAGGCATATATAACCCTCTTTGTAAGCTTTACTTTTCAGGAAAGGAAATACACTGTCATTTAATGCATGACTACACTGGGCATTACATATGTTCTTTTTTTTTTAAAGTAAAAAACACAAAAGTGATTTTAAAAATATGCAAAATGTATATAAATGCATGAAATGTGATGTTATGCCAATACATGTACTATTATTTTATGTGACTACACAGGGAAAGCTCATTTGTACCCCTCCAGTTGTTGTTGAACTGGAACTCCCAACTAAGAATAATAGGGTATGCTGGGAGCTGTAGTTTACAGACATAGAAACCTGTAATGTTTATGTTTAGCAGAGTCATAATAAACTGTAAATCCCTGTGCCCTAAAATGGACCTATTTCTTCTCATGTGGATTGGTAGGCGTATAGTGTCAGAATGGGTGAGAGTGTGAGCTTTGCAAAGGGTTGTGAAAGGAGGCTATAAATTGCCCAAATTACTCAGCACAAAGCACACCAGAAATTGCGCAAACAGTTGCGTTAAGTCAAAAGTAAGCTAATTTGAAAATATTTTACAAAGTCTCTGCCAACTGCAGGCGTGCTCTGAAACAATGCAATTCATAGCAGGGCGAGCAAGAGTTAAAGTAGAGATGTTGACTCACAGCAGCCCAGTGCATAGAAACAATGCAGTCATACTGAAGGTGGCTCTAGCTACACAGAAAAGAAAAACCAAGACACTGAGATGTAGATGCCGCTAAAGCTTTTCATTCACCATTAGCAGTTCATAACACAGAGGGAAAAAAAAAGAAGTGAGACGGAAGACTCAAAACAAACTGAAAGCAAAGGGGTGACTTTTCTTATGGTAAATAGCATTTATACAGCAAACTTTGCAAATGCAAACCTTCACAGGGCTGTTTGAAACTGTATCTAATGAATGTAGAAGCTGCGTAGAGAAAACGACATTCTGAATATTGGATGCCGTTAACCGTCTGGCAGACAAAATCCACACGGGTAACAACATTGCTGGCATACATTGTATTAATGTCCAGTCATTTGCATTAACTTGTGTTAAACAGGGTCCAGCATTTGGTTGTAATTTTATATAATATTAAAGGAAACAGCAGACATGGACTTGAAAAAATAGAAATATATTTTAAAAAATCATCAGTATCATATCATTACCATCATTTTTTATATAGCACCAGCTGGTTTTAATGTGCTTTACAATCATCTCTAACAAACATGGGCCTTACAATAATTTAATACACAAGAGGTACAATATAAAAATATGATTGGGGACCCTGCTCGCAAGAGTTTACAACCCATATTTGCTGTTATGGATTAAATAACCGTAATGGATTAAATAGCCTTCCAGCAACAGAATAATTTCATAAGCCTTTAGACAAAGAAGCAACAAATTCACATCAAATGTGCAATATTTCCATTTAGTATATTTCTTTATATATTAGTGGTTTAACGTTAAGGTATCTGTATGAATTATAAGCATGTTATTCGATTGGTTTGTGCTTCCAAATATGTTTCTAGAAGTCTCAGGAACCTTCAAAACTAAAAATCAGCTTTATTTTCTGCTAGGAAACTATCCATTACATTTAATATGCCATCCCTATAAATGGCAAATTAGTAGATGGTGCAGCATTTAACATGCAATAGCAAGGAAATCTTACCAAAAAAAAGGTAGAAATGGCCTTTTAAAAAGGTTTGTCCTTGGCTATCTACTAATTGATCAAACTATCTATTGTTTCTTCACGGGTCTGAATGAGAGAAGGTGGAGTAAGAAAGTTAATGTTCAATAGGTAGCTCTCAATCCCCTCAAGGTATACAGTTGCTGACAGAAGTGCAACTCTCTGGCCTCTTTAAACTTCCTCCATAAATGCAGCAACTCAAAAGAGATAAGAAAAAAAAAAGGGGACACTGAGGAGAAGTGACAACAAGCAACCGGTCTTCAAGAAAGACATTGTTCTTAGACAGATAATCCTACAATGGAGAGTCCATTAAAGGTATTAGGAGGTTGGCAGCCGTCGTGATCTGGAAGAAGGACCCTGTCTGGACAATAGACAATTAAAGCTGATAAATCTGTACTACTTCTTGCTATTCTAATTCCTTATAATTGTATGCTGCTTGCCCTGCCGCCTGCCGCACGGGGATGATGCGTGTTTCCTATAATCCCCTCACGAGTACCTGACCTACTTCCTGACATGGTCTTTTCAGGACCAGACTTCTTGCCCATCTGGACCTTTCCCTGAAGCTTCTCTGACTCTAGTCACACCCTCCCTTCTGTGCCCACTACCGTATCTAGGCCTGGAGCAGACAAGGGCAACCAATCACATGACACATCCAGATCAATATTCCCCAGCACCAGACAATACACTAATCTGCAATAACAGCTAATCATGCTCAATTTGGCTCACCAGTGATTAAACTGTACTTTTCATTAAGCTCAAAGAACAAGGCAGACACACAGTGACACCATCTGAGACGTAGCCACCAAATGTAGAAAACAAAAGAAAACTGGGAGAGGAAATTTATGTAATGATTTAATTATCGCCGATTTCAGCTAAGAAGCAGCTACAAATAATACCCCACCCCCAGAAACAGTCCAAAAACAAGAAACACATTGGCACTAGAACAAAATTTAACTTTCACAAAGATCCCATCCATGTTTTCTGAAAAGTGATCCCACTGTGCCATAAACAGGGGTGTTCTTCAACAGCTTTTGTAATTGCTGGCCTAGATTTTCTGTTTTCCCACAAAAATACAGATACAATATTCAATTTGAATTCTGTCAAACCAAGAATCAAATGTGTAACTATTACTGGTCTGCAATGTAAGGGGGTCTCCTTGGTGGAGCTAAGCAAGCACTGTATACCTCTCTCACTGTATGTCACATCAATCTTTACCACAGTGGATGTCAGACTGTTAACAATATAACCCAGATAACTCACTTTTTTTTGTGATAAAGCAGGAGCAGGCAGCACCCAGCAGGAGCTTTACTGATAAAATTGTGTCAAACTGAAACTATGTGTCAAATTAGAAGGGGCAATGTTGAAATATGAGGATCAGGAAGTTGATTTATCTGGTACAGTACATTAACTAGTATAAATAACAAGGATGGAAAGTAAACACTTTTACTGAGCTGTATCTCCATTCAGCCAAGGAAAAACAATGGGAGTCCTTGCACCCAGCCTTGTAAAAAGCAGGAGCACGGCAGGTTTCGGATTTATTACTCTCAGCTTTTAATCCCAAAACAATGCAGTGTTTGTTTATACCAACATCTTTAGTTTGAGTATTTAAATTGATCACTACATAAAGATTGATATATTTACACTTTATATATTTACCTTTTTTGCAATACAGAAATTAGGATGAAATCATTATATAAAAAAACATCTTAAAACAATGAACACTAAGGGGCCGATTCATCAAGCTCGAGTGAAGGATTCGAAGTAAAAAAACTTCGAATTTCGAAGTTTTTTGGGCTACTTCGACCATCAAATGGGCTACTTCGACCTTCGACTACGACTATCGAAGGATTCGAAGTGAAAATCGTTTGACTATTCGACCATTCGATAGTCGAAGTACTGTCTCTTTAAAAAAAAAATTCGACCCCCTAGTTCGGCAGCTAAAAGCTACCGAAGTCAATGTTAGCCTATGGGGAAGGTCCCCATAGGCTTGCCTAAGTTTTTTTGATCGAAGGATATTCCTTCGATCGTTGGATTTAAATCCTTCGAATCGTTCGATTCGAAGGATTTAATCGTTTGATCGAAGGAATAATCCTTCGATCGTACGATCGCAGAATTTGAGCTAAATCCTTCGACTTCGATATTCGAAGTCGAAGGATTTCAATTCCTAGTCGAATATCGAGGGTTAATTAACCCTCGATATTCGACCCTTGATGAATCGGCCCCTAAAATTCAGGAACAGATTTTAAAATTTAGATTCTTCATAATATGAGATAAAAAAATATAGAACATTAAAATAAAATATTATGGATTCTTCATAATATGAGATAAAAAAAAATATAGAACATTAAAATAAAATATTGTTACCTTGATGTGTTTCCATAAAGCAGGAATCCAGTCAACAGTAAAAGCATTCCATAGTATTAGTCCATGTGCACAATCTGAGCTAGTGTCTGCTCTGCTTCACCTAGTGCTGCTTATATACACACACACACTCCAAATGGCTCTTTAAATCTAGACTTCTCTCTAGGCTGCAGCAAGGATTTTAAAGTTTCCCCTTACTACAACCCTTCTCCCTCCCCTTGCCTCAGCTCCACCCCATTAGTAATTAGTCTTAACAAGAGCAATTAACAAAACAAACTCTTTTGGCAAGCCTGCCTGATAATTCCGATTGCCAAATTGTTTTAAGATGTGTAAGATAGTTTGATTAGGCTGAGTGAAATCAGACAAAAAGAGCTGTACAATAGAAATCCTGCTTAATATGAATTTGTTTTATAAGCCACATGCTTGTGTGTGTAGGAGAGGGAACAGACCAATTGTCTGCCCAGGGGAAAAAAATAAACAAATAATTTCAATGGCTGTTGAGCTCTTTAAATAGTGAAATAGCAATGTGATCCAAACTTAGAATGTAATCCATTTACACACTTTACGCTATTATATTCTATGTAATGGTTAAAAATCACAACAAAAACAAAAAAACTTAACTTTTATTATATTGTTATGCTATAACTATAAAGTAAACCACTATATAGCCTTAAAACAGCTTCAGATAACTTTGTAAATAGTTAGAACCCTGAGTCCATTGCTATATTTTGAAATTTTGTGGTTTCTGACAAGCAGTAGCTTGAATGTGTGTTGTACAATCCTTAAAAAGCATAGGACAGGATACTCAGAATGTAAGAAATCTTCATGGGGGTTATTGGAAAAGCACATATTTGTTAGAGACTGGAAATAATAGTTCAGAATTGCCAATTACATTGGATATCGTTGTAAATGTTGTCATTCCAACTTCAAAGAATATTCATTCTTGGATCAGTCATTTTTGAAAGGAAAAATTACAAATGGATGTGAACATTCTTTAAACACATTGAATAACTAATTTCTCCATTATTCAAGTCATAAAGTCAAATGAACTTCACATTTCCTAATTTTGCAAATGAAAACATTATAAAAGTCTTTCAATGGCAGAGAGAGAGGTGTGCCACCTGTTGCCATTCTAGTTATCACCTACAATGTAGATAAAAAGATGCAACAAGCTTTGTACTTTATAACCTGACAGTTATATGGTAAATCAATGTATTGGCATTTTTATACTGGTTCAGCCATTTATATGTAAATGAGTGCTTTGATTAATAATCACCATTCATGTTATGTGTTGCAGCGTGTCTCAGTCTGGGGCACTTACTAAACAAAATCCTGTTGAATACAGTTGTACAGTACTGACTGGTTTTCTCATAAGATTCTTGTTATATTTTATTGTTTTTTTTTTTTAGATTGTGATGATGATGCTCCTAATATTTTCCTATTTGTTTTCTGTTTAATGCAGAGTATGTGCTTTAGTTTTGCCAGCAGAATTTAATTCTGAATTAGCTCATCATGACATTGCATTCTAATGGGGAAAAAACCCAAAGAAAATTGACCAACGTCATTGCAGCATTGATGTTATAGACATTTCACAAGCACAATATAACTAAGTAGTGTAATGAACAGTGAACAGTGAATTAACATCAAATTAATTCAATAACAGTATTCATAGGGTATTATATAGTGTGATTATACTCAGCATACAGACTGGTATGTGAGTGGTATTCCCCTGTCTCACAGGTTTGTTCCGTATGTTCTTGGCTTTTGGTATTATTACTAGTAATGTATTTGGAAAACATCAACACATTCCACAACATTGTACAATAGAATGTAATTAACAAGAACTTGGAAACTGATCTACTGTTTAGAATTAAATTTTCTCAGCTGATGATTCATTCCATGGATGTTTTCTTGATAACCTGCTTAATACCTCCAGATAACCCCGACAATTCAGTTGCTTTCTGCTTATTATCAGACGATGTGCTGCTAACAGACATCATCTCTTTGTGGATTATTTGATAAAAGCTGTCACTTATAGAGCATGTCCAATACACATACATACTGACAGCAGACTCCACACTTCTACTCAACTCTAATTACTGAGTCCTCAATTAAAGAAACACCTCTATTAATCTTCTCAATTAAGTGAACACACCACATGGCACAAGCCAAGGCAGCCCATATGCTCTACTCCAGTCACCCAGATATTAAAGCTCTTATAATTGAGTTATCCAAAGAACAAATTTAAGGTGGCAGCCAGCCAGGAAATCCCAGTAGAGATATGACAAAAAAGTTGCAGCTGAGAACTGCTCTGCCCATTTGTTTCTTTTTTATGACCATTAAAATAATCCTATTAGAGATTCTTAAAGACACGTTTTAATGTTAATTTCCCTGAATGTGATGCTCCACAGTCAAATCCATATAGTGTTCCTTGACAATTTTTGGTGAATAGAACTAACCTGATTATGAGGCTTTTTGTCTATCATCTATCTATCTATCTATCTATCTATCTATCTATCTATCTATCTATCTATCTATCTATCTATTATCCATCCATTATCTATCTATCTGTCATCTATCTATCTATCTATCATCTATCTATCTATTATCCATCCATTATCTATCTATCATCTATCTATCTATCTATCTATTATCCATCCATTATCTATCTATCATCTATCTATCTATCTATCTATCTATCTATCTATCTATCATCTATCTATCTATCTATCTATCTATCTATCTATCATCTATCTATTATCCATCCATTATCTATCTATCATCTATCCATCCATTATCTATCTATCTATTATCCATCCATTATCTATCTATCTATCTATCTATCTATCTATCTATCTATCTATCTATCTATCTACCTATTTATCTATCCATCCATTATCTATCTATCATCTATCCATCCATCCATTATCTATATATCTATCCATCCATTATCTATCTATCTATATACCGCCCACAATCCTAGTAATTAATATGCATGTATTTCTTTATTTCTGTTTTGAGATGTAATTATATATTATGGTTTGCTATTGCACCTCCTCAATGTAAGACATGGTTTACTGATGCAGTCAGCTTACTCAATAAGTCCTTTTTAAATATCATAATTCAGTTGGCTGCAAAAAAGGACAATTGTGGGTTTCCAGAACAAAGAAGTTTTTTCCTTGGTATAGCAATCCAACTGAAATGTACAGTTAAAAGGCAGCATGAGCCAATTGGTTGTAATAGCAACATACTGATATATGCAATATATCACTACATGTAAGAAAAAAAGTAACAAAGGGTATTTGTGAAACATTTGTTAAACATTACCCTACAAGCTGTTGCATTTTGAAGGCAGAACAGTCTGTTTTAAAACAATACAATTCTGCAATGATAGTATTCCCTGCTAGACAATAGCTCCATAGTATAAAAAACTCCAATGCTTTTCCAAAAAAAAAAAAACACAGCTAAATGTGAGGTCAATAAATAACAAGTACTCAAATTTATTATTAAAAAATATACAAATTTTTGAGAGAGTATACCTTCTATATATGTATATATATGTATATATATATATATATATATATATATATAGACCGCATATTATACAAAAGACCGCACACTCAGGTCTTCTCAGAGGTGAAAAAAAACAACTTTATTACGACGTTTCGGCTCCTATACTGAAGCCTTTCTCAAGTGGACTCCACTTGAGAAAGGCTTCAGTATAGGAGCCGAAACGTCGTAATAAAGTTGTTTTTTTTCACCTCTGAGAAGACCTGAGTGTGCGGTCTTTTGTATAATATGCGGTCTACATAATTTTTTGAACACCGCACCCAGGCAGCTGTTTTTGTTTTATATGAGTGCTCCAGCTTTGCGAATTTATATATATATATATATATATATATATATATATATATATATATATATATATATATATATATATATATATATATATATATATATCAAAACAGGGGGGTTGTGGGAGCACTCTAAAGGCTTTAACGTATATATATAAGTATAATAAATGCTATTGCATATGTACCCAAAACAGGGGTTATTTTGTTACAAAGTTATGATCATAAAATTGATAAGCCACCATACCACGTCAAGGTAAACCGCGAATGTGGCTTATCAATTTTATGATCATAACTTTGTAACAAAATAACCCCTGTTTTGGGTACATATGCAATAGCATTTATTATACTTATATATATATATATATATATATATATACCTCAAAGCCTTTAGAGTGCTCCCACAACGCCCCTGTTTTGATATTGTATGTATATATATATATATATATATATATATATATATATATATATATATACACAGAACATATCTTTAAAGTACTTCTTCAAGAACACACAAGATGACACACAAGTGTTCCGAGCACAAGGAAAACCCCTCTACTTCAGCTGCAGATTGAAAGCTAGTGTGCTATGAAGAGCCCAGAACACAAGAGTGCATTTTCCAGCAGAAATATTTAGCTTGGCTGCCAGCCAGAGAATGCTGGAAGAATAGACTGAATTAGAGGATTTACCTTCCACGTGCTTGGCACGAGTCGTTAGAGGCACTTAGTAACTCTCTCTCTCATCTCTGTTTCTCTCCTTCTGTGCCAAAGCTTTGTTAGCAGGGGACATTCTCTAGCAGCCATTACATCTATCAGTATAGTGAACCAATGCATTTAAAAAGCAACATAATTAATAATAATAAAAAAAAAAGCTGAAGATTATTTACGTCACATACTAAATGTTCATAAATATGCAATCTGTAAATTTACCCTAGACAACATTAAAATACACATATAGTATTTTTGGTTAGCGTTCCTTTGTTTTTCAATTACTGTTGTATAAAGTTTTTTTTCACTTTTCATTTCCATAAAGTATAGGTTCCCATATTGAGAGGCGCTATACCCTCTCCTTCTGGCAGTCCAATAGCAGTAGACTATTAGGGAAAAATTAGAGGGTGAATTTTTTATTTACTGTTCAACAAATATACTAAAGGCTGTTTCTATACTGTATATATTTAACTGCAAAGTGGGACTTGACCCCCAAAATATTTTCTGTAGCAGATAAAGGATTTATTGGTCAATGAATTTAAAACATTTTAAAAAATTTGACCATATTTGAAAATTACTTATGTGTAGCCCCACAATAATAAAGATACATGTTTTTATATACTTATAACAGAGACTTTAATCTGCTGGTGATTGTTATATGTTTATTTGCTTATTGCCCTTTCATCATCTCTTAGAAGCTATGTACACATACAGATTAAATGTATATTCTGTACACACTGTATAATGTCTTAACACGTACAGTTGTGAAGCTATTGAGGCTTGTGTTAAAAAAACACCAGGGAGCTGTTGAGTCAAAACAAATGTATTTATTAGCCAATCAGAATGTTGTAATGACCCAGGGATGTTTGCACCACATTAGGATGCATGTAGACATGTATACTTCATTAACTCAGAAGGAAGAGATGGTGTCACTGATAATGTTATTGCATTTTCACAGCTAGGAAAACACACATCAAGTCTATTTACATTTAAAATATGTATATTGCATATTTTTTAAAAGGTGTTAAGTTCATGATCTGCTTTTTGATCTTAAGATCAATTGAGAATTCCAGTGTTAACTCTTTTTACTGAAAACAGATAGCACTTTAACTATTTCTTGTATAAAACAATGCTTTGGGTCACTGATTTCAAGTATGTACAAGGAAAAAAAAACATATTGTAAAAGTTATTGATTTAGATACCAGAATACATTGCCACCATGGAACCAAATAGATACTGTATCAAAATGCACAGTCATTTTATATATATATTAAGAGTGGATAAATATCCTCCCATTTGCTGATCATCTGCTCTTTATTTGGTTTGTTAAATTAAATCGTGTGTGGGTGGGGGGTTGGGTGGAATAATTAGACTTACTGCTAGGTCATCTCTAGTAGCTTTGCTATAACTGACACTAAACTACTCCCTCCCATTGTTTTGGCATGTGTGGCTGGCAGTCTGGTAATGGGCATCCATATGGCTTCATAGACAAATGCTGTCAAAACATGGAACCAAAAGCTACAGCACGGCAGGCAAACTGCCAAGAAGCATGCAGTTGTAGCAAAACTAGTGTGGATAGCGTGGTATAAATAAAACATAATGTTAAAAGACTTCTCACAGAGTTGAGCTTGTGCAAAATACTTCTTGCCAAGATCCTGGTCAATTTTAGCTATAAAAAGCTAGTACATTAGCTTCCCACTATTGTGATTAAAATAAAGAAAAATCCTCACAATAATAGGTAAAAACATTGATGGCCGATTTCTCTAAAATCCCAGTTAATATTTTTATTAAAAAAAAGTATTTTTAAAAAATTAAAAAGCCTAAAAATCGGCTGCATGAATACATTTAAAGCAACAGATTTCCTTTATCGTAAAATTATAAAACAATGGAAATTAAAAAATAAATTCCACTTTGTTGTCGGATTTCCCAAAAGAAAAAAAAAACAGATTAATGTAACTGAGCTACAAGAGCAGCAAATTATTCACAACCCATTCTTCATTAAAATCTTATTTTCTTGGTAATCTCCTTTGATCGCTCAAGTTATAAGAAAATATCTACTTCCCATTCTTCTTTCGGACGGTATCAACGTATAGACTTTGAATAGGCAGCATGATGAATTAAATGTATGACAGTTATGACAGGTGAGGAGTGCTTGGTTGGGGCTTACACAGCAGGGATAATACAAAGCCCCATTTAAGTACAAAACCTCTACCCGATGTTGAGGCCATTAATGACAAACAGCAGAATCACTCTTTATTCACCCGGCTAAATGAGGAGCAAACTGATACCACAGACAAAGCTTTGTTAGCATGGAGACAGTTTCTAAATGAAGCCGCCCCAAACAACTGGTTCATGAAGCTGGCTTGCCCAGCTTGTTTTATAGATTCTACCTGCAGGATCTTTCATAAAACAATGCATAAAAAAAATCCAACCTCAAGTTTAGAGCTGGTCTAAAGGGAATTAAAGCCTCTGGCTCTGAGAATCTATCTACAGGGATCCAGTTAAGCCACCGGGAAAGACAAGGCCAGCATTGCAAATCCAAGGAATTTTGGAAGTCAATCCATTAGGATTAATAAAGCAGGCCTCTGATTTTGGAAACAGTGGCCTAAAATATGGAAGCGATGAACGCTGAATCTTCATTTAGTTTATCCCCTCATGACATGGCTTACTGACTCCATTTTATTGTTAAATACACCATCATTCTGCTTAATCATAAAGCTTTAACCTCTTCCATTCCCCAATGCCCAAAACAGAACTCCCCCTTCTTCATCCACAGTTTTAACCCTTTTTACGATTGTTGAATTTCCACTTTAACTTTTTTGGCTATTTCAAAATTTAAAAATTAGCCTCTGTGCATTGTGGCATTTAGAGTACATGGAAAAAGTCAGTTAACAGATGTAGCGCTAGGTGGTTTGTCAAAAGAAGCAAACTTCATTTCTTTATATAGAAGCAGGCCTGCATTTGTGGGGAGGCTACAAAGGCCCAGGCCTAGGGCAGGATTTTAGAGGAGGCATACGACCCATCAGGGCTGCCATCAGAAATCACAGGGCCCCGTATGATGCAATTTCCTGGGCTGCTCCCATCATAAGCCCCACCCACAAGTCCGCCCTCCACACCCCATAGGTCCATCCCCTATCACACAGTTAATAAAAAATATTTGTGGTCAGGGCCCCCCATTAAAAAATATTGGTGGGTAGGACTCCACACGGTGAAAAAAAAAATTGGTTGCCAGGGACTCCCATGTTGTTCTTACTTCATTAGGGTAGCCCACCTGCTGTAAGTGAGCTGCCAACTTCAGAAGGGAGGAGGGGAGCACAGGTGGCTGCATCTTCTTCCAGTGACAGCATTTTCTTCCCTCATTGGTGACAGAATTTCAAGTCCCGGTAAAGCTGCATGGTGATTGGATGAACTGGAGGGGCTATCCAATCCCTGAGCAGCTTAACCAGAACTTAAAGTCTGTGACCAATAAGGGAAAGGAATGGACAGAAGATACTTCCCCCTGTGCTTCCACCCTGCCTTCCCGAAGTCGGCAGCTCTCAGAAAGCCCTACAACTCTACCCCCTGTCCCCCACTGATGGCTGAGACAAGAGGATAAATAAAGCTCAATATGCAGGGTATATTTGCTCTTTCAAAAGACCTCACAGAATGAATGTTAAAGCACAACCCTTACAGGGATACTTCCCATCAGTGTCTCCGTAGAAAGACTGGATGCTGCCACAAGGCTTACTGCACTTCATTTAGTCCTATGAATGTTAATTGAAGGAGATGCATGTTTTACATTAAAGCAGGGTTTGTAAAAATGAGAAAATTTGCTTTGATCTTAGTTGGCTAATACTCTGGTTGGGAGAAGAACTTCCATTGGCTGCACAGTGTTCAAACTGACCTCTGGTTTGACCCAAACAAAACAGTTATGAGAACTAAAACAACGAAACCAGTATGACTCTTGCCTGAAAATAGGGTCTGACACAGTTTTTACACTATACTAATTCCTATCCAAATGTTTTTCATAGACATCAGGTTTACTTCCTGATGCAAGCCATTTGTCTGTGATCTTCCAGCCTGCATTTTAGTTCCACTTGAAAACACCAATCATATCTGATATGGGCCCTCAAGCTCTTCCTCTCTGCTGCTGTGCATCTTGGTGTTGAACATGCCTGGCTTATGTCTGTCCGCAGCTCAGCAGGCAGAGGGAGCAACATTCTGAAGAAGAGTCAGAGACGACATCCAGGAAAACGGCTTTCAGTACCTTATCTGAGTGACACAACACTTAACTTTCACCACCTGGGTCTGGCCTTGGAGAGGAAACAGTTGTGCTTAATTATTGTCTCTCTACAGATCCCAGACAACTACTGTTTAATCATACATCCAACTGATATAGGTTAGTGAAAAAAAAGCTATTTTTAGTGAGGACAGTGATTTTCTTCCTTTCATCTATGAGTAATGTACTTCCTTTTGGTCTCAGCCATACCACAAACCAGTCCACACCAGATGCTGAATATTAGGTAAAATTAGAGACCGGGCATCATACCCGATGTGAGGTGCTTTGATGTTTCAGCTTAACTCACTTGAAGCTATTTTAAATTAAAGATATCCTATGTTTCTTCTCTGTCTTTTACTCTTATCTTAATTACAATTTCAGTAAAGTTACACTAATGCTTCCGGGACCAAAAGAAAAAAAAACACACAAAAAACCTGCTGTAAAAAAAAATTCTGGACTAAAGTTTACTTAATACTATGGATTATGTAGTAAAACAAGCAAAATCGTGAGACAACATTCATGACAAAGTCTTTAAAGGCAAAGTCAAGACTTTTGGTTAAAAACTTCCTTCTTTCTCTCATGCAATGTCTATATTAATTTTACAGGCCGTCCTTACTGAGTTTTTGACCTACTTTTAATTGTTGCCGGGGTTAGATAAGAAGAACCCCTGACAATTAATTAAACATGGGGCCCCAGTCTGAGTCCAAGCCCTATTAAACTGTTAAATGTATCTTGATAAATGGAGCTCAGAGACTGTGTCAAAGGACCCAGTGAAATTCGTTTATTAGAATAAATCACTTACCTCCCCTTTTAAAATTTAAGGATATGAGATAGCTTCTTGGAGTTGCCTTCAGTCTTGGCCATTATATGTAGCTATAGTTTGGTATTAAGCATATGGTACTGTTTTCCAATATATACATTTTACCAATAGCAAGGCAAATTTGCTTATTTTTGAGAGGGGGGTTTAATTCTCCTCTCTATACTATATTTAATTACGTAGCAATATATACGTATACAAAACTAAAGTACAAAAATAATAATAAAAAATATATATATTGCAAACTTCAGTGACCAACCAGAGATCCTGCAATTGTAGAACTGGCAGATAGTTAGACAGATGTAACTCTGGGAGTGGCAGATTTAGAAAAGCTTAAGGTGCTTATAAATGACTACAATTATATATTTTTAATTAACATTGTTTTCTCATGTTCTCCATCTGACATTGGTGACTTAAGGTGGCCATACACTGGCTGACCTTACAGGTATCCGACACAGCCTTAAGTTATGGTTACACTGGACCTTTATACGCAGGCTGGGCATTTAGGTGGCCTAACAGTTGACTTCAGCTTGCTCCAGTGGCAGTACTACTAACAGGCTCTTTGTCAGCCTGCATGACGACATACGGAGCAGACTGTGGTGTGAAAATGCATACTCGTTTCAGACCTGCACCCGGGCCGAAACTCTTGGTACAGACACAAATGGGAGCAGAGGCCGGCAGATTGATTGACTGTTGGCCTGTGTTTCTACCCTCCTACAAGGTGCATAAGTGGATGATATTTCCAGTTTAGTTGGATCAGTTTCAATCTAATAGGCCAAATTTCCCAACCATATCTGAGCATGTATGTTCATCTAAAGCAAAGGTCATTTTGGCCCTAGGCTAACACCAACCCTGCTTTTAAGTAAAACATCAGACAGTAGATATCATAAAGCAGCACCCATTGCTATGTCCATTGAGAGAAAAAAGACTTGTAGGGGATAATTTATTAACACAGCTTCTAATTAAGGCCAATGGCCCAGAGGTTAACTCTACACCACATACAGCAGACTACTTTGAATCATTGCATTGGTATAGTTAAGCAACTCTATCAATAAATGCATTTTCCAGAGTTACAGGAACTGCGCAGTGGACAGTAACATTAGAAAGCTGATGATCTTGGTCAGGACCACAATCATATATCATATTATTATAGTCTGCACTAATTTAAGAGTAATGGGTAATTATTGCAGTTGTTCCTAAGAACTTTATATAGTTAGCAGCAGAAGAATAAGCCTGAGTTACTTATTATCTAGAAGGTGTTGAGGCGGTTTGACATGACCTGTATATGACCCTTCACCCAGCTCACAAAACTTTGCGCGGCGGTCACCGCCAGGAAGCACTTTTCTGAAACCTTGTCCTTTCAAAACAGCACGAACAGTTCAGGCAAAATAGAAGCCATTCGTCCATATCTGCCACTCCTCAGGACATAGCACTTCCATCCTCTTGGAAATCATCCATCTTCATTTGCTTTCTGTTGCTGTTATTTCCTCTGACTTTCCAAATGTAGACAGTGGTAGCTATTATCCCCCTCTTTACCTTTCTGTGCCACTGCCCAAACTGTGCGCAAACATACATCACTGTCAGCGTGCACATCATTTGTTAAAATCAGTTGCTTTATTGGGCTTATATATAGAACAGGGTAAGCCTCCGAGCCCCTTTTAACCTCAGGACAATTTAAGGGCAGGGGAGAAAGGCCATTTGCTTTCTGAAAATAATAGAAATGATCGTACTGATAATAATTGACAAGTTTGATAATTAAGTATGTGATGTACACCCTGCTGCAGGGCAGCTAAACTACAGCTCACAGCATCCTTTGGTGTTAGA